>NW_004524633.1:401360-408910 GCF_000260255.1 Octodon degus | reverse complement strand
CATTCTCTTAATGAATAGAATGATTTGTTCTAATGGTGTTTTTAAATAGGATCTCAAGTCCGCATCTTGTACAGCAATTAACCATTAAGAAGAATATATGCAGTGTATTATTTGTTGAAACTGTACTTTTGATTTGATTTGAAACTGTCTCATTGCTATCTGTTTATCAATAAAATTTTGAAAAAAAAAAGAAAGATGCAAGGGAAAATATATTTGTTTATGTATAGGATATCTTGGATAATTGTACTGCTGATTTCTATTTTCGTCTAAAGGATCAGTTAATGCTTAATTTTGCTTCTTTGTAATTTCTTATAACTTTAAAGAAAGCAGTTTTGATGCTTATTATCTGATATCATAAACAACTAATTTGAAGACAACATTGTGTAATATTACAACCATTGTTGAATTCCTATTATTTTTTTTGTGAAATTTTGTATCATTTCTGATTTTTTTTAGTATTTTGCTATTTTCTTTAAAATAAAAATGCAGATATAAAAAAAATTAAAGGCTAATTGTTAATTAATAACTTTACAAAACAAACATGGACATTCATTTTTACTTAGCAAAGCTTTTAAAGTTTCATAATTTTCTTGATATGGTTCTCATATATGTCTTTCCATTTTAATTCCTAGACATTTAGATTCCATTTGATTATTAGGTCAATTAATTAATTAATTTATTTTTTTCGATACCAGGGATTGAACTCAGGACCTTGCACTTACCAGGCAAGTACTTATTCCACTGAGCTCTCTCCCTGGCCCCTCTAAATTATTTTTAATTATTTTGCTGGCTACAGGAATGCTGTGATTTTATCTATTAATCATTGTCTATTAAGCTAACTTCCTGATAGTCTTTGCTAGTTTGCAAAGCAGCATCCGTGATTCTTCATCTTTCTCTATGGAGACTGGGAAGGCCTTGGTCAAGGAGCAGGAGCCCAGGGAAGCCATGTGTGCTGCGCCGTCCCGTTGCAGAAGGCAGAAAGGTGAAGACAGAAGAGAGGCGTCGTTCACCTCCTCAGCTCACTTCTGTGACTCATCTGAGGGACCCTTCACCTCCCTGGAGTTCCCCGCACACCACCTCCGGGGATGTGCTCAAGTCTAGTGCAGGTGGTAGTGTCTTCGTGCAGTAGAACGGAAGGACCAGGCAGCGCCTATTTCTGAAGGGAATTCAGAGTTTCTCGTGAGTCCAGGCTTACCACTCTGTCTGTGTTGGCATCTTTATAGTTTACTTTTAAATTTACTTTATTGAGCTATGATTTTATTTTTTGTTTGTTTTTGTGGTACCAGGGATTGAACTTTAGGCCTTAGGCTTGCTAGGCAGATGCTTATGTCACTGAGCTCTCCCCAGCCCCTACGCTATGATTTTAAAGCAACAAACTGTACTTATTTTGATTGCACATATTTGTGAGTTTTGACAAATGAAAACACCATGTAATCACTAGTGTATCAAAATCTAGGACATATAGATCGTGCCAGTAAGTGCCCTCAAAACACGTGGCAGTAAATTTCTTTAACTCTAGTAGTACACAACTTCTCTGATTTTTGCTCCTGCATATTAGTTTATTATAAAATTTCATATAAACTGAAATACATTCTATTTACACTGAACCCTTCATATAAATAGAAGTACATTGTATTTACACCGAGAATAATGTTTTAGAGAATCCTTATTTGGTGGGGGATCATTTATGCTTTTATATAGATCAGTAATTTGTTAATTTTGATTTCTGAGTAACATTTAAGCATAGGAGTGGACCACAATTTTCTTTCATCTATTTGCCTAATGATATTATTTGGGTTATTTTAGCTTGGAGACATCATGAATAATACTCCCATGAACATTTGTGAGCAAAATATTTTTTTTTCCATTTAGAAACTACTCAGAAATAAAGTTAAAGTAGTAATATATGCTTAACTTTATAGGCTCCACCGAACTCTTTCCAGTGTGGGTGTGTTCCTCTACACTCCTGAAAGCAATCTGTGACAGTTATAGTGGCCCTTCATTCTTGACAAAGGCTGGCTTTCCATTTGTTTTGTGTTTGGACAATGAATGTGTGGCAGTATGTCACTGTTGCTGTACATTTCTACGTGCTAAAGGTTAAGGGTCTTACAAACCTATTGCTCACTCCGCATCCTCTTTTGTGATGTGTTTGTTTAAATGCTTTTCTCATTTCTGTGTTGGGTTGTCTTTGATTCTTAAATTGTAGGTTGTCTTTTTACATTCTGGATATAAGGCCTTTGCCAAAGGTGAGATTTGTAAACAGTCTCTCCCAGTTCAAAACTTATCTCAGTTTTCTTGATGTATCTTTCTAAGATCAGAAACTTTGTTTTGATTAATCTTAATTGTTTCTAGCACTTAAGGCTGTTCTGTCTTGTGTCAGAGCCCTGTAGCCCACTGTCCCAAGGAGCTAATCACACTGGCCTTCCTTTCAGCTTTTGGCCTAATGTCACTTCCTCAGGAAAATTCCTCCAACTCACGATGTTTTGCTTTTCCCACTTATTTCCAGAAGCTTTACAGTTTTAACCCTTCCATGTAGATTAATTATCCATTTAGAATTTATTTTCTCCTGTGGTCTGAGGTAAGCTCCTGACTTTATGTTTCTGTATGTGGAAATCAGAGTGTCTCCACATCCTGTGTTGAAAAAATTGCAGATGCTTCATCATATTTATTAAACATTATGCGCCCTAAATGTAAGGTTGCAGTTCTGAGCCCTTAACTCTTTTTCATTGGTCCATAACACTCCTCATACTCTAGTATTAGACTATTCTAATGACAATAGCTTTATGAAATTGCTTTTAGAGTTGGAAAATGTGAGCCCGGCCGCTTTGATCCCCTCGTGCAACATGGCTTTGGTTCCGTTGGTCCTTCACACGCGTGTACACACTTTGGAAACAGCTTGTTGATTGCTGCAGCAGCAGCACAAAGCTAGCTGAGATTTCCCCAGCATTGCTCTGAATCTGCAGAATCATTTGAGGAGAATCACTGCCATCACAATATTGAGGCGTCCAATGCATGAGCGAGAACTACCTCACTTCACTTTTCTCGTGAATTATAATTAGTTATGCGTAAGCCTTGAGTACTTGGTTCTTTGTAGTAGTTTGTAAATAAATTATTTTCTTCAAATTCATTTTCAGATTGTTGATTGCTGATATACAGAAGCATGCATTTGTTGCATACTTCTCGTATATTCTCTGATGATGCTGAATTTATTTGTAAGTGAAGATTTTTTCTCATTTTCTATTTACAGAACTAAGTGACCTATGAATAAATCAAGTATATGACTCTCTTTCTAAGCTGAATATTTTAATTTTACATAGTATGTGTGTATGTATGTGCATGTCTAGATATTGCCTTTTGTGGGTAGATAGAAATTCCACTACAACATCAAAGTGGTGACAGTAGACTTCTTGCTTTGTGTGCAAGCTTTGAAGAAATATCTTCTTTTTTATATAATAAATGACTTACTCTTCACTTCAGATTTTCCATTTCACTTTTTAAATAGATCAATCAATTGACTGGCTGTAGATCCAACCCCGGGTTCCTTGCACCCTAGAGGAGCACTGTGCCACTGAGATAAACTCTGAACTGCTCCCCTTATTGAATTAAAGCTTTTCATTATCATGAGAAAGGAAGCCTCACCAAAAGGGAAAAATTTGAGCTTGATTCTCTTCCCATCTGGAGTCTTGAGAACCATTCCGGCATTAAGCGATGTGAGTGTGCATCTTCTCTCTAGCTTCACTACCA
The DNA here is from genome assembly GCF_000260255.1 of Octodon degus. Taxonomy (NCBI): domain Eukaryota; kingdom Metazoa; phylum Chordata; class Mammalia; order Rodentia; family Octodontidae; genus Octodon; species Octodon degus. The sequence continues at coordinate 405,166 of NW_004524633.1, read as the reverse complement.
GACGTCATCAGGCTTCATCAGACAGTAGAGAGGCCAAGTCCTCTTCCCTCAGGACACACACCAAGGGAAAGGCTCTGCCTGCATCCAGGCTTCCCAGACACGTGGCCAAGGGTTGAGGGACTGGACGCTGGCAGATAGGCAAAAGCACCCGGAGGAGGAAGGGCTGGTGCTGTTCTGCGACTGCAGGACAACTTCTGGAATCAGGCAGGGATGATTTCAGCCTGCTCCTGCTGAGTACTCGGGGTAGTGGCTGATGTTAATATTGATGCTGCTATCAACTTCTTGACTACTACTCTGTGCTCAGATGGTGCTTTGTTGTATGCAAAAGGGTTTGACCCTGGTATTTTTCTAATAAGAACACACTGGGATAAAATTTCACTTGATTGGAACACTGGTTAGACTGTGAGCATGACCAGGGATGACAAGGTATGACCATTGACAATTCCAGCCGGTCTCTCCTGTCTGTTGTTCCTGGCCATGGAGGTGATTGCTGACCTGGGGCCTGAGGGAAGAAGCAAGGAGGCCACAGCTCAGGGCTGGGCTGGCCCCTCCTCCTTCTGTCCCCAGCTGTGTGATGACAAGGCTGTCACTAGTTAGGCTCTCAAATCCCCTGTGCCAGGACCTTCTGCTGTGCTGAGAGACAGAGATCACTGCTGTCAGCTTCAGGAGGGGCGGGGGCGGGAGCCCAGGGAGCAGGCTTCTGCCCAACCCTTGCTCCATGCTTTTCTCTGTAAGAAATCTCAGGAAGGCTGCTCTAGGAGATACGCAGTCCCCTCAGCAATGACAAAGAGATCACCTCAAGAGTACTGTGCACCCTGGGGTCAGCTCCCTTGATCTCCTGGCAGATAGCTGTAGCTGACTGGAGGTGAGTTTGTGAAGTGGGTTCTGCCAGGCAGAGACAGGCATAAGAAAAATTGAGACAACAAATTCTCAGGGGGTCGTCTTTGGCAAAGTCTGCCAGTGCGGCCTCGTGCTGCTTGTGCTCCTAGCTGCCGACAACTGAGAGTGCCATCTGCAAACTGTGATTCATAAACGCGCTGTCAGTCCGCCATCCGCCTTGACATCATAAAGTAACAAGAAGCCACATTGTAATCAAGGGGCGAGCTTTGCAGCTACCAATTAAATGCATCTAATTTATTTCTCTTACAGCTGAGGCTTTATTTATTAGTAAACAGCTGCATTTGTTACACTCTTTAGATCAAACATGCCAACTGGCACTTTGGATGATCCATTAATCCTAAATCATCTGTGTACTTCATAGGTCCTAGATGTGTAGGTCTTCGTGTATGAGGAGATTATTAAAAGCTGAAACCTAGCCTTGCCGGTCAGCTGGAGGGTGTGGTTCTGGGCGTTGGAGTGGGTGAGTTAATGTAACATGAAGGATGTGGATGTGGAGTCTGACTTTTTAGAAGGATTTTGCATGTGACTTTATTTTTGCCTTCTCTCCAAGTACATGTAGATAAATGTGGATGTTAATTCTCTGCAAATGAATGTTGCTGCATTCTTGTCAAAATCTAATTAGGTTGATACTGCCAGAAACAAATTATAGGGTTGCCTGTTTTTAATTGGGGCTTGGAATAAGTAGGATAAGAGGAAAAAAGGTGCACTCCCTCACCACCTGAACTTCTGCAGCCCCTGCTGACTGGTGTGTGCTCCTGAGGCTGGGCTGGAGTTCTATCATTTTGGCAAAACTGACTCTAGTACACACACACACACACACACACACACACACACACACACACACTTTATTTTACTTGAAAATGTCCTTGGCACACAATATGATCCAGGTCAAGCCCATTTTTGTTCCCTTGATGCCTGGAAAAAGCAGATTCAAGAAAACCACGGCTAGGAGAGGAGTTTCATCAAGCAAACGCTGCACATTCTGTTGGATCACTTTTCTAGGGAACTGATTCAATAAGAGATTGGAATGGAATCGTCCATGCCCACTGATTCTAGAAACAAGGTCCAGTCTCATTGTTTTTCCAGCCCAGTAGAAATAAGACACAGAGGGATGTTTTCATTTCTAGTGAAGGCTGGGCATCTTTCTGAGCACATTGCTGTCTCTTTTCTGGGAAGTAATTGTAAGCACAGTCTACTCACAGAGGTATAAATGAAGACCTGGGCTACTTCAAACTCCATTTAATCAGAAGCTCTCTGCATGGTGACATTGCGTTTAGGGTTGCTTCAACTGTGTGTCTGGTGATAGTCACAGACGTACATCTCGCGCAATATTCTATTATGGCACTTTTGAACTAATGGACGCTGATTAAAACAATCAAACTTTTATTTTATTTTTTATTAATAGGCATTGACAGTCTGGGCATGTTGTATAACTTCTGTAATAATTAAGATTTTAAGTTCAATAAAAACTGAAGACAATATGGAGATAGATGAAGTTCAAAGGACCAACTAACAAACAACTTACAAAATTTAATTTTCTTAACAAATGCACATAAAGACTCTTAAGTAACATGGATAGTTAGCTTCTTAGGGACTACCAAAAGTGAAATATGCTTTGTTGCTCACAGAGTTGATTCACAGTAGTCAGAAATGGGTTTGAAACCCATCTTTCTGGATTGAAATACTTGTTCCATTCAGTTCTAATGATAACACTTCAACAAGCATCCTAAGCCTCAGTTTCTTCATTTGTAAGATATGGCTAACTCCCATCTTAGAGGGTATTGTTGGAATTGAATCTCTTAAGGTGTTTAGTCCAGGATCTACAACATATAAATGATCAATAAATATTACATTGAAAAGAAGTCAATAACTAGGAGGAGTTAGCAACACTCCACTGGGTCCCATCTTCTAAGCAATGCACATTCAGGTGTGTGCTGATGTCACGCAGGTGACCCACCTGGCAACATGCCCTGCACAGCGTGTGCCACATCGGGCCAGCTTGTGCTCTCCTCTTCCAAGCTCACACTCAACATAGTCATGCTCAGCAGTACAGAACGTGGACAGCCCTAAATCAGCCACGGCCCAAGCATTCGAGCCATGGAAGTCTGTAATGCTATAATGCAGGCTTCTCCCACACACTGATATTAAATGTTTATCAGCTCATCCTTCCTACAGAGAAAAAATTGTATGCTTGGAATCAAGCCACTGAGCAGCCAGTGGATAAAATCCATGCAGGGTCTCACTAAGGCTAGACCTTGATGCCCTTATTCACATCTTTATTAATTTGCACTTACAAGTAGCATGTGCCATTACTTAGTTTCTTACTTGACAGCACACCAGAAGCAGCAAATTAAAATCTGTAAAGAAGTTGGAAAAAAGAAAGCAGATGTAACATTGGATTAACAAGAATACTCAGAGATGATAACAGTCTGAGATTGTTGCTAGAGCAAAAGCTGAGCCCAGCATGGATTCAGTTTCTTTCTTCAAAACTCCTGGGCCCAGGTCTGGTGATTGTGTGGAGAGCTTCCTGCTACACTGCGCCGGCGGGACCAGTCTCAGACCAGGCGCAGCGTGGGCCGGACCCTCTCCCACCCCCTCGGACCGCCCCCTACCACTCCATCGTACCTCCCCCACCCCTCTCCCACCCAGTAGGAATTTCTGCCGAGTTCCGGGAACCCCCAGACCCAGTCCTAGCCCTGGTCTGCAGCGGGAAGGAGGTGAGCACAGCAGCCAGACCTAAGCCAGACGCAGCTAGATAACTCCAAACTCTGTAGAGCTCCACCTGAACTTCAGTTTGTGTGAAGGTGATAACTACAGCAAAGATCTACAACAAAGGGCAGAAGACAGTGCTACACAAAATGACGAGAAGGAACAAAATGCAACCTCAGAACCCGAGCCCACTCTTA
>NW_004524633.1:387371-400760 GCF_000260255.1 Octodon degus | reverse complement strand
AAGAAAGGATCTCTTAAAAACAACGAGGATGCAGGAAAGAATAATTCATCACCTGCAAGATGATGCAAAGATGATCAATGTGAGACTAATAGGCATCAATGAGAAAGAAGGAGTCCATACAAATGACATTAAAAATATATGGGCAGAAGTAACAGCAGAAAACTTCCCAAATATGAGGAAACAATCTGACATTCAGGTAACTGAAGCATACAAAACGCCAAAGAACCTCAACCCAATGAAAAACACACCGAGACATATAATAGTCAAAATTCCAGAAATTCAGCACAAGAATAATTTACTGAAAGCCGCTAGAGAAAAGAAGCAGATCACATTCAAAGGAAAACCCATCAGAATTACGGCCAACTTCTCTTCACAAAACTCCTGGGCCTGCAATGAATTTCTTGAATCATCAAAGAATATAATAAATTAAACTTCAATCCCATTGCTTCCTCTGACAACTTAGTGAGGATATGATTAATGACAATCTAAAAGTCAAAATACTAGTGCTGAATGTTTTTCAGGTACCATCAGATCCAGAAAGTTCCAGACATGCTAGCTATGGGAGAAATTTCAGTTGGTCTACTGATCCCAAGGAGGCCAAGTCTGTGAAGGCAATGCTCCTATTGGTGCCCATGCTGTTGTTTCCTGCCTTACACCTTAGCTGAGAAGCAAGCACTGTTCATGAAAGTCTTTGGGATGTCGGGGAGCAATTCCCACCCCTGACCTCCCACCCTTGACTCAGAAACCAGAAGATTTTCAGCTTAAGTCTACCAGAAAGCACTAGGGAACCAAGTTCAGCTCAATGTTCACCCTGAAAAGGAACCACACCAGAGGAGGGCCCTGTGGTTAATCCAGGAGTTGGAAATATTTATGTACGAGGAATAATAGCATTGCTCTTGAATAGTCCTTTAAGCTAATGGTTGATAGCATGAATACCTCCCATTGATTTGTCACTTGCTGGATGTCAGGCATTTTTCATGCACTCAGTCTTCTTACATTCTGTGTCACTGTTACCATTTGAAGTCCCATTTTATATGTGACTAGGACTTGGCAGTTGAGAAGCTTCTCTGAGGTCTGCTAGGATGTGGTTCAGAGTGACTTCTAGAAGTGAATTGTTAAGATTGGTAGATTTGGAGGATGAGAAACAACTGTCTTATTTGGTGTATATGCCTAGAGCATAGAGCTTGTAAGACAGGAATGAGATATGGTATTGGGATCAAATGATAGAGCTGGGACAGAGACCTGCTTTTATGGACACAAGGAGAAGACATGTATGTAAATCAATTGCCTGGAGGAAGCAGATTTGGATGGGCGGTTGTGACAGAATTTATAGAAGTTAAGTGACTTTCCTGGGGCCTTGTAGCCAGTCAGCAGGTCACGCCCAGCTGTTTAACAACTGTATCATAATCTAGGGAAAAGTCACCTTGATAATAATGTAATAGCATTAAAGCACGTTGGCATCAACAAGGCTTAAATTAAATAAAGGAAATTAATTTTTGTGAACCTTATAACTGTGAAGGAAAATAATTAAAACAATCCTTTGTGCTACTGTGGTGTGGATTCCAGAATATGGCACTGTGTAGTTTTGAAGTCTGAAGCATGGATACCAATGTTTATGACCTTTTGTTTGAATTACATGTTTTATCTATATCTACATTATTTATCTTAAGCTCACAATAGGATTGGGAAAAGAAGATGAAAGAGACAGCCTTCTGGTGACCCCAGTTCAGTCTCAGAGGAGAAATAGAATCCCCCTTGGCTCCTGTCAGTCAACCTTCTGCTCCTTTCAAAATTTGAATCAACCTAGTCAGGGAGCAAGCTGGATGCCACACACCCAGCACACATTCAAGAGCACTAAAACTGCAGGAGCTGTAAACCTTCTGTTCTTCTCAAAAGCTCCATCTTAATGTTCTACATGGTGTTGGGTGACCAGACTACAGCTACAGATAAAATAATGTGTTCTCATTTTTGTGTACTCCTTCCCCGGCCTGTCTTCCTGCTGGGACACCATGTTGTCCTTATCCACTACCCTTTCAGTATGATGGGGCAGATGTGGGTTTGTTTTATGAAGCCCAGCAGATTATCCCCTGTTCTCATCTCATCACTCAATAATCATCATCAAGTCCCTGAAAATCCACAGTGCCAACAATATTGTTCCAATAAGTAGAGTCATACTTTGGAAACAGATGGGGATGATGCTTCCTTGCCACTGGGTGAAATTGCTTTAAAAAGCATCAGCAGCAAATGCGGGGAGGGGAGAGAGGAGATAAACCCTTGCTGCTGGAAGTCTGGCCACATGTGATACTCACTGCTGAAAAATCCAATATTGCATTTGCTTCATTGCAGTACTTTGTCTGTCAGCTCATTGGAGTCTATTAACTTAATTGTTCTTTATTAACAAACGGTCATTCACTCTGGCAGCAGAGCAAGCTCAAATGCCAGTTAAACACTGTGATAAATGTGATGCCCTTTCCATCTTGCGCCTTCTCTGCACCTGCTGGGAGTGGACATGCACACACACATGTAGATGCACACACACACATGGACACACACACACACGCAGTGCTCAATCAAGGGCATTTACACAGAAGAAGCACATCAAACATTGGTCTATAAAGTCGGCAACTGCAGGCTGCTTGCCTTTACAAGTACATCTCACTGTAAGAGCACATTTTTCCTTACAATTGTATTTCTTGCTCTGGTAAAAACATTCTTCCTCTATGAAGTCCACTGACATTTCAGCCTAAAAAACATGGATGATAATCTCGGGCAAGCCTTTTACAAGGAGATTTCCCTTTAAAAACAAATGTATTTTTTCTGTGTTTTTCTTATGCAGTAATTCTTATTCATCTTTCCAAGCTTCAGAAGGGAAGACTTCCTTTGGTTTTTTTGCCCATTGATCTCCCTTTCTTTTCTTTCCCAGCCCCCACATACATACCCCTCTTCTTAGGTGACATTATCCTACTCACCAAACCTGTAACTTTAACAGAGGGTGACAGGGTGACCTTGATGACAGATGTTCTTGTGGCAACAGATGGCACTGGCAAACCCGAGAAGCTGCTGTACGCTGTCTCTGGGCCACCTGTGCCTGGTCAGACTGAGCCCATCAATTATCCCTGCGGCCTGTCCCCACACAACCATCAGATGGGTTGGCCCAGAGGGTTTGCTGTGTGCGTGACAGTGTCCCAGGGGCCAGGAGGTAGTCAGGTGAGTAGCCCTTCCTTCACCCTCTGCAGGCCCAGCCTCCATACCCTACCCATTTGTGTATTTAAGAATTGCAGTAAATCAAAGGGATTAAACTGCTCATACCAGTGAGAGTTTGCCAACAACCCTTCAAAAAGGGTGGGTTACTGCAATGCAAGGACACTGCTCTGAGTTCACAAGGCCTGGAGGGGCACCACATCAGGTAGTATTCTGGGAACAGACGTACATGTCACATCATCTTTGCTTCTATTTCCACTCTGATTTCTTTTGAGTCCATAGCTGTCTTTGATTTTAATCTCTTGTTTTGTTTCTTTATGTGTACATGAAGGAAGCAAAGATAACCAGAGGGAGGAAAACTTAATAATAAGAATGACCATGATTTTCTGTTGCACCTCTAAGAGGTATTTTGTTAAAGATTTTGCAGTCATAATCTTTAAACATCTTAATAAACTTAATATAGAGACATTGCTCTCATTTCATAGTTGAGAGGATTGAGGCTCACAGATGAAAGTCTGACAATCAGCAAACAGAACAGGCAAGACTTAGATGCCAGGCAATGCTTTTGGGCTGTGGAGCAGGGCTTTCATAAACGAGGAAGACATCATGATCTGCTTGGCTAGAAATAGAGGGAATGTCAGGATGTGGTTTGAGCCCCAGTTCAGATTCTAAACAGGCATCTGGCTTGCCTGCTGCATTCCTAGCTCCCATAATTGTATAATTTATTAATGAAGCAGTAGGCGACCTCCAGCAGTAAGTCAAACAAGACTAGCTTTCTATTATTTTTCATGAGTACGACAGGGTGGTTAAAGTCAGAGCAGTTTGGCATCTCTCTACCCGAAGAAAGCTGGAGTATTATATGAAATCAGCAGTAGACTTTAATCCAGATGGTGGTGTCATTTCTAAGAAATAACATATGTTAGCCATTATGATACTTAAGTGCAATGGTTTTATATCTCTCCAGTGGGCAAAGAAACTGTACAACAGGTTTTAGTCTAGGAAATATTTAATGGTATCCCAATCTTTCAGAACAGAGAATTTCCACAAAAATTCAACTGATAGAGTTCAGTTTAATAATAAAGGAACATAAATTTGTGCTTCGCTCCATGCAATAATAGGACAGCATCTGGATTCACTGTTCCCCGAGTCTGCTATTTTACATAATGTTGCTGAATGGGGGACCATTACATGCTTTTTGATTTTAGAAAAATTGGCTTAAAAGTTATTTACACTCATTTTATAACAAAGAGAGCAATATAACTAATTTTATTCTTAGTGTGATTAGCCGTGAGTCATTTCCTAAGAAATGAGTTTAATTAACCAGGGAAAGAAAGTTGTAATAAATCATCGAAGTGGACTATTTCTAAGTGGGGTTAAAAACATCTCACTTAAAGCTGCCATCCAATAAATCACAGACCCTAAATTATTCGTAAGGGAAGAAATTTTTCTAATTTTTAAATTTTCTGATAATAGGGTAGAAAGGAAAGAATGTGCAGCAAAAGCAGTTAGGTTAGCTTGAGTACTTTGAGAAACAAGTTATGCATCAGGAAACCGTTGCAATTCACTGGTCTACTAAGTAGCCACAAATTATAGAAATTCACTGTATTTCTCTGTGACTTCCTTCATTCTTTGTCAACAAAAGATGCTGAACTTCTGCTTCTTAGTCAGAAGCACTGACAGCTGTTGGAGCGGCTCATGATCATTCCCAGTTCTCTTTTGTTCCTGGCAGATGCGGAATTCTCACTCTGTGAAGCAAGCTCTGCCCGGTGACTTGTATGTGCCGGGAACGCAGAAGGAGATGTTGCAGGAGGAAGCCAGCGCATGGGCTCTCTCATGCCTCATCTGCTGCGAGGTCGCAGCAGGATAGCACCGGATGGAGCCGCTCAGTGAGAATAACAGGCCCAGGATGGCCAGTCTTCTTGCTGACCCCTAGGCCTCAGTGGGGTTAGTGAGAAATAAACTTAACTTGTGCCAATCTATGGAATTTCAATGTTTTTGTTACTGCAACATAGATCATCCTACACTACAGTGCAGTGGGTTTCAGGTTCATCTGGAGAGATTTTCAATCTATCAAAACTAATGATTATCTAGAACTTCTGAATCAGAAACTTCTACTATGGACTACAGAGTTGTGTGTTCTTCCAAAGCTTGTCTGGTGATCCTAAGGTGATCCTAAAGTGTTTCTTGCATACAGTCCACTGGGGATCCATGTGTGAGTGGGTAGGTGTGATAAAGAGGTTTGAGTATAGACTATCTGCTAAAGGGTCTGCATGATAGAACCTTCCAGCTGCATATTGTATTTCAGTTCACACAAGCACTTTTGTTTTGCTTGTGTTACTTGGTAAACTGGTACATCACAATACATGGCCAAAGCACCCGCCTGTGCACTGAGGATTTACGCTACTAATCTGATGTGCTGAAAAGCTCCCATTCTCACTACTGACTGCACAATCCTTCAAAATTTGTCAATATTGTGGGAAAACATGTAGTTACCATTTTTTACTTTCCCTAATATTTATTTTGGGAACCTCAAGGTTTCTTTCGCTTTGAAAGTATAGGATAAATTGCCATCTTAAAAACTGAACAATTAAACAAACATTATTAATTGGTGGCACCTTCAATACCAAAATGAAAGTTCCTGAGCTCAGTCCTGGCTTAGAAGAAGAATACTGCATTTAATCTGCGAAATTAAAATGTGCTTCTTAGACCTTTGCCTTTGTGAGATCTTCTGTTGTTATTACTATACATGTCAGTGACACCTAGCATCAACACTTCTGCCATTAGTGTCACCGTAAGGGCTCAGTCCAGAGAACTGCCCTGAGATCTGAGCACCTTCACTGGAGTGTGTCTGAGTAGGATAGTCAGTGTCCTTAAATCCCTCCTTCAGGTTAAAAATGGCCCAAGAACAGGACTTACCTTACACAGTCTCTGACAGGATTAAGTAAGGTGATCAGTAAACTGTTTTCAAACAAAGAAAGGATGAGATTTCAGTTTTTACCCATTTAGGATTATGTTAGCAGTTGGATTGTCATAGATGGCTTTTATCAGATTGAGGTAGAGGCCTTCTATTCCAATTTTCTGTAGGGCTTTCAGCATGAATGAGTGTTGAACTTTGTAAAAAACCTTTTCTGCATCAATTGCAATGACCATGTGGTTTTTGGATTTTGCTCTATTGATACAGTATATTACATTTATAGATTTGCATATGTTGAAACTACCTTACATTCCTGGGATGAATCCTACCTGGTCATGGTGTATTCTATTTGCTAGGATTTTATTGAAGATTTTTGCGTCTATGTTCATGAGGGAGATTGGCCTGCTATTTTATCTTTTTCTCATTAAAATAAATAAAATATATATTTAAAAAACAAAAATTATTAAATGATAAAACTGAAACTTATATGTTTGTCAAAAACAAACAAACAAACAAAAAAAAAAAATTTTTTTTTTTTTTTTTTTTTTTTTTTTTTTTTTTTTTTTTGGCGGTACCAGGGATTGAACTCAGGCATGTGAGGTCTTAGCGGTAAGGGCCAGATGAGTGGAGAACACGGGAGGGCCAGGTCTGCTGGCTTGTGTGTTTGCTGGGAATTGGGATTTATGCATGATAAATGCAGTACTGCTTAAGTTACTCTCCAGCCACAAAGGACGAGATTTGAAAAATTTTTGCTCACCATGGTGGGAACTTGAAGTTTCGTCCTCTGGGCAATAGGGACCCCAGGAGGGAACACACGGCATTGCACTGATGCCACTAGAAAGCAGCACCACGGACAGACTTTGTACAAAGCTACGGGCAGCATTAAAGGGATGCTGACAAGGCCCAGTAAAGCCGTCTAGGGTTAGGGAAAAAGGAGTCACCAAGACCACCTAGGTTTAAGGGATAAAAATGGAAGGACTAAAGAGGACCCACAGCAATCTGCATCTGAGGCTATAGGTGAAGAAGGCAAGTCAGCAGGAGTCAGGGAGAGAGATGACCGGTGATCAGGACAGCAACCTGGTACGACCTGGACTTTAGATTAGCTGTCTAGCAATTAGGGAAAATGTCTCAGAGGTGACTAAAGCTCTAGGGACGGAGAACTAGGCTGATAGCCACACAGGAAATGAGGGCGGCTAAACTACATACTCTGTTAGACCACAATGGAAAAGAGTTTCATGGGATGTCTTTAGTGCTGAAATTGGTCAGACTTGGCGACTGGAATGGCTGGTGCATAATGTAGGTGACAAAGAATTTCCCCATGTGTCTAGCTTGCAGGTTACAGCATCAAGTGATATAAATAATTAACATTACACATAGAAGAAAAGTGTTAGTGGGAGAATGAAAATCTTTCATCTTGAGCACATAGTTTGAAAAGCCTAAGGAATGTTAATGTGATGATCTGCCACAAGCATTTGGATATTGAGCTCCGACTCCAGATGAAAATAGCCAAGGCTAGAGGGACAGGTTAGCACTATGAAACTACAAAAGTGAGTGGCATTTGCCAAGAGAGGGTCTTAGGGTTTTGATTTTGCAGTGCTGATCTTCTAAGTATCCAATGAGAGGGTCTCCTTGAAGGAATTATTTGGGCCTGTTCCAGGCACAGAAAGAAAACAAAGTTTCTGCACCCCTCCCTGGACCTTTCAAGATCTGCTAGCTGAGCCAACATCAATCTTGAATATGATTTATTGCCTTCTAAAACCAGAATTGATGATTTTGTGTACATCCAGGTTGCTTGTAGGAGACAGATACCAGTTAAATCTGTCCTTTTACTTGTTGGGCCTTACGACTCATGAGACCCTTCCCATAAGTCTTCAGAGATGAGTTCTCCAAAGTTCTGAGAACAAAGAGCAGCTGCAGAGGCCCCTGGCAAGAGCAGCTGGACTGCTCTGTTTACCCACTCCCCAATCCCTGCACTCTCCTCAGCTCTTCCCCACCTCTGAGACATGAAGAATGGGTACATGGCTTGCTCAGAACTTGGCTGCAGATGACGGAAGTCAGCAATTTGTCATGGGCACCACGAAGAAGCAAGAGGGTAAGAAGTAGAAAGACATGATGCATGCATACTTAAGTATTTAGGGTTGTGTGCGCATATAGTAGATCATGTGTACTATGCATGAGCAGAAATGTTTGTGAGTGTATAGATATGTGGTTCATAGGCACAAAAGCATGGATGCCCATGTAAATATGCACAGTGTCTTGTGTGTGCAAAAGTACAGGTTCATTTTTGTATGTGAATGTATGCTTTTGCCTATGAGAACAAGAGAAAAACGTGCCTACCCCTCTGTGAATATGAGAAGACAACAAAGGGTTAAAGCAATCACTTTGCAAACCATTTTCCAAAAAAGCTGCACCCTAAATTAATTTTGGCTGGTAATCTACATCGGGTTAAATAACTCCTCATTATTCTGTAACACAGCTGAGGCATCTCCAAATGTTTATCTTGTTTTGTAACCGGTACCTTCTGGTATATTCTAGTGCCAGCATTCCCAGCTCCTGCTATATTTCATTCTCACTATTTTTGGACCAGAGCTGCTGGTTCCAGGTGATTTAATAAATTGCTTTTTTGGGGAGGGTGTTCCTTTTAACTTACCCATCTGCTCAACACATGCGTAACTTGCAATCTGTCGGCAGTTTGCAGAAAGACAAACTGTCAGAGTGGCATGCATTTGACAACTTTGTTCCCAATTAGGTTAGTGGTAATTTTAACAGATTTCAGGGCAACGGAGAAGGGGATGGCATGTTATTAAAGCGTCAATTCTGACAGACCCGAACACACATGAATTCATTGTAAATTATTTTAAATGCTTTAATTAAAACTAGAGAAAGATTTACCCTTTTAAGTGGTAAAGTGATAGCAAGACAAATTTAAAAGGAAAGTGAGTAACTGCAGTTCCTAAACGGTTTATGTTGTGCGCGGCAGCCCAGCGGTCACGAGGGCTGTAGTCTGTGGTGGTAATGCGGGGGCGACTTCATTCTTCATTGCTTCCTCTTTGTAGCAGATGTGATTCAAAACACGAGGTACAGCGTGCAGAGCTGGCGCGCTCTCTGTGAAAATCAGCTCAGGCTTCTTTGGAGCCATCAGGAAATTGCCAGAATCTGTTTAACACATTAAATATAATCATAAGAAAAAAAAAAAAAAACAACTTTTTTTGGCTCTTTGTTTTTCCTGTTTGCATGCAGCTGCTTCTCTCTCCATGAAACTCCACCCACAGCCTTTCCCTCATCCCCAGCCTGTACCCTTCAGCACCCGCACATGTGCATGCGAGGGACTGGGCTAACCAAGCCAGGAAGCGCTACTGCTCTGGTCACTGCGGGCACACAGCTCCCTGGAAAATGCCCCATCCATAATTTAAACGTGCTGCAATAGTCACAGTTCATGAATGCAGGACGGCATTGACAGAATGTCTGGCATTGTGGGAGGGAGTCTCTAAAACCAAGGACGTGTATAGGTGAAGAGATTTCCCTGACGAGTCTGGCAATGTCCTTGATTTATTCAGTCATAAATCTAACCATTGGTTTAGTGCTTTCCATTTGTTCTTAGACAACACTAGGCATTCTATTATTGAAATCACCAATACATTAATTAAGGTTTAATATTCCCTGAACATAATTGCATAAAATTCTTTTACATGCACATTTCTTAGTCACTAGGGAGGGGTTAAACATTTTATATATGAACCTATTGAGTTGAGAGCTGTCTGATCTCTTAGATTTATAGAATTTGCTTGACAAAGGAAGTTATTACTATCTTATTTAAATCTCCCTAATTTTTCAAATTGTTTCCAAGTAAGTTATTGCATTGTATCTTTAAAGTTAGATTTGGTTTGAAACCAGGCTGAGATGATTAGGATTCAATATCTGATGCAAGCTGAATTTTATTTTATTTTATTTCTTTTATAACATTACACAAAGTGTATGCATTCACATTTTGCTAGGGAAATAGTAATAACTTTTTCTGAAGAACCAATGTGCTGTCTCTTTGTAGGACTATTACACCACCCACTTATGGTGAATCAGTCAGAAATGGGATCTAAGGAATGATATAAGGGGCTAGAATGCAAAGTCAAGTCGAAAACCCTGCAAGCTTGGCTCCTTCTATTCCAGAGAACATCCCAGTAAATGCTCGTTCTGAAATTTTGAATCTGTACTGTAGGACAGAAGTGTTTTCTTCTTTCTGTCTTGGTTTTCATTTTTCTTTTTGTAATGGAGGAATCCATCACCAGTCTGCAATAGGAATTTCTCACCACCTTCCTAGGTGGATAGCTCTGCTTCATCATCCTGGGCCTCAGGCCTCTGACCTGGGATGGAATAACAAATAACTGCACTTCAGAATCTTTTAAAATTAAGTGAGACAGTGTGTGTCAGATGTTAAGCATGTACTTGGTGCACCCTAAATGTGACTCTTCTTCATCTCTCCACTTTCATTTTACTAATGCTTTTGCACAAGTACGGGTCTTTTGTATTTGCTTTTCCTTGTGCCTTGTGAATAAAAAGACACAGAAAACAATTTTTAGAAGCTTTAAGTGAAAAGGAACTCATCTATCACATCTTAAAGGTGGAAATCTCAGCCTGATGTTTGTACCTTCCTGGTCCGCAATAAAATCAGTATTTTCAGGCTAACATGAAGTAAAAAGGCAATAGGGTATATATATACTGCAATCAACCCTTGTGTTCTTGGTATGGTAAGGAAACTGAAAATGTTAAAGCTATAATACTTTAAATTTCTGTGTCATTTAATTTAACCTGGACCTTTATCCTCTTCTGCTACTGTCCTATCTTGCTCTTCCTGCAAAGTGGCACCACACTCTGAGATCTCAAAACTGTTTTGTTTTTTTTCCCCAATACTGTTGAGGTCCACATTATTCACCTGCAAACACCTATCACATGAAACTATGTGGACCTGCAGTCTTGGAGCTCTCCAGGTTGGTGTCTGCCAAAAGCAGCTGTCCAGAGGTCTAGGCCTGTTTTCCTATGGAGAACCCCAACTAAACTCATCCAATACTTTTGGCCTTTGTACCTCCAGAACTCCTCTCTGCATCCACAACACTTTCAACTTAGAATCTCAGTACAAAAAAAACAGGGATCATAAAGTGAATTAAATATTTGCTTCATCCTACCTATTCTCCTCTGGAGTATTTTCTCAGAAACACTGAAAGCATCATGCCACAGTGATATATGTGCGTCCATGTTATAGCACCCCAATTTGTCATAGCTGAATCTTGGAAACGAGTCTGTCCAGACATCTCAGTGGATTAAAGTGCCTGCTTAGGCAGATGTGGGGGCTAGGGTTCGATCCCCAGTGTGCCGTGCTGGTCCCACCCCGAGGGCATGCTGAGACTGCGATTCAGACTGGGTGTGGTCTCTCATGCCTGTAATCCCAGCACTTGGGAGGCTGAAAACAGAAGGATCACTACAAGTCTGATCTGTGTAATGAGACCCTGTACCAAATACATTAAAGGAAAAACATTTTGGAAACAACTCGAATGCCCCTCAACTGAGTGATGCGTAAAAAAAGATGTGGTATATTTATACAGTGGTGGATTACTGAGCTATAAAAAAGGATAATCTTGAGGTTTTCATAGGTAGATACAACTAGAGACGGTACTCGTAAGTGAAATCAATCAGACCCACATGTGTAAACCTAGTTTTGTATCCCTAGTGTAAGAACCTGAAAGAGTAAATAAAACCTGAAAGGTGCAATAGATACCGTGAAAGATAAAGAAACTGCTCAAAAGGAAAGAACAACTAGGATGAAAGAAAGGATTAAAGAAGAGAAAAATGCATATGCACAAGATAGCTAAGACAATTGTGCTAATTTCTGTTGGTTCATTGGAAACAGTTAATGCTTAATGTTTTGAACAATGTTCCATGTCTGTATCTGGTAGTCTAAGCAATGACTTTGGACACAACAGTAAACAATACAACAACCATTGTTGAATTCCTATCATCTTGTTTATTGAAATCTTGTATTGTTTCTAATGTCTTTTAAATTATATTTTATTATCTTTAAAATAAAAAAGCCTTCCTGGGGCTGGTACAGTGGAAGTTTTCCTGGACTCAAGCCACTGTGGGGAAAGGATGGGAAGATGATGTGCTGTGGTCTTCTCCAGAAAGGAAAAGAAACAGAAATGTAAAACTCAATACTATTTAGTCCCCTGTGCAAGGCAGCATGTGGATTGGAAAGGCAGTTTTAATTGCAAAGGCAGTTTTAATGTTACAAGACAGAATATGATACAAACTCCTGTGGATTTTCCCACAGTCAAAAAGACTAAGGTTCTTCATTAACACTGTAAAATCATTTAAATGCACCCTATGCATGTGAATCTCCATTCAGCTTAATTTACTGACTTGTGTAGATCATTTTGTGTGGTGATATCAGCCAAAACAAGTGTGTGGGTAGTCACAAACATGTGGAGACAAAGACAAACAGGTCAAAGGATTACTTAAATATAATAGTAGTACATTTATGGTGCAATATGGACTCTACAGTATAACTGATCATTGTAGATTTGGGCAAATCATCTTTTTTATGTTTGGTGCAGGATCTCACGGTGCAGCTTGGACTCCTCTTGATCCTTCTGTTTTCAACCTCCCCAGTGCTGGAATTATAGGCCTATGCCACCAGCACCACTCTTGATGGCCAGCTCAGTGCACCTGGGAGCACGGCTGGTGCAGCATGCAATACCAGGGATTGAAGGCCGGTCTCTGTGCTTGCCTAAGCTGGTGCTTAGTCCACGGAACTATCACATCAGCCAGGAAATCATCTTGATTCAGCAGGTAGAGAAGATGTATCTTAAAAGAGTTAACAGGGATTTTCCTGAGCAAACATGGAGTAAATAGATGTTTGAGATACATTAAGCTGTATGTTCTATTTTATTTATTTTTTTCTTTTTTTGTACCAGGGATTGAACTCAGGACCTTGTGCTTTCCAGGCAGGTGGTTAAACCACTGAACTATTTCCCTGGCCAAGGCCATATGTTCTAAAAAGAAGGAATTTGAGGGCCAGCCAAATAGTCCAGCAGATTAAAGAGCCTGCAAGCCAGTGCAGGGGCCAGGGTCTCAATCCCCAGGTCTGCTGTGCAGGCCCGGCCCCCAGGGCACACTGAGACAGCCATTGAGACTGGGAGTGGTGGCACACCCTATAATTCCAGCTCTTGGGAGACTGTAAACAGGGGGATCACTATGATTCTGATCTAGTAGTGAGACCCTGAACA
>NW_004524633.1:372770-387069 GCF_000260255.1 Octodon degus | reverse complement strand
TTATATATATAAAAGATAAGAACACTTGTGGTTTATTTATTTATTTAATCCTTGTGATATATTTAGAGGGCCTTCAGTGTCAGGGATTCTACGAAATGATTGGGGGAAAAAGAGCCAGTGGAAACTGACATTTCCCAAGGAACATTCAAGGAGTCAGCAGAATTTATAAGACAATGGATTAGATAGTCCTCCAGGTTGCATGTAAGGGAATACCTAAGTTATTGTAGTTTCAGCAATAATGATTTAAAATCTTCAAGAACCAAAGTTAGAGGTAGGCAGTTTGGAGGTAGTTAATTCAGGGATGTGCAGGTATGGGGCCAGTTTCTCTCTGATTTGTCATGAATGTATTAAAGAATACTAGGAGCCTGCTCAAATGCAAGCCTCACATGATGGCACATCACTAGGAAAAGCCCACGAGTCTCTCATTGTGGAGAACAGTCTTGCACATGGCTACAGGGAATTCAAGAAATTCAAATTAGAACAACACTGTGACTCCATCTCACTCCAGAAATAATGGCTATCATCAAGAAATCAACCAATAAGAAGTGCTGGAGGGGTGGTGGGGGGAAAGGTACACTTCTCTGCTGTTGGTGGGAGTGCAGACTGGTACAACCACTATGGAAATCAGCATGGCGACTCCTCAGAAAGGAGAGATTGGAGGTTCCATCCAACTCAACTATTCCTCTCCTGGGTATTGTTCCAGAAGAACAGAACATCATAGCACAGTAATATGTGTGCACCCATGTTCATAGCACCAAAATTTGTCATAGCTAAATCTTGGAAACAACCCAAATGCCCATTAACTGAGCAATGGATAAAAAAGATGTGGTATTTTTACACAATGGAGTATTGCTCAGCTATAAAAAAGGATAATTTCAAGGCTTTTATAGGTAAATAGATGCAACTGGAGACCATATTCATAGTGAAATAAGTCAGACCTACATGTATAAACATAGCATTGTATCCCTAGTATAAGTACTTGAAAGAGTAAATAAAATCTGAGAGGTAAAATGATACTGTGAAAGGGAAAGAAACTGTTCAAAAGGAAGGAACAATTGGAATGAGGGAAAGTAGAAAAGAAAGGAAAGGGAAAAGAAATATATACATGTATATACAGGATAGCTTGTATATTTGTACTGCTGATTTCTGCTGGTGTGTTGAAAGAAGAAGCTAACGCTTAGTTCTCTCTCTCTCTGTCTCTCTCTGTCTCTCTCTGTCTCTCTCTGTCTCTCTCTCTCTCTCTCTCTCTCTCTCTCTCTCACTCTTCCTCTCTCTGTCACTCTCTCTCACACACACATGCCCTCTCTTTTAATTTTTTATAATTTTGGGCTAAGTTTGCATGCTTATCTGTGGTGATCTGAGCAACTAATTTGAAGACAATGATATGCAATGTAACAACCATTTTTGAATTCCTGTAATTTTGTTTAGTGAGACGCTGTAACACTGGTAATGACTCTTCTTACTAATTTTGTATTCTCTCTCTCTCTCTCTCTCTCTCTCTCTCTCTCTCTCTCTCTCTCTCTCTCTCTTTTTGGCAGAACTGGGGATTGAACTCAGATCCTTGCACTTGCCAGGGAAGTGCCAGGGAAGCACTCATTCTACTGAGCCATCTCCCTGGCCCTGTATTCTCTTTTTAAAAAATAAAGTAGACTTATTTATTCAAAGGACTGAAATTTAATTTTATTCTTCCATAGCTTTTTTTTTCTATGTACATGCTTTAATGATTTTTTTCTTTACAATTAGTTTTGGAAAATTTCAGTTTTGTGCATCTTGGTATGATTTTATTCATATTTCTTATGCAAAAGGTTCATTTTTCTTGGAAATGTGGTGCTGTAATTTCAACTAAATTCAGAAATTTTAAATCTTTAAATATTTATTTCCTACCCTCTTCTACTTTGAGAATTCTAATTATATGAATATAGGTTTCTTGATTTTGGCACAGAAAGAAGTATTATATGACTGATCTGTAAATTCTCTCTTCTTCATGTTTATTGTAGACAATTTCTATTGTTATATTCATTTAATTTTGTAAATAATTTATTTACCATGTGCAATCTATTATTAATCTCATGTTATGTATTCATTTCAGAATATTTTTCTAAAATTCACTCTGTCTGCATCATATCTTTCACATTTCAATATTTGTCTAAAATTTTATTTTGCTATATAATTATTATTGATTTTCAATAAAGTTAATAATGAGTACAAAAATAAAAATAAAAAGTAAAAAAATCTCCCAAAGCCATAAGGCTTTGGGAACATGATCTGAGAAGAGACATACAGTTGGACAGTGTCATGTTTTGATTGTAAGAAAGAACTGAATTGGCTAAGTAACATCTACATATTTTAAAACTATTAAAATACAAAAACTGGTGCAAATATAAATTTTACTCTTTCTCAGTGGATTTCAGTGTAGCTTGGATCCTGAAGGCTCCTCTCACAGCCATTCTCTTCCAGGGCATTCATGGAACCTGCTCCTTGATGGGCAGTGTGGTGGTAGCAGGGGAGGATGAAGAAGACTCAGAAAAACACCAGAGTCAGAGACGTTGATTTGCAATGGAGTGGAGCAGACAAGGCAGGTGCAGCCTACCATCTGCAGAGAGTGGAAGTAGTGTAAAGAAAAGGCAGCTGTGTGGCAGCTCAGGAAAACTGTCTGGGCATCCTCCAGGAGTCTGAAATTTTTCATAGTGAAAGAATTTACACCAGAGGAATTGACAAGTGCTACAAATCGGAGTTTAATTTATTATTTTTCTTCAAAGAGCTAGTATTTGAATATTTAGTGGAAATAGTGCTAATAGTACTAGGGTATGTTTTTCATGGAAGAAATCAATTCTTTTAAATTTATTTCCTTAAATAAAACAAAATCATGGGCAAAGCCAACATTTCACTGAGTGATTATACATTTATGAAATATACATTAGCATTTTTCTTTTGCTCTTTTGTCTCTGTGTCTCTCTATATATTATTCGGGTTGTGCTAAACATGAAGAGAGCAAGTTGTAAAAATCTCCAGGAAAATGATTATGAGGTTGTCTATTCTCTCCAGGTTTCCTACCCAATTTGGCAAAACAAGCATCCTGGATTTCATAAAGCATATTGCTGTACAGAAGACTTCCAGCCTTTCGGCTGCCTCGATATTTACTGTCTTCTACTCTCAGTCTCCAATTGCAAATCTCTTCCATATGGCAAGATCTCTCCTAATTCTTTTTGCAAATAACTCTGAATACTATCTGCATTCCTCAAGGCCTTGGCCTCTTAGATTATTGCAAGGCTCAAAGGTCATCAAAATCACTTCAATTTTTACCTGGTGCATTCTTATCCATCTGCCTACAGAAAACAGAGGCAATCTCATGATCGCCTCTATTCATGAGAGGTTATAATTAACAGTCCTACATAGACACTAAGTTCTTCTTTCCATCAACCTAAGTCTCACATTTTTCAACTCTATCTTTCATTTGTTTCCTGTGAGGTTTAGAAAATCGATGGCAATCATCCTTATTATAGGAAACATATAGACAGACGGGTACCCTTTTTCTGAAATACTTTGGGCCAATTAAGACTTGATTGATTCCTATTTGGGATGTTCCTTGCATAAAGAGAAACGGCTTGAGGGTGAGGGTTCCTCTTGTGGAGTGATTGGTTATCCCTCATCTGGGTTTTGTAAACATCAGAATTCAGATATTGAGTTTTCTGTAAGCAAGACCAACCTGCATGCTTGAAGATCCATTGTAAATTGTCTTTACAGGCTGAATTGTCTGTGAACTTTAAAATTCCTTCAGAAACAGCAACTTCTTACTACTTTCATATTTGTCTTTCTAGATTCAAATTCACATATCAGACCTTCATTAACAATTTTGTAGAGCGTTTGACTGCATCTTCAGCAGGTCACCCAAATCCATCAGCACAGTGCGATCAGCCTGTGGGAGAGATCGTGTTACCCAACAAGCTGCGGAGCTTTGTGTCCTTATATGCCATCTCACTGGATTCTTGCAATAACCCTGTGGAAGAAGCAGCAAATGTAGCACCAATCACATTTTTCAGGCAAGGAAATTCGTATAATCACATGCAAACTGATTCCTTTAAGGACGCAGAGCCAGAATTAGAAAGGTAGCTGATGTTTGGGTGTATCAGTTATGCATTGGACATGGAGTTTATTCCTTATCTCCACAAACCCATGAACTTTTATCATCCACATTTTATAAATTTTATAAACTGAGACTGAGATGCAAAAACAATGCTCTCACATAGCCATGGTCAACATGTGAGAGGGCCAGGATCCAGACTCCAGGTTTCTGGTGCCACATGATAGGATGAACAAGCCTGGAGCACCAGAGCCAGCAGTCACAGCAGCAGCACCCTTACTCTTAGATCAGTTTGAATAATGTGTTTCCGGAGGCAGCACTTCCCAGGGCAGCTCAGATGCCTGAATCGAGATGAGGTACTGGATCCTGCCACCAGTGGCTGGCCTAATGGAAGCTGAGGCTCTTCCTGACAGGAGTTGTAACAGCTCTGGGGAGGAGCAGTGGTGTAGTTTGGGAGAGTCATTCCTACAGGCTTCCTTCTTCAGTGGGGCCCTAAGCCCCTACATTCAATTGTAGAAGCACTTCAGTTTAAATGAAACAGGCTCTTTTATTTCAACCCCTTATATGTTGACAAATCCATTTTCAGTTGCATCCCAAGACAAATACTCCAAAAAGCTTTAACCTTCCCACATTAGTGAAGTTAGAATATTATTTTGAGCTCTGGATCTCATTCAATTTGAATATAAATGAAGACATCCTCCTGATTTATGTAGTTTTGAATGTAGATGTCTGACTATCAATCATGAAGCAATATGGATCATTAAAGGGTTAATGAAAGGGAGAGCATCCAGAATGTATCCAGGGTCAGATGTCAGAACTGGAGCTATTGGGAATGGCTGGATACAGCCTCACTGCTGGAGGAAAAATGGGAATTATTTGCAGAGCAGAGCTGGGGCTATAGTCAAGAAGATAACATATTGGAACTGATCTGTAGAGTAAAGTAAGGACACACATAAGAAAACAGAAAAACCTGGTAGACAAGATAGTTAAGCTGTAAATGAAATGAAGGATGAAGAATGAATCAAGATAATTGCTTAGAAATTGTTCGACGAAAGTTTGCTCGGAAGATAGGGAGCCAGTGGTAGGTGAAGGGCCTGTTTACTCCACCACCAGTCCTCAACAGACTAGAAATGTGCCATAGCATCTAATTTTCAATAACTAAGTTACTGATTATGTTCCAAGGATAATTTTTAGACCTGTGCCAATTAGACACTCCACTATTTTTGTGCTTAGAATTGTATGTGAACCACATTTTGTCTTCGTTATCTATCTCTTCAGTATAGTGAGGTCCAGATGAACTCTTGTTTTCTCCTTGATTGTCCATGTCCATGGTACACTCTCCTGCTGATGATCAAAGTCTCTAATAGATTAAAAATCCAGGTAATGTGAACTCCTTTCTACTATCCTCTAAATTCTACTGAAAGGATAAAAATGCAAACACTTAGTTTTGACTCTAAAATGAACTTTTGGGTATCAAACTAAGAGTTGGAATTCTAGTATGTTCTTGAGGTTGTAGCTCCTCATATAAAATGTGCAGCCGAAAGAAGGCTCCACTGTTGTCGTGCCTGAGTGCTCATGGCTAGAAAACCCCTACTTACTTGTCTGGGTGTTCTACAAACTTACATCCCCTTTGGTCTGTTGATAAAAAATAACTGATCTATTTATTTTCAGAACTCCATAGGTTTGGAGTCTCAGTGTGTGTGGCTCATACTAGACAGAATTCTATCTGTTAAGTAATATGGGAACAGTATCAAACTTAGAAAACCTGTAGGACTTTAAAACCTGTAGGACAAAAACAGATAGAAAACCATCCCATAATTATGTATATACAAATGGGAAAAGCAAGCATGACAATTTCCAGTGAAAAAATAGTTAAGGGTTTATAAAAATGACAAAGAATATGAGGAAGTATATCCACCATAAGAGAGAATCAGCAGATTTCAGTTGAAAGAATTCTAACTCAAGATCCAAAAATAATATCAATTGAAAGGAACCTGAAAGTAAATATTTCAATTATATTCAAACATATTAGGAAGGAAATTGCTTATTTATTTGTTATTTATTGAGACAGGGCCTCCCTTTGTACTTCAGGCTGACCTTGAGGTCACTCTAGCCCAGGCTGGCCTGGAACGTGAAGTGACCCTCCTGCCTCTGTCTCCCTCTGGGAGGACAGGCATGCACCAGTATGTTTGGCTGTTGAAATAGATTTTGTGTTAGAGAAAACTCACTTATTGATTTTTCTATAAAATTGAAATTATTCTACAGTTAAAGATTTTGTTTAAAAGAAGAAATGAATTCTACCGAAGAGGGCAGGCTACCATAACAGTAATGAATTTCTATGAGCAGTACTATACTAAAGGATAGCAGACTAAATGCTAAAGAAAAACAACCAAAACCTTGATTTCTATGCATAACTGTGCCAATCTGCTAAGGCAGCCGCAACAAAGTCCCCAGCCATAAGACAGAGCCATTCCTTTGGAGTTCTGGAGGCTGGAAGTCCAGGGTCCAGGTGCAGCAGCTCAGCTTTCTCCTGTGGCATCTGGCTGTGGCCTCCATGCACGAGCTTCTCACCGAGTATCACCCAGTCTTCCTTGTGAGTGCTCCCAGGTATCTCTTCCTTTTCTTGGAGGACAGTGGCTTTCTATTACAAATTCCTATTACAAATAGACTTAAATTGGGGATTAGTGCTTCACACATTGATTTGGAGGAGACACATTTAATCCCAACACCACGTAAACAATCATTCAAGACTAGGAGAAAAACAATTTTCAGAAATATGAAGTCTATAAATGCTTGCCACCTGGATAACCTCATTTGGAGAACTGCTCACAATGTATTTCAGCAAGGCAGTTTTAATTAAAAAGTAAGAGAGAAATATAAAAATAAAAGCAAAAGGAAAAAATTCCTAAAATATGGTGCTAAATGTAAGTAAGAACTGATTATAAGAAAAAGGAACAGGAATGGGGCGTACTGAGCCCCTCCAGATCCGCACTCCAGCCAGCACCCAGGCCCTGCATGTGAGTGGGACCACCTGGTGCCTGCAGGACCCTCATTCCAACCAGTGCCTGGCCCAGCATGTGTGTGGAACTTCCTCCATCAGACAGGCCTGGTGTGGAACTCTGCAGCAGAACTCACTGCAGAGAGGCTAGAGGCAAGACCCACCCAGCTGATCCAGAAGTACAACATCTTGCCAGAGTGGCACAGGGGTTCTTCTCTAAGACTGCAGCAGGAAGAAGTGGAGCACAGCATCCAGACCCAAGCCACACCCACCTGGACGAGTTTGAACTTGGTAGATCCAGACCTGGTGCTAAGGTAACAACTCTACCAAAGCTCTACACCAAAGATCAGAAGACAGGGCTCTACAGAATGACAAAGAAAAGGAGTAAAATGCATTCTCAGACTTTGAGCACACCCAGAGCAAATACAAGAGACAATAGCATAGAAGAAATTGGAAATTACACACCTGAAATCTCTGAAATAATAACATCTGAAGTAAGAAACAACTGCAGAAAGGTATAGAGGAAATCAGATCTGAAATAATCTCTGAAGTTAAAAAGAAATGATAACCACAATTAAAGAAGACATGGATAAAAAAATACAAGAGGATATAAATGTGATGGAATCCTTGAATGAGCAATGTAGGAAAGAAATAGAATGCATGAAACACATTCAAAGTGCTATACAGGAAATTAAAACTTCAAAAACAAGCTGGCAAAACCATTTGAATTGAAGTGAAAATAGACATTCAGACCTTGAAGACACCACTGCAGCTAGTGAAAAGGTAAGAAAAGATCTCTTAAAACAACTAGGATGCAGGAAAAAATAATTCAACATCTGCAAGATGATGCAAAGATGAACAACATAGGACTAATAGACATTGATGAGAAAGAAGGAGTCAATACAAATCATATAAAAAGCATATGGGCAGAAATAATAGAAAACTGTCCAAATATGGAAAAACAATCTGACCTTCTGGTAACCAAAGCATATAGAACTCCAAATAACATTAACTCAATTAAGACCACACCCAGACATAAAATCAAGATCCCAGAAATTCAGCACAGGAACAGTATATTAAAAGCCACTAGAGTAAAGAAACAGATTACATTTAAAGGAAAGCCCATAAGAATAACAGCAGATTTCTCTTCACAAACCATCAAATCGAGAAGAGCATGGAGCAAAGTACTCTAAGTCTTGCAAGAAAACAAATTCCAACCCAGACCGATACACCCTACAAAACACTTTTTCAAGTTTAATGAGAAGTGAAATACTTCTATGACAATGAACCATTAAAGAATTTCATGATGACAAATCCATCCCTACACAGTCTGCTAAAAGATATTTTAGAGAGGAATCAAAATGACCACACCTCCATGAATGAGAATGTAAAGTACGCACCAAATAGGACAAATAATTGAACACAGGCGAAAAAATGGTATACAAAAACAGTCTTTCAATTATTCTTTTGTATTCAGCAGCAAAATATTTCCATCAGCGTACTCTACAAATGGGCTTCTCCTACACCCTATGAGTCATGATTCTGCCTGGATCTACAGGGCAGATATCAAGAAAAGAGCAGTAGCTCAGTCCCACAGGTGACACCTGGCCCCCAGTAAGCATCATGGACGCTTTCCATGCTCATGACATACTAGGACTTTGTGAGATATCCTATCCCCAAACTGTTAATAATATTGGTCATATATTTGCCATTCCAGTTTTTTTTGTTTTGGTTTATTCTTAGTAATTTTTTACTACCATGAAAACTCTTTCTTAGTTGATATTTTTGTACATATTAACCCCAATCAAATACTGTGTGAGTACTCTGAATTGATCACAGCTTTGTACATAGGATAAACTTAATTCCGGCCTCTTAGTTGGGCTCACAATTTAATTTTAATTTTTGAATATTATTATTTTGAAATATTTAATTTAATATTGAATTAATAAATATTTAATTTTCTGAATATTGTTTAATTTTAATTTTTGTTTTATGAATTATACAGTTTCTTTGACTTGCAGTCTACTTATAAGACATGGTATGATATTTTCTCCTAGTATTAGAAACTTTAAAAAGTGTATTTCCATTTTCCATTGACTTTATATTAGTTCTTCCTTGTCCTTCACAGTCTTTCACACACACACACACACACAAGCACATGCACACACACACACACACACACCCCAAAAAATATGTATATAACCCAACATAAGATTGATAGTGTTTTGTGGAACTATTCAATGACCTTTTAGATGGGTTCATCTAATATAATTATATTTTATGTACTCCTGAATAGCTACCATTTTTGAGAGCTCTTTATTCTTTATCCAGGACCATCCAGAAACTTTTCTTGCCTTCTGGGTTATGGTCTTTGTTATTTTCTATATGACACATCTGGAGGTATTAGAATATTTTGAGTTTGTATAACTGGAAAATATTTTACTTTGTTTTCACAGGTATGTTTGCTAAGTATAAAATTTAATGAGGACAGATTTTTTTCAGTCCTGTGAATAAATAAGTGTAGTTTCTCACCCACTTGCTCTTTTAAAAAAAAAATATGGAATAAGATGCTATTTAATTTTGTTCTTCCACAGCTAATATTTTTTCTATGTATATGCTTTAATTATTTTTTTCTTTACAATTAGTTTTGGACAATTTCATTTTTGTTTATTTTGGTATGATTTTATTCAAATTTCTTGTGCAAAAGGTTCATTTTTCTTGGAAATGTGGTGCTATAGTTATAACTAAATTCAGAAATTTTAAATCTTTAAACATTTATTTCCTACCCCCTTCTATTTTGAGAATTCTAATTATATGAATATAAGTTTCTTGATTTTGGCACAGAGAGAATTATTATATGACTGATCTGTAAATTATTTCTTCGTCATGTTTATTTTAGACAATTTTTGTTAGATTCAAATTTGTAAATAATTTATTTACAGTGTGCAATCTATTATTAATCTCATGTTATGTATACATTTCAGAAAAGTTTTCTAAAATTCACTCTGTCTACATCTTACACCTTTCACATTTCAGTATCTATCTACAATTTTTAACTTGCTATGAAATTATTATTGATTTTCAATAAAGTTAATAATGAGTACAAAAAAAGAAAAAGTAACAAGAGTAATTAATAGCAGCTAAAATGAAGCACTCATCACAACTCAGGATTTTGCATAGATGATAATATTGGGAGTTCTTTATCTTTTGGGGGAAGATAAATTGTATAGCTTACTAGTTGAATAATGTACAAAGTTTTTTTTTTAACTTTTTTATTGTTAAAAATACATTGAGTATATCAATGTGAATAAAGCTCTGCATTTCTTGGCTGTGTCTCTTGTCAACTGGAAGTAAAGATCTTGTGAGACACTCATGAAGATTTCTCTCGGTGAGAAGGCAAAGACTCTCAGTCAGAACGAAAATCACTTTTATCGTTTTTCCCGCTCTCCCTTTCTCAGAACATCGGTAAAATAGCTCAAATTTTGGCAGCCATTTTGTGTAATAAACTGATCTTAAAGGTGAATTACTTTGCTGAATTCATGCACCTACCATATTTAAATAACAATGGAATGCCCACTCTGACAAAACTGAATAAAAAGGGGGATATAAATGAAGGACCATTTTGCAATGAAATATATATATATATATATATATATATATATATATATCTGTATACACAAAATACTTAGGATAGATATGCAGCTACTTAATTCAATGAGAAGAAAGATTTGTACTAATAATTGGGCAGGATAGCATGTCTGCCTCTTGTGCTATGAATAATTGCTACGAAGGCAACAATATGCAATGTATTAATTATTGTAACTGTCCTACTGACCTGTTTTTGAAACTGTTTTATTGCTATTTGTTTCTTAATAAAATCAATAAAATTTTTTTGAAAAATTTTAAAAAGGTGGAAGCCATACCACAGGAGGAAGGAATAGAAAACTAAGAACACTCTGGCACCAAATAATCATTAATTTACCATATCATCTCCATATTGCCTATTTCAGGAGTTATTTTATATGATAGATAAGTTCATAGGACACTTAAACTACTGACCATTTGAGATTTAACCTGAAGGAACCCAATAATAAACTTATGCCTAAGGAAGGAAAAGACGTAGATTAGCTTTGGAATTTTAAACATGCCTGTTTATAGGGAATTGCAGGAAATACTAAAAATAATATGCAAACTGAAATTGATTTGTAATTGGGGTGAAAAATGTTTGGGGCATTAAAATGTGTTTATTTAAAAGAAAATTAGTAAAGGAAAAAAACACTTTTACAATTATGAAGATATTTAGAGCAAATGTGCATGCAAAGTGTCCTAAAAATTGTTTCATGAAATCTAAACATGGAATAAATGATATATTTTAGCTATACTATTATTTTATATTTTATCTATTGTAAAATATGCTTGTCAATAAATGTCATTCTGCCAAGGAAAGGTATTTCAAAGCCAAGAATTCCTACTTGTTATAGCCCAGAGCTCTGCTCTTCTGAACTGATCGTTTTTCATTAATACACTTTATCATGAGTCCTTCATTTCAGCTTCTAATAAAGGAAATGAAATAATCAAATGCTTACTGTTAGTACTTCATGGAGTTGCTTACTTGATTATGTACACTCTACTGTATTACACTAGGAAATGTGGCTTTGTCGCATTTGATGCAGAATATCGACGGCTGGTACTGCATCCTATTTTGCTCTCTTAAGAGTTGCAATCCTGGACAAATTCTTCACTTGTAAAATGATGGTAAAGATAGTTACTATGGGCTAGCCAAATAGCTCAGCGGATTAAAGTTCCTGCACACAGGCGCAGGCACCAGGGGTTCGATCCCTGTGCGCCATTCCGGCCCAGCCCCTGGGGGCACACTAAGACAGCAGTTGCAACTGGGAGTGGTGGCTGACACCTGTAATCCCAGCTCTTTAGAGGCTGTAAACAGGTGGATCACTATGAGTCCGATCTAATAGTGAGACCCTGAACATCCTATAGATCCTTTCCTAAAATACAAAAATAAAAATAGAAATAACTACTACCTATATGCTGGTGTAGAATTTAATTTTTAAAAAGTAAGTTCTTAGGACAACTGTCTGGCAAGCAGTAAAGGTCAAAAATTTTAGCTCTTGCTTTTTCCTATTTTATACTCTAATGTCTTGATTACTGATACAGGGAATTATCTAATAAATACCTTCATTTTGGCTTAAATCATGAAAGAATCATTTACAGCTCTAAGAGGCTGTCAGTACAATTGTTAATCCCAGCACTAAATACCCTTTTGCATAACATTCATCTAGTGCCGGGTTTCTTTCATTATTTGAACAGTGAAGTAATTTACTAGTTTTTTTCTCCCCTCCTGCTTCACTTCTCGCTTCCTGTCCTTTGTCCTTTCATTTTCTAAAAAATGTGATTTTTTTTTGTTGAAGAAAATGCATTCATTGGACTTAAAAGTCAATGTTACTGATAGATTATTTTTAAAGCAGAAATCCCGTGCTTCTTTCCTCTTAGGTCTTCCATGCCGTCCCCATACTACATGTCCTCTCCCAATACTCCCCTCCCACCTTATGATTTATCTAACAGTTTTCTCTTCCACTCTGATGTTTGGACTTCTAATAATATATGTGTGTTGCTTTCTTTCCATTTTTTTCAAATTCAGACATTAATTATTGACTTCTGAACACTATACATCCTGTTTTAGCTCATTTACAACCTATCTTACCCATCCTGTGTTTCTTCTTTCTGTGTCCTCTAACATGCATAGTTTTGAACACTTTCAATAGCCAATATTTACATTATCATACAATTACTGTTCATTTTCAAACCACTTAAGTGCATAAAATTACACTTTCTATATTGCACAGATTATACATTTTTATGAATTTAATACTTAGATTATTTTCTCTAGACATTTCTGATGACCAGCCCTTAAATCAGACCTAGCCCTCCACCAAAATGGCAGTTATTTCAATATAAATACATTAAGTACTCTGTCAATTCCAAATCATCACAGTTTCAATTGGTTGAATCTGCCATTGAAAGTCAGACACACATGTGTGATCTCCTCCACTTTTCATGCACAATACTGCATGAATTTACTTCTAGACCCTCTTTTCCATTTAATTAGCTGATATATTTCTTTACAAATACTATACTGTCACGTTAATGTAGCTTTGTAGTAATTCTTGAAGTTAGGTAGGAACAAATCTTCAAATTATCTTGAAAACTCTTCAAATCTTCCTTTCACAATGGTTTGTGGCCATTCTGGACTGTAAATATTTACTTCTTTCTTTCTTTCTTTCCTTCTTTCTTTCTTTCTTTTTTTTGTATCATTTTGTCAAGATCCCTCTGGGATTGCAACTGAATTGTATGTACATTATAATTTGGTAATAACTGAGATCTTAACAATATGAAGTTTTCTAACCAAGAATCATAAAATGTATTTTTATATTATTTAGTTGTTTCAAAATGTTTTCTAGGCTATACAAGGTACAATCGAATTATTTAGTGAACGTTTAAATTAAAAAATAATAAAAACTACACTACCATTGTGCCATCTCAAAGTGGTCTCTCCTCCTTGAAACACACTCATCCCACCATCCTTGCTATCTCTGAAATAGTCCTGGAAGTCCTCTTTTCTGGACCCACTTATGAGACATGATAAAACATATTGTGAATGCTGCTGCTGAGAAACATCCAATAAAAAGGTGAGCATGTGGCAGTACTGTGGTGAGTCTTTATTCACCTTATTCACAGGTCTATACTGTGTGACTTGTGGCTCTTACCTAAGTTCAGGAGCCAGGGCTTGGTACCTAGCACCACATGCTGCTGTTCCTTACTTCCAACATTTTTACTCTCACAGAATGGAAAACACAAAATAAATGGACAGATTCCTACATACATATGAATGACCAAAGCTGAATGTAGAAGATATAAATATTCGGAATAACCCAATATCAGACAATGAAGTTGAGAATGTAATAAACAACCAATCAACAAAGAAATGTAATAAAAAGCCTTCCTAAAAAACCTACCAGCAAAGCCAGATCCTGAAGGATTCACAAGTAAATTCTACAAGAAGGAGCAGTTAATGTTTAAATTTTTTTTCAATTTTTCTTCTCTTTTTTAGTTTCTTATAACTTGATTTTTTAAAACCAGTTTTTCAGGTTTATATCTGGTGACCTAAATAACTAATTTAAAGATAATATTATGCAATATACCAA
>NW_004524633.1:355895-361965 GCF_000260255.1 Octodon degus | reverse complement strand
TAGATTATATTTTAAAAATAGGATAAAGAATTCTATGCTTCTCATGTTTGCACATAAGTCCAAAAATCTCACCATATACAACCTTGAAGCAGGACGGTCCCACAGTATTCCTTTTCCTGTCTCTTGCTTTCATTCACCACCTCCTTGAGAGAGGGAGTTTTCTTTATAAATGATTTATTTCTTTTCACTAGTAGCTTTTAATATTGTATTATTGTGTTGAATTTCTGGAATATTGACTATTATATTGCAACAGCAAACAGAAACACTGAAATGTTACCCAAGATTTTGAGGCAGATATACCTATCATCAATGGGCCTGATAAGTATTCAATCCACACAAAATATCAGGCCCTAATATCTGGTACTCTAAGGCTTATATTCTTGCAAGCAAGAAACAGGGTAAGGGCTGGCCAGATAGCTCAGTGGTCTGAAGTGCCTGCTTAGGAAGAGCTCAGTGGCCAGGGTTTGATCCCCAAGCATGCAGTGCCAGCCCCACCCCTCAGGGCTGGCTGACATGTTGATTGACACTGGGCATGGTGTTACACACCTATAATCCCAGCGATTGGGAGGCTGAAAACAAGAGAATCACTATGAGTCTGATCTACATAGTGAGACCCTAAAGATTGTGCAGATCCTGTACTAAAATAGATTTAAAAATTAACAATTAAAAAATTAATAAAATTAAAAAGAATCAGTGTATTTTGTAGTTATTCATTGATTACATCTTATGTCATTATTACTGATTGGCCTAAAAGAAAACTACATCATATAGTTGCTTACTAAGACAAGTTCAGCTCTGGGGAAGCTTGGTGTTATGAGAAGCAGTTAAGTTCAGGATGAGGGCAAGCTTGGAACTGTGGGAGCCAAATACTGAGTTCAGGGTATGGTCAGTTAAATAAGGCAAATGTGTATCTGGTGTTAGTGGAAGACAAATCTGCTCAGGGGAGTAGCTAGCTACAAAAATTTAACTCTAAAAAAATTATTTTCTATTTGTCCCTTCAATATAGCTTGCTCTAGTCTTTTTTATTAGTAGTATTATGGCTAATCAGAGTTCCACATCCCTGATTTAGCTGTATGTCAAATTCTTTTTCCAGGCCAGGAAAGTTTTCTACCATGGCATCTGTGAATAGGTTTGGGTATCATTTGTGCTGTCTCCTGATTTTTTCATTGATGCCAATCAATCTTATCTTTTTTTGTTTACGTCATCTAGCAGCTTCAGGATTGATTTCTTGTGGTCCTTTGTAATTTTTAAGAACTCTTTCATGATTGCTAACTACAAGCTATCTTCTGAGATTCTGTCCTCATGTTGGTTTACTCTGCTGTAGATACTCTCAAATGAATTTTAGTCTCCTGGGTATTGTATCTGCTTTAATCTGTTTTATGTATTCCATTTCCTTCCTATGTTGGGCATTCATGGAAGTTCCACTGATATTTGTTTTAAAATCTGTATCTGCTCTAGAGTTATATTTTATATACTTTGCCATGTGAATACTAGAAAAATACAAGAAAATCAGAGGAAGTGTAACACACCCTCTCCCTTGCACACTGATCTATAAAACAACCAGAAGAGGGCTCTCAAAGCTGAAAGCAGAAAGCATTCTGCTCATTAGGGGCCTCAGAGTCCAAAGATGACACAATGGTGAATTTCTGGCTTCTCTTTTTGTTTCACATATAGTTTACTGAATGGTAGAATGTCAGCAACATTAAATATAGTACTATATTTTGCACTCATACAACTTAATATACATTTAGGGCAATCGGAAAATATATTTTAAAAAGACCCTCAAAAATAGTACTAAAATCAAGAAAAATGAAGTTCAAAAAATGTTTAAACTCACAAGAAATCATAAGAGGGGAAAACAAAAACAAAACAGAGAAGGAGTGAGCAAACGCAACATGAGATGAAATGAAAGGTAGACACACAAGCCTGATTACAAATAATGAAATTAAATTTAAATAACATAAACATCACTTAAAAGATAAATTCTGGCACAGTGAATTAGAAAACATAACCCAAATAAACATTTCAGCATTGGATTCTCTTCAAATTTATCCATTTCAGCACTTACAATTCAGGGGAGAAAATATTAGGTTGGACATAAAAAGAAAGAAAACAGGAATGGCTATTTATTTATTTATTGGCAGAACCAAGGATCAAACTCAGGCCCTTGCGCTTGCCAGGGAAGCACTTGTTCCACTGAGCCATCTCTCCAGCCCAAGGAATGGCTATATTAAGATAAAATAAAACAGCCTTGGAGGCAAACAATATTGCAAAGAAGAGAAAGTCGTTACATTTTAGTAAAAAGGGCCTAGTCCATCGAGGAAGCACAGTTGTATGTTTGTAGGATTTCTATAACAAAAAACAACAATAACAAAGTTGTGTAATGCAAAATAAATCTGGGTGCATTGAAAGGAGAAACAGATGAATTAATAGTTGTCATTTGGACTGTCACTACTTCTTATCCAACAGTTGCTAAAGCACTACAAAAGAGATTAGCAAATATAGAAATCAGCATCATCAGCCAAGACAACCTCCTGACACTCTCTCCTGTACTATTAGGATGCCCATTCTTCTTTAGTGTGCATAGAACATAGACTAAGATAGAATGTGTCCAGAACTACGAAACAAACCTAAGCAAATTGAAAGTAGCTGAAATGTTATACCTAGTTTTCTGACTAAAATGGAATTAAGTTTTAAGAAAATACAAGAAAAAAACAGAAAAATCTCCAAAACATTTGGTACCTAAACAATACATTTCTAAATAATCTATAGATCTAAGAGTTAATAAAGGAAGTTAAAAGTACATTGAGTTAAATGAAACTGAAAACACGCCATTTAAAAATTTGGATGACAAAATTAAAACAATGCTGAGAAAAAATATTTTACATTAGAAAGTCTTCTTTTAAAACTGGAAAAGTATAAATAATCTAAACTCCCATACTGAAAACTAGGAAAAGACAAAGCTAACCCAGAGA
Source organism: Octodon degus (assembly GCF_000260255.1). Lineage (NCBI taxonomy): Eukaryota > Metazoa > Chordata > Mammalia > Rodentia > Octodontidae > Octodon > Octodon degus. The sequence continues at coordinate 358,990 of NW_004524633.1, read as the reverse complement.
AAGAATAAAGGAGACAATAAAGGTAAGACAGAGTCCATGAAATGGAAAACAGAAATTCATTAAAGAAAAAGCAAGTACATTGGAAGTATCAGTAAAATTAACAGTCCTATAAAGAGATTGACAAAGAAAACCTAAACTGCTCTTGCCAATAAAACAGAGGCTATCACTGCAGAAAATGAGGCTAACAGGGTACAACAGAGAAAGTCTATGAACAGTCTAGAAGGATAAATCCAACACTGAGATAAAGTAACAAGTTCATTAAAATGGATAAATGACCACCGTGCTGGTCAGTACCCTAAATTTCCCTTGAGGCTCCTGGGTCACGAGTGTGGTCTCAACTGATGGTGTTGTTGACAGGTGCTGAAACTGGAGGCAGGGCCTCATGGAGGGAATCTGGCCCTGGGACTGAGGCCCAGAAGAGGGAGAGGGTGTTCAGACACCAGCTTGTACCTCTTTCTTCCATTGCCCTCTCAGTGGCCTCCATGATTCACCCTCTCACTATGCATATTCATTTTCCACCCTGACAATCTGCCTTACCCCAGGTCCCAAAATAATGACACCAAATGACCAGGGAAGGTTTATTTTGGTTTACAGTTTTAATCCATGGTAGGCTGAATTCAAAGCAGAAACAGACTGGCAAAAGGTCCTTGCAGGGAAAAATGTTCTCAGCCCATGGCAACAGCAAGAAGGGTGAACAGGAAGGCCCAGAAGTGAGATGTCCCTCTCCAGGTCAATCTTCAGTGGCACGTCTCCGCCCAGGCCCTGCCACCAAACTCCAACGCATCCGTGATGAGTCCACTGGTGAGTTCAATGGCCCATTTCCGATTACCTTCCAAACAAATGAGAATCTTAGATCTAAGCCATAGCAGCTAGTTAATAAGTTGTGAAATCAGGAGAGTTCTGTATTGATTTTAAAATGGCATTTACCTAGCAATCTTCACAAAGTTGCCCTCTCCAAGTATTGAGTTTTTAATCCACTCTCAATTATTGACTTTCCAAAAATCAGGATAAGATTTAAAGACAAATAAAAAAGTGAAAAGCGATATATAAAGATGAATTCCTACATCAAAAATATATTTCAATATGCATAGTCAATTTAAGAAACAGTATTGACAAACAGGAACACACTGGGCAGAGCAGTATTAAGCATTAGCTAGTGAATTATGCATCATGGAGCTCATGGAAGGGCATTGGGGTGTGCGGTGGGGTAAGAGTGCACCCAGGGGGGTGTGAGGAACACCTGTACTCTGCTGAAAGTGAAGAGGGAGCATTCTGCAGTCTAGAGCCCAAACTGAAGCAAAAGGGTTTATGCAGAATAGAAAGCGTCACATAAGTACGGAAACATCTTTCTACCAATCAGAGATGACAAAACTTTCCCATAAATTAATGCTCTTTATGTCTGTGAACGTGCTGGAGACAGTTCCAGCAAAGCAGGTGCACAGGTTTCACAGCACAGCTTCCTGTGGGCATGCGGGCTGGCTGGCACTCTCTTCTCTTTCTCACACCGAGATTTTAAGATTTTAGAGAGCAAGGAGCCTGATGAGTTATTTTGAATATCACTGAATAGATAAGTCTTAAGCCCCATGTCTACCCTAAATTTTTCATTGCCTAATTTAAATAGTTTTAATAAGCTAACATAGTGATGAGGTTTGAATGATAAATATTTGCATCAGCAGGACCGAGATATGATCTTGACCACTCTGGTAGACCAGTTGTGGAGCAGCACTTCAGGAGCCCTACAAAATGACAAAATAGCTTTTGTTATATTCCTCATTTTTAATTATACTTATACTAATGTTTTGGAATTCTGGGCTCTATACTTACCCAAGGTTTCTGCAATAGTGAACAGTTAATTGCTTTGCTTTTTTAATTTTTTTTTTTTGCTTTTTTTTTTTGTTGTTGTTGTTGTTGTTTGTGGATTTTGTACCAGGGATTGAACTCATGACTTTGCACTTGCCAGGTAGGCAGGCACTTATGCCACTGAGCTATTTCCCCAGCCTAATTACTTTTCTTTTTAAGGGAGATGATTCAGAGTCCATAACATGACGTATCCACCTCTCACTTCCTGTACCAGCCCTAGTCACATAGGCTCATTTAAACAAGCACTCTACCTTTAATGACACTGACTGTGCACCATTCCTTTGGCTGCCTCCTCCTACCTTCTAGGTTTAAAGTATCCATTAAATCAGTGCCAAAATCACTATGGAAAGAGTAGTCTTGGCTAGCACTCACTTACAAGTTTCAGAAGAAACATATCCCCATCTTAATCCTGTATCTTCTGACACAATGGCTTTATTCAGTTACAACTTCTGATAAACTGAGGATGTGTTAGAGAATTATTAAATTGAGTTTACCTCACAGAAGGGAAGTAATTAACTGTTATTTCCATTTATAGATGTGAATCTTAAAGTTCAAAGGCTTATATAACCAGTTTCTCAACAAGTGTGTTGTTTCACAAGAAACAATAATGAAATTTGAACTTGGGGATGTTTAGCCTGGCGCTCACCCCCATAGCAATCCATGGGGGCCTCAGGTGGAATGAAGACCTAGAGCAATAAGAGGAAAACAATGTCAGGTGTGGTAGCTCACACCTGAAATTCTAGCACTCAGAAAGCTGAGGCATGAGGCTCACTGAGCTTGAGGTTCGGCCTGACATACATAGTGAGTTTGAGGTTGGCCTTCACTACATAAAAAGACCTTATCTTAAAAAAAAAAAAAAAAAAAAACAACCAAAAAGAAAGTAGCTTTCTGCCCAGTTGATTTGCCTTTACTATCACGGACATATGGATATAGACGTGTGTGTTTGTTTTTCCCTGTGAGCAGCAATATTACTGCTGTTATGTACAGTTTGTTGCAACAGTCTTCTATTTCTGATTCTATTAATACCTTTCCCCTCAGCACTTGATTTCTTTGCCTTTGTTTCTGTTTTTGTGCACTTTCATAAGCAGTGTAATATTAAAGCTCTGACGCAGGTTACTTTTTTTTTTTTTTTTTTTTTTTGAACCAGGGATTGAACTCAGGCCCTTGCGCTTGCCAGAGAAGCACTTATTCCACTGAGCTATCTCCCCAGCCGCAGGGTACTTTCTTGGTGGTTG
>NW_004524633.1:350312-355795 GCF_000260255.1 Octodon degus | reverse complement strand
TTTTTTTTTTACTATTTTATATTCTTGAAAAAAGAAAAATAAAGTCATATATCAGTTCTAGTTTATTCTTTTTTCTCCAGTCAGATTACATTGGTACATTTTAGGTACATATAATGGTCACATTCATCATAGAGAATTTGTACCTATACATGATATAACTTATTTCTCCTTACCCATTCCACTTCTCTTCCTTCACCTCCTTCTCCTTTCCCCATTTACAAACGATTTTGTTTCTATTTTTTTACTTCTTTTCTCATTTTTAAACTTTCTTTTTTTAATTTTCTCTTCCCCCTTCCTTTGCTTCTCTCCTAATTGGGACAGTCTCTTCCTATTTCACAGTACCTATTACACATTTTGATCTTATCATTTTGGATTTACAATTTGGATTTATCACCTCAGAAAAACAATATGGCATTTACATACATGTGTCAAATTTATTTCACTTCACAGTGTGGTCTCAAGATGTACCTATTTACCTAGAAATGTCTGAAGCTTATCCTTCCTTACTGTAGAGTAGTACTTTAGAATAGTTTCATATTTAAAAAGCTCACATCTTTATTCATTCACCAGTTGATGGGAATTTGTGCTGTTTACCATATTTGGCTATTACAAACTCTGCCACTATAAACACAGGTGTCCATATATTGCTGTGGTATGATGCTTTTAATTCTTTTGGAATGATATCAAGAAGGAGAATACCTGGGTCACATGAAACCTCTAGTCTTAGTTTTTTGAGAAATCTCCATATTGATTTCCATAGTGTTTGTACCAGTCTACACTCCCACCAATAATGAAGAAGGGTTTCTTTCTCCCCACACCCTCACCAGCATTTGTTATTGGTTGATTCCTTGATAATTACCATCTTCTTGATAATTGGCTGCATTCTGTTCGCCAGTATGTTATGGAGGATTTTTCCATCTGTGTTCCTTACCTCAGGGAAATTGGTCTGTAGTTCTCTTTCTTAGTTACCTTGATATCAATTACCAAGGTAATTGATATCAAGGTAATTCTTGCTGTCAGAAAAGAATTTTGGAGTATTATTTTCTTTTCAATTTCATTAAAAATTATGAGAAGTAGTGATGTTAGGTCTCTAAATTTCTTAGAGTTCAGCAGTGAATGTTAAGGCCTGGACTCTTCTGTTGGTAGGCTTTTAATCACATCTCTAATTTTTTTGATTGATACTGATTTATTTAGAATTTTTGTATCTTTTCCATTCAGTTGTAGAAATTAATATGTATCTAGGAAGCTATCCACTTCTACATTTCTAATTTTATTATAATACAAGTTTTCAAAAATAAGTGTAGATGTCTGTATTTCTTGTGATTTAACCATTTCATTCCTAACTGCATAGATTTGAGCCTTTTTTCTTGTTTTTGATAAAATTGGCTAAGCATTTGTCAATTTTGTTTTTGTTTACTTTTTTAAAGAACTAACTCTATTCCAGGTTTCAAAAAAAGAAAAGAAAAAGAATCGCCTCTTTGGTTCATTGATTCTTTTAACTGTTTTCCTATTTGCCATTGCATTAATTTTTGCTTGTATCTTTCTGGTTTCCTCTCTCACATGAGCTTCATGCTTCTCCTGCTCTTCTTTCTCTAGAAGTTTGAGGCTAAGCTTCAAACTTAGTAAACCAGGTTGAGCTGCACTTGCTTTGCTTTCCTGGTATGGCTATTTATTGCTCTAACTGTCCCTCCTAGCACTGCTTTCCTCGTGTCCAACAAGTTATGGTATGTTCATTGTCATTATCATTTAATTGTAGAAACTGTCTAATTTCTTCTTTAATTTCATCTGTGACCCATTGGTTGTTCAGGAGCTTGTTATTTAATTTCCATGTGTTTATGTAGTTCTTGTCATTTCTTTTGCTTTTGATTTCCAATTTCATTGCACTATGGTCTGATAATATGCATGAGATAATTTCAATTCTTTTGCATTTGCTTAACACTCTTCTGTTGTTATAGCACAGGACCAGACAAATAAAGAGAAGGTAACATGGAGGTCTAGGAGAGAGCAATTTATTACACCAGTGGACTTGACTGGGATTGCTCCTGGAAGAATCAGGGCCCTGCTCAGCAGGGTTTGTGGGCTTTTATGGGGAGAGCAAGCAGGAAGTACAGAAACAGATTAGGCTCTTTATGATCAGAGGGTTGAGTGACATAATGGGTTACCAAGGAAGTTTAAACATTTCAAGTTACATAGCAAGGCTATCAGCTAAACAAGCATGGGCTACACAAGGCAGGAAAGGAATGTTCTATTTTCATGCTTGTCTATTTGGCTTTGGCAGGCATTCTTGGTGGGCTTTCATTTAAAATTTCATTTTGCCTTTACTATAAGCTGGTATGCAGTGTATTTTGGAGAACATCCCATGTGTAGCTGAACAATGTATATTCTAATGTTTTGGGGTGAAACACTCCATAGACATGTACTGAGCCCATTCATTTAAAAGTTTGGTTCAGCTGTAATATTTCATTGTTAAGATTTTTGCCTAGTTTCTATTTATTCATGACAGTAAAGTACTGAGATCCTTCAGGGCAATTGTACTAGTGTTTGTCTGATTTTTTATGACTATTAATATTTGTTTTATATAGTTGGATTCACTGGTGGACTTTGTCTATATATTCATGGTTGTTATCTCATCCTTTTGGATTGTTACTTTTACAAGGATGTAGTGACTTTCTTTGTCGCTATTAAACAGTCTTGGATTGAAACCCACTTTGTCTTCAAATAGAATAGCTTCCCCTGTTTTTTCTGAGTTCCTATACCAAGGACTACTGTTTTCCATCCTATGATTTTCTTTTTGAATTAAATGTTTCTTCTATTCAGCATATTGTTGGATCTTGTTTCCTGATTCATTCTGCTAGTCTGTTCCTTTTGGTTGGTGAATCAAGAACTTCACATTGATGATTATAACTGAAATGTATTTGCTTTCCTTTGTCATGCTTTTCTTCTGTTGTTGGCTCCCTCTTTCACCCCTCTGTCTGCTTTGCCTGGTGAATTCATTCTGTTGGCATTTATGGAGTTGTACTCCTTGTTATCTATACAATGTTCCTCAGAGAATTTTGGAGTTCTTGTTTGGTGCTCATGAATTTCCTTCAGTGTTCTTTGTCATAAAAGTATCCTATTTTTCCATCAATTTAAAAAAATCATTTTGTAGGGTACATAGATCTGAGTTGGAATTTTTTTTCCTTTAGGTCTTGAGATACTTCAGTCCAAAGTCTCCTTGACTTTAGAGTTTGTTTTGAAAAGGCAGTTGTGGTTCTGAGGAAGTTTTTTTTTTTTATGTAAAAATACTTTAATGAAAAAGTCATCTTTCCATAAACATTTCATTATACCACAAATGAAACATTCAAATCCATTACAGACCACCTCTGAAGTCTTAAAAACCAGAAAGCATTGAAGCTTTAAAATTCTGAGTATTCATACAGGCTAATAATCCTTACATTACCCCTGCACATTAGCATGCTTTATTCACTACTTTGTGACATTAAACTCCCAGAGATACCACCATTAAAAATATTTTGAATTTTCTTACACTGAGTTCTTTAGTACCAAGCCTATTTCTTAGTCTCCTGACATTGTGTATCATACCTCAAATACTTTCTCCTTTACAACACAAGTGTAAACTCAGCTTTTAAAGAAATTAGAAGCAGTGACTTAACATGTTAACAAAACTGGCTAAAATTTACCTCCAGCATTCCAACCTTTATTGGTGCTACCACCAGAGAATATTTTTCAGAAATGACAACAGAACTACAGTCAAAAAATTTTTTTTATTTCACAAGTGAAACGAAACAGAAAGAACGTCCTTAAAATGTTTCCTGTCTTAAATCTGATTCACTAAAACCTTGCAGATTTCTTAAGACTCTGACCTTCCACAATTCTGTGCAGAAATCCAGTCATTTGAAGTCCACCTTTTGTTTTACAGAAACTAGTAATTTTGAGTGGCCCCTGTTACTAAAAAAGTGAATTAAACCTTGACTTTTAATATGCTCTTGGGGGCAGCAAAAATAGCCCTTATGAATTATCAGCAATGAATACAAATATTAACCAAGTAATTATTCTTTGGGAAAGAACCTTTTTATAAAGGACCATTAGTGTACTCAAGCTCCTTACTTCTAGTTGATACCAAAATGAACATATCCGAAGTTCACCCCATCAGTCCAAATTCCCTGAATATGTGAGAGCTTATGAAGTCACCTGAAGACAATTTTTTATCTGTATTTGGGTAAGTTCACTTGAAGATGTTTTTCCTAGTACAACTGGCAGCATAATGTTACAAGTCATGCTTATGTGACAAACTTTTCACAAGGTTGAGATTATTTTTCTCTTACCAAAAATTGACTCTACCCTAAAGATACTGTATTATACATGAAGAAAACGAGCTGCGTGACTCAGAAGGAACACTAAAACGGCCATTCCTGGGGAAATTTTTAAAATGCCTGAAGTTTAAATTGTGTCAAACACGGCACTAGTTTTCAGCTTTGTAATTTTGCCAATGTGTTTACCTGAGGGACTCGTGTTTTAACATTATGTAATGTATGTAGATTTATATGGTATAAGTGGTGTCAAGTTTTACTGTGAGCTACAAACTTTACCCAGCCAGAAACCTTCGTATTTAAGATGGTAGGAAAGACATTCCTCATTTAGGCAAGTAGGGTTCTCATTCAACCTGCAAATCAGAAAGATTACTCTTACCTTGCTTTACAAAAAATTATTCTTTTAATTAGTGAAAAAATTCAAATTCAAGCCTTACCTAATGCTTATTGCCCTTCCTTGCAGGTCTAAATGCTAGACCTAGCAACTGTGGCAACTATCTCTCATTGATGTTCCAAAAGGCGAAGAGTTCCTTCCTGCTAGACTTTCTTCGATATTTCAGTTGTATTAAGTAGATTTAACTAGCTTTTGAGAAGTTGCTCACTATCACCATAGTATCTTATGCCTTCACTTCTCTGTAGTTGAAGCTCTTGCTGCTGCCTTGTCATTCTTTATTTATGCTGACTTGTCCATACTCAAAAGGCTGCTGAAGTCCTGTCTTAGGGAGTCTCCTTTGATCCACACTGTGCTTTAAAAAGCACTTCTTAGGTCCTTTAAAGCTGGTTAAATCGCTCTCCTCATGGCTTACTTTTCCTCATTGTTCACACAAGCTAAACTAACACAACTTATAAACAGGTCACATACACAGATTCCACCTGCTTATAGGTTGCAAACATCAACTTAACTGAAAATGTTTTCACTATTGAACTAGTTCCAGAACATAGAAAGTTGGTTATAACAGTACAATTAACCTCATATGCCATTAAAGGATACTGTCAAGGTTGTGTCAGACAATTTCACAAACAAAAACAGAAAATGTTAAATCTCCCCCATTTCTTCAACCTTTATTGTATGAATGAAAGAACTTGAGACAATTTAGCTCAATTTTAATAAAATGTTTCCCAAGCAATATTTTGACCAGGTACCCAAGGTTTAAATTATGAACATTGACAGTG
>NW_004524633.1:339214-341822 GCF_000260255.1 Octodon degus | reverse complement strand
GAACCAGGGATTGAACTCAGGCCCTTGCGCTTGCCAGAGAAGCACTTATTCCACTGAGCTATCTCCCCAGCCGCAGGGTACTTTCTTGGTGGTTGGTTTTTTTTTTTTTCTTTTTAGGTTTTAAAAAATGTATTTAGTAGGGTCTACAGGGTCTCCTACACAGATCAGGATCATAGTGATCCTCCTGTTGTTCAGCCTCATGAGCACTGTGATTACAGGCATGCACCACCATGCCCAGTCTGATGGCTGGTATTGATAACAAATATCTGAAGCCATATTCAGCTGGTCAAGCCTCTTTAAAACCATACCTGGTCTCTTTGGGTTTTTTTTTTCTTTTGATGCTTATGTTTTTATTTTTATTTAGTTGAATTTATTTTTATTTATCTAAAGACTACATTGCATTTTATTTTTTAATGTACAAAACTTTTTTTCCATAGTTTTATTCAGAGACAAAAAGAAATGAGACAGTTTCAAATAAAATTGGTATGACAGTTTCAATAATTAACACATTGCACATTAACTGTCTTCCTAGTGGTTATTTGCTGTACAAGATGCAGACATGATATCCTATTTGCAAACACTATTAGAACAAATCCCTCTATTCATTGAAATAAGAGAATGTAATTATATATCTATCGTAACCATTTTGAATACACAGATACAAAATGGACATTCATTTATATATCCCCTTTTTTGTTTAGTTCCGTTATTTGAATATTATAGGTGTGTTAATTCAGCAAAATGTTCTAAAAGAGTCCAGTAGTCCATAATAGTATTGGGTCTTCTGCTTGACTGGCAATGTCAGAAATTGTTGACCTGAGTCCCCCACAGCTCAACATAACAGCATGGCTTTACTTCTTATACTTCATTTATGTACTTTTCTGCTGGATGGTTAAGAGCAAGATAAAGCAAGACCTATGCAACAAGAGTTGTAGCTTTTGAATCTGATAAGGTCAGTGAAATCCCCTCAGGATTTATCCTGAGATCCTATGCCTCGGATTGTCGATCCTTTGTCAGTGTCAGCCATGTGAATGAGTCATGGCCATTGCTTGGCCCATATACTCTCTGTGAAAGCCTGAGAGAACATTTTCTCTCCATGTGACTCTCCGTAGGCACACTGTACATCATCGATCACTTTCCTCTTTGGCCCCTTAATCTCCTTGATCAGAAAATTTGGGACACGACTGAGTTACATGATGTTACAATACAAGTTCTCATATGTCCTGAGTCTTAATTGACCTTGGAAGGCTAGGGCCAAAATGTTGACTTTCCTTGTGGCCCTCCTTTTTCTCTAATTTTGGTCTGCAAACTAAGATTGGGTTTTTAACCCTCCAGAAGACAAGCTTATTGTTATTACCATGCAACCTAGGCTGTTAAGATTAACCTCACTACCTGTCTGAATATCAAACATATTAGGCATAACATGGAACAGGTATTTTTCATCTATTCATATGTTGAACTTTAAGTCCCTAAGAATATGATGAAAAAACATTTAAAAAATTAAAATATATTTTAAAAATAGGCATAAAGAATTATATACTTCTTATGTTTACACGTAAGTCCAGAAATCTAACCATATACAACCTTGAAGCAGGACAGTCCCACTATATTCCTTTTCCTGTCTCCAGCCTTCATTCACCACCCCCTTCTTTTTGAACAATCATCTACCCAAGAGACAGCACAGCAGCAACTGGCATGTCATGACAAGCAGCCCGTGTTCAGAAGACCAGAATGACAGGCACTCCAAGCAGGAACATACTATTACAAATTGCCATCTTCAGTGCAGTTGCTTAGCTCACAGGTGTCTGTATATATAGTTAGCATGAGAATCATTCCAATTAATTGCAAGATTCAAAAATCCCTGAAGATTCTCAGGATCATTGCCTTACCCATCATCTACATATAACTATATGGCTTGCTCCTGTCATGTTTCCTAGCTCTTCTCCTTGCGCTCTTTTCATTGTCTAGTCCTCAAGTTCTTTTTCAACCATTCCTCAGGTGATGGGCATCTTGGTTGTTTCCAAGATTTGGCTATCACAAACTGTGCTACTATAAACATTAGTCCCCAAGTTCTTGCTTTCCTTTTAGTCGTATTATACCTTTCTATTTGTATTTCTTCTTTTGAGTTCTTATACTAGCGAGACTATACGATATTTACACATGTGTGTCTGGTTTATTTCACTTACGAGTATATCTTCAAGTGGCATCCACTTAAATATAAAGGCTTCAAGTCCATCATTCTTTATAGCTGAGTAATACTCCATTGCATAAAAGTACCACATCTTCTTCATCCATTCCTCAAGTGATGGGCATCTTGGTTGTTTCCAAGATTTGGCTGTCACAAATGGTGCTGCTATAAACATAGGCACACATATATCACTATGATATGATGTTTTCAGATCCTCTGGGAAAATTTCCAGTGGAGGAATAGCTGGTTTAAAGGGGATTTCCAGTCCAACTTTTCTAAGGAGTCTCCACACTGATTTCCATAACAGTTGCACCAGTCTGCATTCTCACCAGCAGTGGAGAAGGATTCCTTTTTCCCCACAGCCTCTCCAACATGTGGTGTTGGGTGATTTCTTTATGATAGCCATTCTTTCTGGGGTGA
>NW_004524633.1:334007-339114 GCF_000260255.1 Octodon degus | reverse complement strand
TATATTTATTTGCTTCTTTAATTTCATCCTCTGAGAAGCGTGTGTTCATCTCAGATGCCCATTTTGGACTGGCTCTTTAAATTTTTGGGCCCTAGTGTTTTTCAGTTCTTTATAAATTCTAGAGAGCAGTCCTTTGTCTGAGTACTTATTTGTCATGATTTTTTCCAAATTTGTGGGTTGTCTTTTCACTTTGTTAGTAAGTTCTTTGACGTGAAAAAAACTTCTCAATAAGAGCAGGCCCCAGTTGTTAATTCTTTCAAGTGTTTCCTGTGCAATTTGATTTTTGTTCATAAACTCTTTGCCCACCTCTATGTCTTCAAGAGTTCCTCCTACTTTCTCTTCTGGGAGATTTAGTGTTTCTGTTTTAATGTTTAGATCTTTAATCCATTTTGACTTTAATTTAGTGCATGGTGATAGACCTGGGTCAAGTTTGAATTTTTGGCATGTAGAGAGCCAGTTTTTCCAGCACCATTTGTTAAACAGGCTATCTTTCTTCTAGTGAGTATGTTTGGCCCCATTGTCAAAGATAAGGTGGCTCAGTGTGTTCATAGGGTATTGTAATCTCTTCCATTGATCCTTAGCTCTATTTTGTTGCCAGTACCATGCTGATTTTATCACAGTATCCTTGTAGTATAATTTCAAGTCAGGAATTGTAATATCTCCTGCCTTGTTTTTATTGCCCAGGGTTGCCTTTGCTAGTCTAGGTCTTTTCTGTTTCCAAATAAATTTTAGGAATGATTTCTCTAGGTCTGCGAGGTATGTCACTAGTTGTTTGATAGAGATTGCATTAAGTCTGTACAGCAATTTTGGGAGTATGACCATCTTCACAATGTTGCTTCCTCCTATCCAGGAGAATGGAATATCTTTCCATTTTTTGAAATCCTCTATGATCTCTTTTTTCAGAGCAATGTATTTTTCCTTGAAAAGCTCTTTGACTTCTTTAGTTAGATTAATTCCAAGGTATTTCATTTTCCTCGATGCTATTGTAAAAGGTATTGTTTCTATAATTTCCTAATCAGTGTGTTTGCTATCTGTGTAGAGGAATGCTATTGACTTTTGGGTACTGACTTTGTATCCTGCTATGCTACTGAATTTCTGTATTAATTCTAATAGCTTCTTGTACCCCCTGGTCTCTTTTTAGAGATTTTTTTTGCACATTGAACAATGAAAGTGTCCTGGGTTATGGCTAGCATTAGTATTTCTGCTTTTCTTATCTGTTAATGAGTTGCCATATGGTGTCAATCGGAGAAATTTCCCCATGAGTAATGCAGCAAGGCAAGGTGAGGGTAATGTTTGGAGGTGGATTGGGCAAGAGGTGTGTCTCAGGTGAAAGCTGTCGGGTCAGAAGGGGACGCCATCAGCTGCTGGTGGAGATGCAGTGAGCAGAGGGCATGTAGTGGGTCCATGGCTCCTTTCTGAGCTCTCTAGGCTGAGATCTGAGACCCATGGCTCACACTCTGTTTATTTGTCCTCTTTTCCTTGGGTGACTCAGCTTTGTGCTATTGTAACAAAACTCATGAAAATTAACTTGAAGGAGAAGAGTGGCTCCTTGGTGTGGCTCCTTGGACAGCTGCCCTCTACTTGGGGCCTGTTCAGGGGCAGAGCACTGTGGCAACAGTGTGTGGCTGAGGGCACTGTCCGTGAGAGGACAAAGAAATTAGAGTCCCACATTCCACCACCCCATGGCATCCCTCAGGGGATGAGGCTTTAAGGATAGCCCTGATCCTGAGATCTGCAGCATCCCTCCCTACCACCCACTTTCCTGCTGCACTGCAGAAGATCTCTTTTACCTGGGCATCTCTGCCCATACTGTTCCCTCTTTTCTTCATTGCTTCACTTTTGCCCCTTTGCAAAGTGAATTTCTATGGATCTCTTTCTTGTCTTTCTATTGTGTTCCATTGATTTATTTGTCTGTTCTCTCATCAATACCATACCATCTTGATTACCAAAATTAATGATGTCTTACAGTTCAGTAATATCAGTCCTCTGGCTTTTTTTATTTTCTAATATTGTCCTGGCTATTCCTCTCCTATTCCATATAAACTTTAGAATCATTTTGGCATTATCCACAAAGTAAATTGCTAGAAACTTTTGCCAATATTGAATCTTGCTATCCATGAGCAAGGAATAGCTCATAATTTAGTTCTTTATTTTTATCAAAGTTTTATGGTTTTCATCAAATAGATCTTGTACAGATTTTGTAAATTTATGTCTAGAAAATATTTCATTATTGATGTGCTAACATAAGTGATACATTTTTAAATTTATAATTCTACTTGTTAATTCCAGTATATAGGAAAATTATGGGGTATTTTTATTAGTCTTTTATTTTAAGTCTCTGCTGGAATATTTCTTGAGTTTCAATTAATTCTTTTGGATTTCCTCATGATGACCACACATCTGTGAAGATTTGCAGTTCTAATCTTTCTTCCCAAGTCATGTGCCTTCCATTTCCTTTTTCTGCCTTACTGAACTAGCAAGGACCTCCAACATGATGTTGAAAGCTATGGCGAGGGCTGGCCAAATAGCTCAGTTGATGAAAGCACCTGAAAGTAGCACAGGGTCCAGGGGCTCCATGCCCAGGCCCACCATGCTGGCCCCTCTCCCAGGACATACCGAAATGGTGATTGACACTGAGTGTGGTGTGCTCGCTTTGGCAGCACATATACTAAAATTGGAATGATGCAGAGAACATTAGCATGGCTCTTGTATAAGGATGACAAGCAAATTCATGAAGCATTCCATGTTTTTTAGGAACCAAAATGACCAGAATTCCACAAATGAGAATGGAATGAACCCATCAACTAAATGGAAAGTGAGAATTTAAGGATTAAACAATGAAGAGAGTACAAGGAGAAAAGCTAGGGAACGTGATAGGGGCAAAACCATATATTTATGTATACAAGATGGATAAGGCAATGGTTCTGAGAATCTCCATCAGGCTTTTGAAGCTAGCCATTAATTGGTAGGATTCTCACCCTGACTAACTATATATGCTGATACATGTGAACTAAGCAACTGCACTAGGATAGCAATGTGTAATACTAGGGCCATTCTTGGATTCTTGTCATTCTGGTCTTCTAAATGTGTACTGCTTCTAATGTCATATCAGTTACTGCTATCCTCTCTCTCAAGTAAATTTTTGTTTAAAAAAAGGTAATAAATGAAAACAAGAGACAAGAAAAAAATGTTATAGGACTGTCCTGTTACGATGTTGTACATGGTTAGATGTCTAAATTTACATGTAAGTATTTGTAATTGTTTATTTCTAATTTTTATTATTTTTTAATTTTTTCACATTCTGTAGGGATTTAAAATTTAGCATATCAATACTGATGGAAAATACATGTTCCAAGTTTTGTCTAAGATGTTTGATATTCAGACAGATAGTGAGGTTAAGCTCACCTGCCTGTGTTATAGGGTAATAATAATAAGCTTCTCTTCTGGAGGGTTAACAGCTTAAGTTTGCAGACCAAAATATTAGAGAAAAAGAAGGGCTACAAGGACAGCCAACATTTTGGCCCTAGCCTTTCAATTTCAGTGAGGACTCAGGATATAGGAGAACCTGTACTGTAACATCCTGTAACTCAGCGGTGTCCCAAATGTTCTGATCAAGGAGATTATGACGCCACAGAGGAAAGTGATTGATGATGTAGAGTGTGCCTAATGAGAGTTACATGCAGAGAAAACCTTCTCTTGGGCTTTCACAGAGGACAAATTTGTCAAGCAATGGCCATGACTCATCCACTTGGCTGACACTGACAAAGTATCTACAAACTGCGGTACAGGGTTTCAGGGTAAATCCTGAGGGAATTTGACTGACCTTATCAGATACAAAAGTTACATTTCTTGATATATAGGTCTTGCTTTATCTTGGTCTTAACCATCCAGCAGAAAAGTATGAAAATGAAGTATAAAAAGTAAAGCCATATTAATATGCTGAACTGTAAATGGCTTAAGTCAACAACTTCAGACATTGCCAGTCTTATGGAAAACCCACTACTATTATGAACTACTAGACTATATTGGGATATTTTGCTGAATTCATGCACCTACAGTATTTAAATGACAATGGAATGCCTTTCTCTGACAAAACTAACCAAAAAAACGGATCTCAATGAACAACCATTTTGTGTCAGTATACTCAATATAGTTAGCATAGATGTACAGCTCTGTTCTCTTAATTCAATGAATAGAGAAGTTTGTTCAAATTGTGTTTGAAGCAAGATATCATGTCTGCATCTTGTACAATGAATAACTACTAAGAAAAATATGCAATGTATTAATTATTGAAAATGTGCTAGTAATTGGTGATGATTTTCTCATTGCTTTTTGTATCTCAATTAAATTAGTTAAAAAATAGCATAGATATACAACTACTTTCTCTTAGTTCAATGAGAAGAAAGATTTGTACTAATAGTGTTTAGACAAGATATCATGTCAGCATCCTGTACTATGAATAATTACTACGAAGACAACATATGCAATGTATTAATTATTGTAACTGTCTTACTAACCTATTTTGAAACTGTCTCATTGCTATTTCTTTCTCAATAAAATTAATAACAATGTTAAAAATAGAAAAAATAAGGTTTATTTAGAAAAAGAGAAATAGAGAGACTGGGTGTGGTGGCCTCTGCCTGTAATCTCAGCATTTGGAAGGCTGTAAACAGGAGAATCACTATGAATTCGATCTAGTACTGAGACCCTGAACACCCTGTAGAGCCTTCCCTAAAATAACAAAATGATGGTGATGATGATGATGATGATGATGATGATGATGATGATGATGAAAAATATGGTGAGAAGGGACACAATTGGTTTCTCTCTGTTCTTTAAAGAAATATTTGAGGTTCTCACCTCTAAGTATGATACTGGCCAGCAGTTCTTTTGATATTCTTTATGAAAATGAAGATGTTTCCTTATATTCAGCTGAGAGTTTACTATGAATGGAATTTGATTTTGCTAAAAATTTTCTTCTGTATCTATCAGTATAATCATACAGTTTTTCTTCATAACCCTACTGATATGCTGAATCTTTCAATTGTTTTTGTGTATTGAACCAGGTAGCTTTACTCACCTGGGATAAATGTCTCATGGTTGTGGC
>NW_004524633.1:321538-327732 GCF_000260255.1 Octodon degus | reverse complement strand
AAAAAAAATAAATGAAAACAAGAGACAAGAAAAAAAAATAACTGAAAGTATACCTCTTATTCTCCTCTGGTGCACAGTTTTTAAAACTGAATTAGTGGATTCAATTTGTTCATATTCTGCTGATGAATTTTTATGCTTATATTCATTGAGCTATTAGTCTGTACTTAACTTTTCTATTAATATCTTTATTTTGCTTTGGCATTAGAGTCATTGTGGTCCCAGAGTGAGTTAGGAAGTGTTCCTTCTGCTTTCATCTTCTGAAGAGATGGTACAGAGTCAGTATAATTTTTGACAGAATTCACCAGTGAGCTCATTTGAGCCTAGAACTTTCTATTTTTTAAGGTAATTACACATTGATTCAATTTCTGTAACAGATGTAGTACATTCGGATTATTTCTTCTTGTGAGAGCTTTGGCAGATTGTGCCTTTCAAGGAATTGAACTATCCCATCTATACTGTTAGATTGGTAGGCATATGCTTATTCATAGTATTTCCTTATTATTTTAAAAAAGGAGGGGTCTGTGTTGATGATATTTGTAATTTATGTGCTCTTTCTTCTCAGTAATCTGAACAGCTTATCAATTTTATTGATCTTGTCAAAAAACAAACTTTTGGCTTCAATACATTTTATAGATTTTTCTGATTAGTTTTATTTATTTCTGCTAAGTTTTATTATTTATTTTTCTTTTGCTTGCTTCAGATTTGGTTTGCTGTTCTGTTTTCTAGTTTCCTATGATAGAAGAAACTGATTTTATATCTTTACTCTTATCTAATGTACCCATTGACTGCTATATCTGTCTTTCTATGCATTGCTTTTCCTGTACCCCACAACTTTTGATAAGAAGTATTTGTTCTCAATTTAGTTTAATGTATTTTTTCAGAATTTTTTAAAAATTCATGTACTGCTTAGAAATATGTTGATTAATTCCTAATATCTGGTATTCTTCCAGTTTTCTTTCTGCTATTGGTTTCCAGTTTAATTTCACCATTCTCTAAATGTACACCTTCTTTAACTTGCTTCTTTATAATATGCTAAGGTGTGATTTACAGTGTAGCATATGGCATGTCTTGGTGAATGTTCCACACCAACTGGAGCATAGTTTGCATCCTGCTGTTGCTGAGTTGTATGGTGCACAGAGAGTACCAACTTGCCGCAAGTACCATGACTGTAATTCAGGCACATGCATACAATCTGATACATTATGGCAATTATCATTTTGATTATATTGTTGATTGTTGCACCAATTAAAAACAAAAATGTGTTTTTATTTTGCTTTTCTTATTCTTTCTTAGATAAAACTTAATTTCTGACATTTATGATTTCTTTCTCTCTAAAGAATAATTTAAATATTCTTTGAAAAGCAGATCTATTGGCAATGAATTTCCTAAATTATTGCATATCTGAAAACATTATTTTCTTTCTCTTTTAGAGGATAATTTCACATGGGGCAGAATTCCAGGCTGGTAGGCTTTTTTTCTTGGCCTTTTCAATATTTCTTTTTTTCTTCAATGGTCCGTTAAGAATCAACAGTCATTACTACTTTTTGTCCCCTACAGCTAAGGAGTTACTCCTTCTAGACTTGTTTAGGACTTTATCTTTATTTCCTATAGCTTGAAAATGATATGATTAAGATTCATTTTTGGTCATTTTTCTTGCGTGGTGTTCTCTTAGCTTCCTCAATATCTGCTCCAGTGTGCAATGCTATTTGAGGGAAATTTCAGTCATTATTATTTCAAATAAAGACGTGTATCCCTTAAAACTGAGGATAATCATGAAGGAATTATATTATGTGGAGAAATCAGTAACTACAAGTGGCCTCTTGATTCAATCCAGGTAGTAGAAAACCTGAGATGGATGAGGCGTAACCCAGTGGATAGCTTTACAGTAGAATTCTTCATCATTAGAAGAAGTGGGCTGGAGAGAAGGCTTGGTGGTCTAAGTGCCTGCCTGGCAAGTGCAAGGACCCAGATTTGATGCCTGGTACTATGTGCTATGCTGGCCCTGTAACTCTGGACCAGGTGGTGGCGCATGCCTGTAATCCCAGCACTGGGGAGCCTGAGACAGGAGGATCACTACAAGTCCGAGCTGTGTAGTGAGACCCTGTACCAAATAAATAAATAAATAAATAAATGTGCATTCTACTGTAATGATAAAATTTTAATTTGTCATCATTACCAAGCATCCTGTCATGTACATAATTATATGTGCTATACTCTAAAAGACAGGCAGCACATACTTTTGTTTGCAAACATGTAAGTAATATGAGTACCTTGTATTACAATATGCCAGGTATGACTTACTAGGTGATAGAAATATTATAGATCCATTATAATCTTATGAGACCAGTGATATATATATATATATATATATATATATATATATATATCCCACCATGGCCCACAATGTTGTTATGCTATATATATTTTTTTCAAGTATTTTTAATACTTCCTGTCTCTTTCCTCTTCTGATATTCCCATTATATATGTCCTTTGTGATTGCCCTATAGTTCTTATATATTCTAGGTATTTTTCAAACTTCTTTTCTTTGATGTTTAATTCTGATGGTTTCTACTGAGTTATTATTAGGCTCCAAGATTCTTTTCTCAACCATGAATAATTTTACCCATAATTCCATCAAAGATATCCTTTATTTTTCTTATAGCATTTTTACCTCTACCCTTTTTATTGTTATCAAAATTTCCATCTCTCTACCCCACCTCTTTAAGTGCTGTCCACTTCATTCATGAGAACCCTTGGGGTTTTCACTGAGTAGTTGCTTAAAATCTCATCTGCTCATTCTATTATTCCTGCCATATCTATCTGACTCTGGCGATCATAAATCATGTTTTTTCCCTTTATTGTGTCCTGCAACTTTTCAGTAGTAGCAGACTGGTACAAGGAGCTGCTGTAGTGAGAAGTGAGTCTTGCAGGAGTCAAATATGCATGAAGGAAGACATTGTCCAGTTTTTTGTGTGCATAGGGCAGTGAGCTCATACGTGTTTCCTGGGGCCCCTCAGTCCCACTTTCCGGGCATGTGAGTGCTGATAAAACCCTGGGAGTTTAGGTTCTGGATAAA
Organism: Octodon degus; assembly: GCF_000260255.1. NCBI lineage: Eukaryota > Metazoa > Chordata > Mammalia > Rodentia > Octodontidae > Octodon > Octodon degus. Next base: position 324,656 of record NW_004524633.1, on the reverse strand, counting down.
GAATGTCTACAGAGGTAAATTCTGTTAACATGAACAAAGTGTGCTGGCATACTCCCAAATGTTTCCTTTTCTTCTGTCTGCCAGAGTGCAGATGAACTTTCCCAGTGCTCTCTGTGGGAAGCTAGCTGTTGGGTTCCTCTGTAGAAAACTCACAAAAGTGAGGTCCTCACTGTTGACGGCCCCCAGGCCTTACCACGGTACCTGTTCATGCCGAGCCTTCAGCAGTCATCAGGGTTAGCTGCTTTCCTTCCTGGTGCTGGTTGTAGTAGGTGTGTGCTTAGGGTTCAGGTGCCAGACTGCACTGGGCTGCTTATGCCTGTCAAGTCTGTCTAGCTCAGACAAGAGTGGTTTTCTTATGGACAAATTCTCTGATGGGTGTGTGAAGAGTTGATATTTTAGTTTTCTCAGCTTTTTCACTTGAGTGGCAACTCCTAGCTTCATATACGCTGGACTGGAAATCAAAAGTACAGTGCAATATTAAAAACAAACAAACAAAATAAAACCATGTTTATTTGTTCTGAAAAAGTGAACATTGAAAAATTTACATCTAGAGATTAAAACTCACACATCAAACTTTTTCTGCCATAACAGAGGAGCTGATATAGACTTGCTTTTTTATAGAATAGGATTAAAAACTATACAGTCTATGTAAACACCTGTCTCTGAACATAAAGCACCAGGTTAACATAAGAGCGTGATCCTTAGCCAGGTATGGTGGGGCACACTCATCATTCCAGCAGTCAGGGAGCTGTGACAGGAGGATTGCAAACTCAAGCCTAACCGCAACAATTTAGTGAGACACTATCTCAAATTTTAAAAAATCAAAACAACTAGAGATGTTGCTCAGTGCAAAAGTCCTTGTCTCAATCCTCAGAGCCACAAGGGAAAAAGTGTGAGCCTTCAGATTAGGTAACAGAAAGGTAGTGTATTTTGTACTTTAAGATTTCTGCTCTGAGGCATTCTCTGGATCAGCACACAGGAAGGGGAAACTCAACAGAATACTAGTTTCTCTAAAATAGGGAAACAAAAAAATTTGTGAGACTGAGTCATATGTTGTTTTCAAGGGAAAGTAACAGAAGAGAAGAAGATATGCAGAGGAAAGGTTCAGGTACCTACATGTATGCCTGAGTCTGTCTAGTGTGAGCCCCATGAGCATTGTGTGAGAATGTGTGAGGTAAACAAAGAATAACTGGGATGGACAGGAGCCGTGACCACAACTCCATGTGCTAACTAGACTTAGAGCTCACACAGGCAGGGGTCATCCAGCTTCTCACCAGAGTAGAGAAACCCTGTAGATCACCTAGGGCACTCCTCAGAACCTCAGAAAAGACAGGCCTCAGCAGAAAGTCATACATAAGCTTGGAACCAAAGCTATTCTAGGCCACCACTAATAATTTTTGAAAACAAGTCTCAGAAGTATCACATTGATCTACAAGGAGCTCAGTGGTCTGGCTAAACCAGCTTTAACAGCCATTTAAAGTATGGTACAAAATGCATTGCTTGAACATGTTATACATGCAGATTTAACACTCAATAAAAATTATAATGCATATAAAGAAGCAGAAAAGATGACCCATAACAAAGAGGGAAAAATTAGTCATGGAAACAGACCCAGAAATGTGAGAACTGATAAAATTGGCAGAGACAGGCTGCAGAACAGCTGTTATGAACATGATTTAAAAGAAAATGTGAACACGATATAGAGAGCATGGAATATATATCTAAAAATCTCTAGAATTAAAAGCTGCAAATCTAAATTTGAAAAAGAAATCACTGGGCGTGATTAACTGAAAATAAAACAGCAAGCAACATATTGTAACCCTAAACCTTATCTAAACTGACGCACAAACAAAAAATCCATAAAAATAAAGATGATTAATAATTCATTTATCATATAATTAATAATTAAAGCCACAGTGATGTAGAAGACAATATTAAGTATGCTAATGTACATTTAATTAAAATTCTAGGAAAGGAAAGGAGAAGGTCTAAAAAATCATTTGAAAATAATGGTTAAAATTTTAAATCATTTTTCTAAAACCACATATCAAAAAATCTTAAAACAAAAAGCAGTATAATAAATAATAAAAAGCACACCACGGTCTACAGGAATCCTGTTACAAAACCAGCGGTTAAGAAATCTGCAAAGCAGCCACAAAGAGAAGCTTGCACATATGGGAACAAATTAAGAATGTCTCCTAACATTTGTTGGGAAAGACAAATGGCAATTTTTAAAAAGTGGAAAAATACAAAACAAATAGAAAGATGATAGACATAATCAGACCATACAAATATTCCCCTTACAGAGCTGGCCGAATAGCTCAGGAGGTTAAAGCACCTGCAAGCACGCTCAAGGGCCAGCCCACCCCCTGGGTCACCACAAATGAGACTGGATGTGGTGGCGCACCTGCAATCCCAGCTCTTGGGAGGCTGTAAACAGGCAGATCACTATGAGTCCGATCTAGTAGTGAGACCCGAACACCCTGTAGACCCTTCAAAGAAAAAAAAAATCCCTTTCATGAAAATGGATAGTAGCTGAATAAAAAAAAACAAAAAAAAACTCTTCTCTGTGATTCAGAAGTGTTAGCTATAAAAAGTAGATCAATAATAAAAGGAGAGTTGGGGCTGGAGAGATGGCTCAGTGGAATAAGTGCTTCCCTGGCAAGCTCAAGGGCCTGAGTTCAATCCCCGGTTCTGAAAAAAAAAGAAAGGAGAGTAAACATATAGCATGGAAATATTGTAAAAAAGCTATATAGACATAGTAATATCAAACACTGAGGCTTTGCAACAACTAACATTGCCATACATAATGATGAGCATATCACAGTTGTAAATGAGTGAGCAACTCACTAAGAGGTAGCGGGCTCAAATGACAGAGATTCAAAGGCACATAGTGCAAACTGAGATCCTAAAAGATAAGTCAGCACATCCATATGGTATCTGGAGATTGTGACATTTTTCTCCAAATAATTGGTAGGTCAAGTAGACATTAAACCAGTAATAACACAGATATCCTAAACCACACCATGACCTGACATTTGTAGAACATTGTGCCCAGTGCAGAATGTCCATCTTATTTTATTTTATTTTATTTTATTTTATTTTATTTTATTTTATT
>NW_004524633.1:312470-313691 GCF_000260255.1 Octodon degus | reverse complement strand
CCAACATTGTGAAGATGGCCATACTCCCAAAATTGCTGCAAGGCTTTAATGCAATCCCTATCAGACTACCACTGACATACCTCACAGACATAGAGAAATCATTCCTAAAATTTATCTGGAAGTAGAAAAACCTAGAATAGCAAAGGCAATTCTTGGCAATAAAGACAAATCAGGAGGCATTATAATTCCTTACTTGAAATTATACTACAAGGCTACTGTGATAATATCATCATGATAGAGGCAACAAAATAGACCTGAGGATCAATGGAATAGATTAGAAGATACTGAAGCCCCTATGAACACACTCAGCCACCTTATCTTTGACAAAGGGGCCAAACATACTCACTGGAAGAAAGATAGCCTCTTTAACAAATGGTGCTGGAAAAAATTGGCTCTCTATATGCAAAAAATTAAAACTTGACCCAGGTCTATCACCATGAACTAAACTAAAGTCAAAATGGATTAAATATCTAAACATTAAAGCAGAGACACTAAATCTCTGGAAGAGAAAGTGGGATAAACTCTTGAAGACATAGGGGTAGGCAAAGAGTTCATGTACAGAAATCAATTCGTGTGGGAAACAGGTGAAAGAATTAACAACTGGGACCTGCTCTTACTGAGAAGTTTTTTCACGTCAAAAGAAATTACCAACAAAGTGAAAAGGCAAAACACAAATTTGGAAAAAAATCATGACAAATAAGTACGCAGACAAAGGTCTGCTCCCTAGAATCTATGAAGAAATTAAAAACACTAGGGCCCCACAACTTATAGACCCAATCCAGAAAAGGACATCTGACATGAACACACACTTCTCAGAGGAAGAAATTAAAGAAGTGAATTAACATATGATAAAATGCTCCACATCACTAGCCATCCCTGAAATGCAAACTAAAACAACATTGAGATATTATCTCACCCCAGAAAGAATGGCTATCATAAAGAAATTACCCAACAACAAATGTTAGAGAGGCTGTGGGGAAAAAGGAACCCTTCTCCACTGCTGGTGGGAATGTAGACTGGTGCAACCATTATGGAAATCAGTATGGAGATTTCTTAGAAACGTTGGACTGGAAATCCCATTTAAACCAGCTATTCTTCTACTGGGAATTTTCCCAGAGGATCTGAAAACATCATATCATAGTGATACATGTGTGCCTATGTTTATAGCAGCACAATTTGTGATAGCCAAATCTTGGAAACAACCAAGATGCCCATCACCTG
>NW_004524633.1:306189-310280 GCF_000260255.1 Octodon degus | reverse complement strand
AACTCTTGTTGCATAGGTCCTGCTTTATCTTGGTCTTAACCATTCAGCAGAAAAGTATGAAAATGAAATATAAGAAGTAAAGCCATGCTGTTATGTCAAGCTGTAGGGGACTCAGGTCAACAATTTCTGACACTGCCAGTGAAGTGGAAGACCCAATACTATTATAGACTACTGGAATATTTTGGAATATTTTGCTGAGTTCACGCACCTATAATATTTAAATGACCGAACTAAACAAAAAAGGGGATATAGATGAATGTCCATTTTGTCTCTGTGTATTCAAAATGGTTAGGATAGATATATAGCTACATTATCTTAATTCAATGAATAGAAGGATTTGTTCTAATAGTGTTTGTAAATAGGATATCATGTCTGCATCTTGTACATCATATAACCACTAGGAAGAGAGTATGCAATGTGTTAATTATTGAAAATGTCCTACTAATTTGATTTAAAACTGTCTCATTGCTATTTGTTTCTCAATAAAATTAAGAGAAAAAAAATGGTGCTAGCATGGAGAATTTGTTCCTCAGAATCAGGGTCAGAGTGCTCAGCGATCCAGGCACTTGACCCCTACAGCCAAGAGAGAAGACTGGCTACTGCTCCAACTGGCAGCAGACATTGGCATCATCCACATGGTGTTGGTTTTAGGAGCATGTAGAATGAAAGAGTTCTGAGGTTAAGAAGGCTCTCAACTAGACTTCAGAAGGCCTGGGGGGCCCAGAAGTGTGCACCTGAGAGGGCAGCGTGTGAAGCAGAGAGTAAGAAGCTTAATGTGAAGTGGAAACCCCAGAAGTTTGGAAAATTCTGGAACATGGATCACCTAAAGGAAACTGCAAGGAGGGAGCAAACTGGTCTAAGAGAGAAGCCATGGAAGCTACCACCAAGAGTACCACAGGGGCAGAGCCACACAGCTCACAATTTGCCACAGACTGCTTTGGATGTCTCATATAGACTTATAGGACTTCATGTTTGTCCTTCTGGACTTTGGACTTGCTTTGGTCCCAATGCCTGGTATCCTGCTGTTTGTACCTTTTGGAATGGTAATGTTTATGTTCTGTCTTGAATGTTGCAAATGTTTACCTTTTTTTTATATTTGTACATAGGCCCAAATGTAGGAGTTTGCCTTAGATCTTAGAGAAGACTTGGGACTTGGTCTTTTCAGCAATGCTGAAACTGTAGGACTTTGGCAACTATTACAGATGGACTAAAATGTCTTTTACATAAGGGATGTGCATGAGACATTGGGGGTCTGGGGCAAAATGTTATGATTTGTGTCTAGTTGTCACCCCCAAAATGCTCATGCAGGGACAGGGACTTCTAGAGTTTGTGATTAACTCATTATCCTCTGCAATTATGGATCTGAGTACTGCTGGGATTATTGGTGTGAATGCTACAGCCATCCTGGGGTGGATAAGGAGGGGAAAGGCTTCCTCTCTGTAGCCAAGGTGGCTGCTACTCCTCCCATTTAGCTCTCCTGCTCTTTTCCACTGCCATGAAAAGTTGCTCTCTGCCATGTTCCAGGCTACCTTGGATCTGGCTGAGTATGGACTGAAACCTTCAGTAAGTGTGAGCTAAATAAACCTTTCTTTCCTTCCTTCCTTCAAAAAAAAAAAGATCCTACACACACATCATACACTGGGTCATAAAACATGCCTCAGTGCATGATGACACATGGAAATTATGCACTTTATCTTCTGATCATAGCATTATCAGATTACAAATCAGGAATAGAGCTAGATCTAGGAAGTCATATCACACTTAGAAATCCATAAGAGACAAACATCTACAAGCTAATTCTAGTATTAATGGGATAGTTAATGTTAATTCCACATTCAGTAAACTAAGACATCTCAACAAGAGTTTCTTTTATTGTCACTCAGTTTATTATTACAGATAGGAAATTGAAAAACATTTATTTATCCTATTATTTCCTTAGAAAGAACTAGTCTCCCAAGAATTAGGAAGGCAAGTTGAAATAATTTATTTTACATGAAGAGTAGATTAAATTCAGTGTGTAAGAATATAACAAAAATCAGTGCACCTTGCCCCATATGCTTTACCAAATCATATGATTCTCACTCTATCCTTTTTGTGTCTGTATGAATTAGAGAGAGAGAAAGAAAGAGAGAGAGAGAGAGAGAGAGAGAGAGAGAGAGAGAGAGAGAGAGAGTTTGTATTGGTATAAAGACTATTTTTCATCAGCATGTTAGATTTGGACCAATGGTCTGAACTCTTTGTACTGCATTTGCTAATCAAATTGGTTATCATTTTTTTGCCTTTGGTAATCTCTCTATTTGACAAACACCTTTTAGATGACATGCATACTTTGATCCTGCTCTCCTGTTATTAACCATATTGGTCCAACATGACCTTCTCCCACCCAGAAAAGGGTCTTTCCATCAGTGTGCCAATCTATTGTTAGGGTAGGTAAAGGCCTTTCAACTTAAACAAATAGTTCAAACATTTTAAGACCACTAAGACATATTTCTATGTGTTCTACATAAGATGATCTCAAACATTCAGTACTGGAGTTTAAACCCAGGGCTGTCATGCTGAGGTACATCCAAGTCCTATTAAATTTTTGAGACAATATTTCTAAAATGCTGTTAGCAAAGCTAGACTTGAATTTGTGATTCTCCTGCTTAGCCTCCAATAATGCTGGGATTGTTGGTGTGTACCACACATCCAGCATTCCACTTAATTATTTATTTAAATTTTTTATGTATTTGGTACAGGGTCTCACTCTGCAGCTTGGACTTGTAGTGATCCTCCTGTTTTCAGCCTCTTTAGTGCTGGGACTACAGGCATGTGCCACTGTGCCCATTCTTGGTGACTGGCTTAGTGTGCCCAGGGGCAGGGCCAGTGCAGCATGTGGTGCCAGGGATCAAAGCCCAGTCCCTTGCACTTGCTTAAGCAGGCTTTTTGTCCACTGAGCTATCTCACAGGCCCTCCAGGTTTCCCTTTAATAATAGGTAATTTACCATACCAAAATTGAAAATTCAACATTTCTAGGAGGATTATAAGTTATTGACTTCATGATAAACTGAAAGACATTCTGATCTGTCAGTTGTCTATCATTCAGGGTGGGGAGAGTGGGAGTGGCAGGGCATGAGGCTCAGATGGTGATGTTGGTGCCCCTGGTCTGAGGCTATCACTCATCTGAGAGATTATACTGCTTTTATTATTTATTTGTATTATCTTCTTGAGAGGGTTTCACCATGCAGTTCAGACTGGCCTTGACTCATTTTGTAGCCCAGGGTGCCCTTGATACTCTTGCTTCATCCTCACAAGTCCTAGGATCATAGGTATGTGTCACCATACCCGGATCAACTGTTTTTATTTTATTTTTTATTTTTTGGTAACAAAGATCAAACTCAGGACCTTGAGTTTTCTAGGCAGGTGCTTATGCTGCTGAGCTATCTCCCTGGTACCCAGCTGAACTGTTTTTAATGTAACTCCGGAAACTTCTTAATCTCTTATCAGAAAAGAATGATGTTTATAAAGGAAATATTGACAGTTACACTAAACAGTAATGCATATTAGATAAATATTGGCAAATACACCAGTACTAGTGAAAATCCTATCACCATGCCTTGATTTCCCAATCTGAGTGAGTGTCTTCTGACTCCTACAGACACTGATTTATCTCCCTTTAAAAATGCATCTCAGGTGTGGGAGAGCTTCCTGCTACCCTGCGCTGGCGGGACCTACTACTGGTCCCAGCCCAGGTGCAGCATGGGTGAGACCCTCTACCGCCCACTCGGGACACCCACCACCACTCTGCAGCACCTCCCCCACCACGCCCACTGAGTAGGAATTTCTGCCGTGTTCCGGGAACCCACAGACCCAGTCCTAGCCTTGACCCGGTTAGTGTGTGGGAGAGCTGCCTCTCTGCACTACTCCACTTTGTCGTCTGCAGGCTCAGCTCAAGCCTGGCATAAAGGCCTAGGGTGTAACCCTGCAGCTGCAATCCCAGGAGAGTATATAGGAGACAGACCACCCAGCTAGTCCAGGAGCAGAAAATCTTGCCAGAGGAGGGGCTGGAGAGATGGCTCAGTGGTCTAAAGCACCTACTTGGAACAAGCTTG
>NW_004524633.1:293063-299609 GCF_000260255.1 Octodon degus | reverse complement strand
GTTTACACACCTATAATATTCAAATAACAGAACTTTACAAAAAAAGTGTATACAGATGAATGTCGATTTTGTATCTGTGTATTCAATGTGGTTGGGACAGATATATAGTTACATTCTCTTAATGAATAGAATGACTTGTTCTAATGGTGTTTGTAAATAGGATATCATGTCCACATCTTCTACAGCAATTAACCACTAGGAAGAATGTATGCAGTGTGTGAATTATTGAAACTGTCCTACCGATTTGATTTGAAACTGTCTCATTGCTATTTGTTTGTCTATAAAATTATTGAAAAAAATAAAAAAAATGCATCTCAAATCCATGGGAAAGGACTTTCCATTCTTGTCTGCTGTTCTAAGAGGCTGATGCTGTCAGAGAAAATGCACTATGCCAACTAAACTCTTGGGAAGATGAACATAGAGCCAAAAGGGTAAAGACCCCCTCTTTATTTCCTTTTGGAAGAGTAAATAGTTTTAAAGTTATTGCGTTGTTTTTTTCCCAGCTTCTCTGTGCAGTATTTATACCATGAGTCATTGTTTGTATAATTTAATTAACATTGGCTGTGCTGGCAAACTAAAACACTGTCTTAAAGCATTTGCTTGAAAAGCGTCCTTGTCCCTGAGCTGTCATTTCTTAGCATGATGGATAATGGGTAGAAATAATTACCCTGAATAAGAATAGACAGCTTAAATGATTAGAGCTTCAAAGAATTAGCCAGCATAGGTAAACATCTTATTTTTTAAGATACATTAGGAAAGAAAATGCCTCCAGACGCAGGGACTCTGGAGCCCTCTGGAAGCAGTTCCCTTGTGTATGATGGGCGAGTTTAAGCCACGTGCATCTGTGGAGGTTCACTTAAGCCTCTTGCCTCCTGCTCTCTTGTCAGCCTCTTCACGCAGCAACTTCAGGTAGCCTCTGTGTTCAGCGTCATGCAGAGTGTACAGAGAGGAGACCTGAGGTTCATGTTGCACGTGCTTTGGTGCATCCCTTGTGTGCAGTACTCCAGTCCTCTTCTGTAGATCCAGATCTGCAAGGTTTTCTACTAGTTCTGTTAAAGATAGGGTGTGCAGCGTCCCAAAGAGGGGCCTGGGCCTCCCATGCAGCCCATTCTCTTGCTCCCAGGGAAGGTCTCACCACTGCCACTGAAGGATTTACTGCCTTTATTTTATTAGAGCTTTTTATTATTCAATAAAATACTTAACTTTCATATCTAATATTGTAAATGGTGAGGAGATGATGGAAAATTTTCAGGGCAATAAAAGAGCTAAGGAAGCAATCAAATCAATTTAACAAAAACTGTATTCTTTTCAGAACAACTTTCTTAGACACATAGGGAGCAAAGCTACCAAGGGACCCCTGTGCTGCTGTTTCTAAACCTGCTTCTGGGGACAAAAGACAGATTTGATTCCCTGCTTGTGGTTAGAATGGGGCTTCTTATCTCTTACACTAGATTTCAGTTTAATCCTGTTTCTTTGAGAAACATTTTGCACATATTTAAGAGAGTCTTAAATAAAAACTGAGGTTGCTCTACAAGAGTTGTTGCTGTGACGTGGATCTGTGGGATCTGCTGGTAGTTCCACATTTTACTATGCTGGTGCTGGAGATCAGCTACCCTCCTGCTGGAATTCAGTTTTCATCTGCAAAGTGAGGAAAGTAATATTTGTCTCACACTAATGATTGCTAAGGTTCTACTTAGATTACATATAAAAATTCTTATCATAACACAACAGTTCCTCTTTATCCACAGCTTTATTTTCTGTAGTTTTTGTTGCCCTAACCATAGTCAGTATAGCACAGTAAGAAATGGAAGGGACCATATTCACATAACTTTTCTTATGTTCTATTATTGTAGACACTCTACTTTATTACTAGTTGTTACTTTTAACCTCTTTATGTACCTAACTTATAAGTTAGACTTCATCATACATATGTATTTATAGGCTATATAGGCACATATATAGTGTATGTAGGGTTGGGTATTAAACTCCACAGAGGGTATTGGATTATACACCCATTGCAGGCAAATTAGAAGAAAAGTTTGCTCATATTTTGTAATAAAGGAGATGTGATTAACAAACATGAAACACCATGCCATTTGAGTTACAGAGGTGGCAAAGCCTACCCCAATAATTATTCATATAAACCTAATTTGGGGGCTATTCTTCCCATACTTTCTTCCACCTCTGAACCCCTAGAAACTCACAGGGATGTCTGATGGACTAGTGATCCTGCCTAATGACCCCTAGCACCAGTGTCAGGGTTGTGTAACACAGTGCTTCTCAGTACAAGTGTTGGTGCTTGTGCACCACAGCCAGTGTCATCCCACTTTTGCATGGAAACAGGCATCTCGGGGTACTTTCATGTGAAGACTGAGTCTCCTTAGTGAATGGGAAAAGCAGATGTTGAGGTCCAGGTCAGGGACTGACTGTACTCAGCAGGGGGGAAACACCAGGAAAGTTGTACTGCCTCAACTTCTTTGCCTTGGCCCCTCTTCCTAGGAAGACATCTTTCCTCAGCTCACTCTAGGAATGTTGGGGTAGAATGATCACACCTTGTGGTAATTAATTTGCTCTTTTAAATGATTTACCAGGTATGCTTCATTACTATAGCACATAATAGTAAGTATGCATGTGATTATAGGAGCTTTTGTTTAATTTCAACCCTCATCTTTCTTATACATGTATAGTGTTCTCAGATTCTGGATGTTGCTTGTCATTTAACGCAATTGCAGTGACTATGTTCCACATTTCATTTGGGGTTGCTTTGGGTTTTTGTCCCCATTTTCAATTTTTAAATTAGTCAATGTAACAGAGAGTCCAAATTCTATCATAATCTTTTTAAAAGCTGGCATGAGTGTTTGAAATGCTTATGTGCAAGAATGTGCACAAGTATCATGTATTTTTTTTCTCTGAGCTTCGAGCACCTCTTCTTCTTGGCCTTGTATTTTAAACACCTTTACCCTAAGAAAGAATGATGGATTTTTCCATGTACCTTGCAGAGAGCTGCTTTATTGCTACTGTGATGGCATAAAACTGAATAGGTGGTGATATTTCAAGAGAGGGATGTGGGAGAGGGCAGTTTGCACTTGGTAATGAATCATGGAAAACTCTACTCTTGCTTCCTTCCCCAGTGTCCTTTTAATGATGAAGTCACTGAATAAGTCAAACATTCTAGGGGTGTTTTAAATCTGTGTTTGCAAGTTGTGCAGCTGATCAATGTGAAATTTAGGGGAAAAAAAAGAAACCACAGACCTAGGGACAAAGAAAATACGTCTTGCAAGAGGTTCCAAATAACCAATCTTCTCCTCTCTCTTCTTTTCTTCCTTGGTAACCAAGCATTTACTGATTGAAGACCAATAGAGAAAAGCTTGACTTTGCAGTCACTCAGATGTAGGTTGAAGTCTTGGCTGTACCCCTTTCCTATTCTATGCTTTCTCATCTGTTAAATGAGAGTATAAGGGGCTATTGAGAAACTAAGGTTAATGAATGTGCACATAAAGGCCTAGCACACTGCTTGGCCTACAACCCAACAAATGGACATCTCATTTGTCTCTGTCCCTTTTAGGTAGTTGAACTATAACTATTGATGGAAGAAAAGTTGTCCTTTACTCTGTTGCAGACTTCTAAGGGAGAGTGACCTATACAAAACTTTGACACATGGTGCTCCCTATTCCTAGGCATTCCTCTAGAAATATGGGCTTTTTTTTGCCTTCTCAAAAAGATAGTACTGATGAATAATGTTGTATTGGGGTTTCCCTTCAAAAATATTTCCCACTGTGAACTGCTTTGAAGTTGGCTGCAAAAATAAAGGCTTTGCACTATAATTGAAATATCTATAAAATAAAGCCCCAAAAGTCTAACTGTGGAGGAGATTTCATTGACCTTATCAGAACCAAAAGCTACAACTCTTGTTGCATAGGTCCTGCTTTACCTTGGTCTCAACCATCCAGCAGAAAAATATAAAAATGAAGTATAAGAAGTAAAGTCATGCTGTTATGTTGAGCTGTAGGGGACTCAGGTCAACAATTTCTGACATTGCCAGTGAAGCAGAAGACCCAATACTATTATGGACTACTGGACTCTTTTATATTTTGCTGAGTTAACACACCTATAATATTCAAATAATGGAACTTAACAAAAAAAAGGGGATACAGATGAATGTCCATTTTGTATCTGTGTATTCAAAATGGTTAGGACAGATATATAGTTACATTCTTGTAATGAATAGAGGGATTTGTTCTAATAGTGTTTGTAAATAGGATATCATGTCTGCATCTTGTACAGCAAATAACCACTAGGAAGAATGTGTGCAATGTGTTAATTATTGAAACTGTCCTACCAATTTGGTTTGAAATTGTCTCATTGCTATTTGTTTCTCAATAAAATTATGGGAAAAAAGTCTAACTGTGGCTGTTAAAAGCATTGGTAATGACCCTGGTGTTTAGGGTACTGGCAGAACCACAAGAGAAGAGCCAGTTGGCTTGGACCAGGCTCTAGCTGCATGCTGCTGGGCCTGAGTTTCCAGAGTGTGGACTGCTTGGTGTACTCATACTTAATGGAGTGGATAAGGCCATGGGTACATGTTTACCAGCAAATTGTCTCATCATTTTCATGAGAATGCTTAATGCCTGTGTGGTAAATAGTCAAATATAATGACGTAAATCAACTTTGCTGAAGGCAATGTGAAGTTCATGCTGTGAAATAAATATACAAAAGAAGAATAAATGTTATTTGTTACACTTCCAAAAAATTAAATAAAGGCATTTCAGAACACCACAAAGATCATATAATTCCCAGTTTCTTCTGATATGCTCTGATGTCTTTTTTTAAAAAAATGTGTTTCATGCAGAGTCTCGCTACACAGCTCAGAAACGTAGTGGTCCTCTTGTTTTCAGCCTCCCCAGCACTGACATTACAGCTAGGCACCATGGTACCACGGTGTCCAGTCTCAGTGGCTAGCTCAGTGCACTCAGGGGCAGGGCTGGCACAGCATGCAGTTCTGGGATTGAACACTGGTATCTGTGCATGCCTAAACAGGTATTTAGTCCACTGAGCTATCTTGTTGGCCCTGATCTGATGTCTTAATCTTCTTTATCGACCCCCTCTTTATCCTGAAATGTCAAGGATGTGTTTTATGTGAGGGAATTACAGTAGGTAATGTGTCCAAGGGGAGAAAACATTAGTATATATTTAACTAAGTATGTGGTTTTTAGCAGCAAGATATTCAGAAGCTGATTCTGACATCTGAAGGTCTACAAGGTTGAACACTCTGAGATAGGATTTGGGCCCAAATTATTCCCAAATGGAAACAGCTTGATGTGGTAGAAAGTACATTGAGGGGCCGGGGAAATAGCTCAGTAAAATAAGCATTTGCCTGGCAAGTGCAAGGGCCTGAGTTCAACCCCCGGTTCCACAAAAAAAAAAAAAAAAGTACATGGATGCTATCACCAAGCAGATGGTACTTGGTTCATTTTCTGACCACGTGACCTTGAACCAACTTGCTCAAAATCACTTCAAACTTTAATTTTAAGTAATACTGACTCATAGGTTATGAGGACTGAATACAGCAACAGATACTATGTGCATATGTAGAACTTTAGCTGACTATTATAAACCATGATGACTTTACTCGAGGTTTTTTTCCTATCTTATTATTTGTTTCTAAGCCAAAGATTTTGACCTGAAGAACAAAATTTAACTCTGCCCTGTGAGATTCAATGAGTTGGTAAGATCCTACGTCAACTACAGGCCCAATTTGGGGGCTTACATTCCCAACACTGGCACTCAGACTTGGTCCACTCCCAGCTTCCTATCACTGCCTTTTAATGTCTGTAAAAGAGAGAAATGGCCCAAATGCAGTCAGTAGTGACACTTCTTGCTTGTGTAGAGTTTATAGCAATATCACAATAATGGATTATTTTACTAATGCTAATCCCTTGTATAAAATGACTTCCAGGACAGTCTGCAATGTTCAGCCCAACATCCTGTAAGATCTACATGGCACCCAGAAGATCCTCAATAACTTCAGTGAAATAAATCAATTAACATGACATGAAGGTGGCATGGAAATTACTTTTCATTCAATTCCCTTAATCTTCATACAATATTTTTAAATGCTTAATATATAAAAAATTATGTGATTTGTTGTTGGCAAGAGAATTTTCTCCTAGAATAATTATCTCATTTAATCATCACAAAACACTGCAGATAATTTTTTTTTGCAGATAAATTTTTGCCATTCAGTCCATTTTATATACAGGGAAAGTGGAGCTTAAAGACATTAAAGATTTTTTTACTCTTTATGCAAATGTCAATGAAACAGTGACATAATAAATGTATTTTTAAAATTTTATATGGAAAACATTTTATTTTATTTTTTAAGTGAAAAATCTTTATTGCGAAGTTTCCTGTGGTGACACTCCCTCCTGAGCTGGATCCCGGCTACGGAGGCTGAGGCAGGAGGTCACAGGTGAGCCACAGCCTGGGCACCTTGGTGAGACCTGTCTAGAAACTTTTCTCAAGGGTTGAAAACACAGCTCAGAGCAA
>NW_004524633.1:291953-292963 GCF_000260255.1 Octodon degus | reverse complement strand
AATCTGACATTCAGTTAACCGAAGCATACAGAATGTCAAGGAACCTCAACCCAATGAAAAACACACCGAGACATATAATAGTCAAGATCTCAGAAACTTAGCACAAGAATAATCTACTGAAAGCCGCTAGAGAAAAGAAGCAGATTACATTCAAAGGAAAACCCATCAGAATTATAGCAGACTTCTCTTCACAAGCCATGAAGGCAAGAAGAGAATGGAGCAGAGTACTTCAGGTCCTCTATGAAAACAAATACCAGCCCAGACTACTATACCCTGCAAAACTCTGTTTCGAGATTGATGGAGAAGTGAAATACTTTCATGACAAAGAACAGCTAAAGAATTTCATGATGACAAAGCCAACCTTACACAAGCTTCTGAAAGATGTTCTAGAGAGGGGCCAAAATGATCAGAATTCCAAGAATGAGATCAGAGGCAACCAACTAAATAGGGCAAGCATTAAACACAGGAGAAAAAGGAGTAAACGACAACAGGTAAATAACATGGCAACCATAAGTCAATACATCTCAATTTTAGCAAACAATGTAAATGGACTCAATTCACCAATTAAGAGAAATAGACTGGCACAGTGGATTAGGAAACAAAATCTAACAACATGCTATATACAAGAAACACATTTAACTCATAAAGACATTCGTAGGCTGAAAGTCAAAGGATGGAACACAATACCACATGACCTAGCACCTCAGAAAAAAGCAGGGGTAGCAATCCTATTCTCAGACAATCTGAACTTCAAACCAACAATGATCAAGTGAAATGAAGAAGGCCAGTATATATTGGTTAGGGGAAAAATTCAAGAGGAAGAGGTAACTCTCATAAATATGTATGCAACAAACACGGGAGCATAGAGCTATATAAAGCAAATCTTAACGGACATGAAAAACCTAATATCTAATATCACAATTTTAACGGGAGAGCTTAACACCCCCTTATCTCCAAAATAGGTCAACCAGACAAAAACGTAGCAAAGAAATAACAGAACTGAACCAGAG
>NW_004524633.1:273057-291679 GCF_000260255.1 Octodon degus | reverse complement strand
GACTACAGGCAAGTCCTTCTTGCAGCAGTGAGGCCCCTTTTCCCTCTGTGCTTGGGCTTCCTCCTCCCTCCTGCTCCTCCTCCATCTCAGAGTCTCCTTTTCCCTCCTTGTCAGTCTCTGAGTTTTCCTCTTCCCCTCAGGATTCCCCCTCCTCCTCCAGCCACATCCCTTCCTCCTACCCCTCCTTTTCTTCCTCCTCCCCCCACATCCCTTCTTCCTCCCCCTCCTTTTCTTCCTCCTCCCCCCACATCCCTTCTTCCTCCTCCTCCTCCTCTGCTCCAGGGCTCTCTTCTTCCTCCTCCTCTAGCCATGAGTCCTCCTGCTCCCCCACCTTGGGGCTTTCCTTTCCCTCCCACTCCGAAGACGCTGAGCTCCCCGCCTGAGCCCCAGCCACTTTCACCTCTTTAATGAACAGCGAGTTAAAGCCATCGCTCACTGGGTCTCCAGCTCCACACTTTGAGGCTCTCAGAAGATTCTCTTGAAAGTCAAAAGAAAGAGAAGCTTGAGCCGTGCCTCCTGAGAACTCCAGATCCCACCACGCCCTCGTGCCCACCTGCACAGTGAGGACTGCTTCAGGGGCGTCTATTCACCCACTGGTGCTGGACACCTAGGGCCTCTCAGGTGCAGGGCAGGGGCTTCCCACAGGGTGTCCCCGCAGCCCATCACTCGTTCTTCAAGACCTAGGTGCCCTGAACACCTCAACACATGGAGTTTCCTGTGAGGCCATCACTCAGTGCTTTTTGTCTCTAGAGTGTGGGGTTGTCGCTGCAACCTGGGCCCCGGCTGAGGCTGGCGCCATGTCAGGAACTGCTGGGAAGGAGCTGGGTGTGAGGGCGCTCCCCAGTGTCCCAGCTGCTCTGAAGTGGGGTGCAGCTCCGGGGAGAACACTTACCTGGTGTGCAGAGGCTTCTGGTGCTAACAGGCCCCAAATGCACACTCACCTCCCCTCCCCCAACAAAGGCAGACTCAATCTTCCCACCTGCATTTTAAATTCCAGCAATACTACTTGAAAGGAAAATGGGTCTGGTTCCGATCCTGGCCCACATACCAGTGCTCCTGTACCAGGGTCCACCAAAGCAGTCTGACTCTGAGGGCCACAGCACCTCGCTGAAGACCTCAACTTCATGGGGTTGGTCTAGGACCACACCTTAATTCCTGGGTGCACCCGACCAAGTGGGTGGGGCTGGCTCCATGAGTGCTCAAGGTGGGGATTTCACCTCCGTCATGAGAAAGAGGCACAGGCTCTCTCCCGCCTTGGCCTTCAGTGCCTGTTGGGAGCCTCAGCCCTGAGAGCCAGGAGCCGGCTTGGTGTGGAGCTGCACCTCGAGTTCCCTTCCTCCTGATGGAGGAGGTGGTGACCAGCTTGTGCAAGTCCTGGGGACGAGGAGACCGAGACCCCACGCTAGGCAGGCGTCCGAGCACTGCTCCTCTGAAGTGCATGCTGTGGGTTCCACAGACCCCGGATAGCGCCTAGGCCAGAGCACAAGGCACAGGGTGCAGCCTGTCACCCACACAGCCTGCGTGCTCTAACAGGGAAAGAGCTGGGCCAGGCACTAGGACCCACACGTGATCTCAGCACCCTGGGAGGCAGGGGCTACCCTGCTTCTGTGGAGGAACTGGTTTGTCTGTGGGACTGAACCCAGGTGAGCCTGCGCTACACACCCACCCAGTCCTTTCATATTTTTGAGACAGGGTCTGGGGAAGTTCCTGAGGGTGACCTCGAACTTGTGGTCCTCCCTCCTCAGCCTCCCAAGGAGCTGGGACCCTGCCTGCTTTGAAGGGATATATGCCTGTTTATTTGAGACAAGATCTCATTACATAGTGCAGGCTGGCCGGCAATTCATGTTGTTTCTTCTGCCTCAGCATCTGGAGTGCTGGGATTGCAAGTATGCGCCACCAGGCCTGGCTCTGAAGGAGTTACTTTGTAAAACAGAATCTAGGGGCGGGGAGATGGCTCAGTGGAATAAGCGCTTCCCTAGCAAGCACAAGGGTCTGAGTTCAATCCCCGGTTCCAGGGTAAAAAAAACAAAACAAAACATGATGTAACCTGTAAGCTAACTGCAGCCCCTCTTCCCTTTAGCGGACACACGCGCATTTGGGGCACAGACTTACCCCCTTTCTTTGCATCCCACGTTGCTGTCCTTCTCCATGTGAGTTTGCACTCTGTGGGAAAGCATCTTTCAGCAAATCTCTCATGAAAGCTTTCTGGCTGGCAAAGCACCTGAGGCTCTGCAGGCCTGAGAAGGTCTGGACTTCGCCATCTCATTTAAATGCCAGTTCAATCTTGCATAGAAACTTGGGGTCAAAACCGTTTTCTCCCCAAACGCGGAAGATGCGAGCCCACTGCCTGCCGACTTCCAGTGTGGCGGAGGAGAAGTCGGCCGCCAGCGTCAAGGCGGCGCCCTCAGCCCCTGGCGGGCCTTCTTCTTCTGCAGCTGGCTCTTCCTTCCTCGGGTCCATGAGGGTTCTTCCTGCCCGCGTTTCCTCCGCTGGCTCTCGCTCCCGAAGTTCTCCCGGGGGTCTCACGGCCTCTCTGTCCCTCTATCCTGGGCGAGGCGGTGCCTTCTGACTTGGCCGGGTGGAGTGCGTGCCTTCCCTTGGCCCCAAGGGCCCGTGCCAGCTGCGTCCGCGCTCCTTCCCCGCGCTCCTGACTTTCTTCCGGAGCTCAAGCTTTTGGCTCGCTCGCCCGCGCTGGCATCCTCTGTCTTCTCTATCAGCGGCGTTGAACCTTTTACTTTTTGTCTCTCCTTTCTGCACCAGGAGCTCTCTGCGTTTTTCACTGGGGGTGTTGTGATTTTTGCTTCCATAAGTTTCCTTGCGAAAGCCTTCACCACCTCTTCAAACTCGAGCTCCTTCCTGTCACGTCCGGTGGCATCCTCAGAGGCTCCTGCCCTCTTGGTGGAAGCCTTTCCTCCCCTCCTGTGGTCTCCTTCCTGTCCCGTTGCTGGTCTTGCCAGCTTGGGTTGAACCTGGGCATCATGGCTGTGCTGTCAAAGCTGGTTTTCTCTTTTTGGAATAGTACATTTGTATATGTCCACTGGGTAGACGTCCTAATTCAATTTTTTAAAAAATGTCACCTGTAATTTAACTCCTGGAGAGACTGAGGCAGCAAGATCCCAAGTTCAAGACCAGCCTACACCACTTTCCAGATTCAGTCTTCCCTGCACCTGGTCAGGGCTGCTCAACACCAGAGGCAGCTGGAAGAAGGAGCCAGCGTCCAAAGCTCCCCTAGAAAGCACTTTGAATATGTTAAATTTACTTGTTGCATATATAAAAAGCTCTATGGTTATTACTATCATTTTTTCCCACTTTCAGGTGAGGACATGGAGGTGACTTTCCCAAGGACTCAGAGAGAAATGAATGCTCAGCAATTTGCCTCTGAGTCCAAAGAGTGGGTGGGAGAGTGCAACTTGGCCTCAGGTGCACGTGGCCAGCCCCTAATCTGCTTTCTTCTTTGCAGAAATTCACACAGAACCCCAAGGGAAATGGCCAGTGCTCCCGAGGCTGGGGCAGATGTGCTTGAGGTGTCTAAACATAAAGGCATGGTGAAATCGATCTATGTATGTAGTTTTTATAAGGTTGTTACTAACTTTTCTGTTTTTGTGTGTAAGCTAACACATCAAAGTGCTTGTTACCTTGGTCAAATGCTAATGCTTGATAACTTTTGGTTGATATTATGGTTGAAATATGCATTGTCAGACCTGTTAGGCCAACAAGTTCACATGAAAGCATACATCAAACCAGCTGTCAATATTTGGCTGTAAAAAACCTTATTTTCCTAACATAATGTTTAATGTTGCAGAATAAAAATTTCAGTATGCAGGTGTTAATCTCTATGTTCAAAAACCCAACCAAAATTGCTTAGAACTGGAGCTTTCAAAGAGGAATTCATTCTCAAATATTGTTGTTCATATAGAATAAAAACTCATTCTTATACCTTTGGAAAATGGGCAGAATTTAGAGAAATTCTAAATTTAAAACTCATCTCAATAGAACACCTTGATTTAGTTTTTGAACTCTCAGCAATCATAATACCCTAAAACACATATATGGACTCTGTAAGCTTCAGTTTGTCAAATTGAGGTCCTCTTTGTACCCTTTAAAAGCACACTGGCCATAAAATCATAAAATTTCAACTGTTTTCCATTCTAAGCAGTTGTCAAAGGAGAAGGTGCCAAGAGAAAAGTCTCAAAAGGATGAAGGCAGAGAAAGTTGGGCTATAATGAGCCTTAGCTTCTTACACCTACCTTAGCTTTAGCCAAATATATCCAAATCACACTGGCAATATCCCATCTGGTTGAAATTCAAAAAGAATAAACTCTTCCCTTTGTAATGGTAACTTCGAGACCAAGTAGACAATCCTGGATATAGGTCAAGAATCCTGAATTCATTTTGTTGTTTTTACTGTTTTTCCATACCTGTATTTTATTTTCTTCGACTAGATTGTGATTTCCCGTGATAAAATTAATTCCTACATTAAGGATTCAATGCATTCATTCATTTCACAAATATGTATTGAGTGCCTACTCTGGATAAGTCTATGTGAAAATTTCTCTCTATCATGCCAGTGCTATGTAGAAGGTTCATCGTGAGAATGCTTTAAATAATGCAACTTTTTATCTGTAATTATGTCAGCTTCATCCAACATAGAATATTTAAACTGTGCTTTCATTCAGTACATCTTTATTCATGGCTCTCATGCTACTCTATCAACTACAGAGAATGCACAATGATAAGTCAAACACATGTGGCTCTTGCCAAAGGTGTCTTATGGTAACAGTTTGCACCAATACAGCATATATAAATGTTTTATTGGGACATGCTACAGAGAAGGTGGTCTCATCATTTTGGCATGGGAGAGAACTTTGCATAGCCAGTGATTTCCAAGAAATGACATTTGATTTGTGACCTAAACTGTAAGTACAGTTACCAAGGCATCTCACCCCAGGTCCCTAAGGCAGCCCTGAAATGTAATCCCAAGACCAGCGACCTCCTATGATGAGTTAGGTAAGGACCTGGGGAGTGAGGTAGAGAGGGAAGAAAGCCAGGATGAACTGTAAGGCACCTCTAGCCAAACCTTTCGGGAGGTTCTGGATCACAGGCTGGCCTCAGAGCATTCCTAATCTGTGGCAAAGTTGCTGGCCTTTTGTTTTTTCACTTAAGGTCATTGGTTATTTAGAGGGGCCAGTCCTCTGGAGACAGAGATGGAGAATCTAAATTCAGCAAAACGGCTACAATAACCTGCAAGCAGTTTTCTACAAAGGAGCTGAAGGTGCTGGGTGGACTGAAAGCTATTAAAGAAGGTGGTAGTAATTAGCAGAAAGGCTCCCAGGGGATGAGTGATATGGCTAGCATTGTCCTTTACCACTGATTAGTAAAAGGTGTTCCAAAATAGTCAAAGCTCTTAGGGTGGATAGAACCTTACCTGTAGGCAGAACCAAAATAATTTGGAATGTTCGGAACAAGTGAAGATGTTAGTAAGTTCATAAGGGCTGGACTGGAGAAGTTGAGGAAGTTCAGGAAGGGTTTCGAGCAGGGGGGCAAGAAGACACTTTGGTTTGCCTTTAGGAGGTTTTTCCAGCAGCAGCAGCAGCAACAGCAGCATAAAAAATACAGAGAGGCTTCAGTAGAGGTAGATAGGCCCACCAGAAGGTAATCTAAAGGAGGAAAAAGGGTAGTGTCAAAGTGAAGCAGAATTGGAGGCTGGGGAGATAGCTCAGTGAAGTAAGTGCTTGCCTGGCAAACCCAAGGTCCTGAGTTTAATCCCTGGTACCACACACAAAAACAAAAACACTGAAGTGAAGCAGAATGGAGAAATTGTAGAACATGAAATCACTGTGAACTTTTGATGGATTAGGCGGGATGGAGAATGCTGAGAGTGCGTCCCAGTATGTCTGGCTTTCCTGGTGGGCCGATGGTGGTTTCACTGTTATGAAGTTGTGAGCATCTGAATATTAGATTCTCAGGGCTCAGAAGTAGAAAAGATTCATGTGCATAGACAGGTGAAGGCCCATTAGTCACTGACTGCTGCAACTGTGACAATATGCTGTCTGTTGACTGAATAACATTTAGGAAAAAGGAAAGGCACCAACAACCAAAAGCCAATTGCAGAACAAGGGTTTGCCAGATGTCTTAGTTACTTTTCTCATTGCTGAGACAAATATCTGACGCCCAAAATTAAGGTTTATTTAGTTCACAGTTTGTGGTGGCTTCAGTCTATAGTCAGCGGGCTCTAGGGCAGGATAGTGTGGCAGAAGCATGGCACAGTTCATGGTGGCAGAAGTGAACAGAAGTAATCAGAGCACAAAACGAGTGGAGATGGCACTCGCGTGCATGGAGGCCAGCCACCAGAGGCATGTGCAGTACTCACACCCCGGCCCAGCACTGACAAGGAGCCATCACTACTTTAGGTTCAGCTGCCTCCAAACGGCCCACTCCCTAGGACTGTGTGAGGCCTTGAGGGGAGCATCCAGACGCAAGCCATGACAGCGGTTCTACAGTGGGTTAAAACTGTCACCTTGATTCATTAAGGACGTGGGATAGAACTGGGGGGTGGCTAACAAAGATGAGGATGAGACAGACTGTAATCAGGGCTCTGGTATGTGATCCAGCTAGAAGTCAACAATTTTCACAAATATGTGCTTGGATATTAGTAATATTTTGCCAATGTTTGAGAATACTTTCCATATGACAATACATTGTAAATATTTAATACAAATACTTTTTCAGGTATGTTAATTTTCATCTAGGTACTTTTCATTGTAGACTATGGAATTTTCTTTTTTATTTAGTTCAGGATCTACTGGATCTACAGGGTCTCACTAAACAGATTAGACTCATATTGATCCTCCTGTTTTCAGCCTCCCAAGAGTTGGGATTACAGATGCCCAGTCTCATTCGCTGTCTCAGCTCACTCCGGGGGCGGGGCTGTCACAGCACACCAGAGATCGAACTCTGGTTGCTAGTCCGCTGAGCTATCCAGCCGACCCTCTACTGAAGGTAAGTTTAAGCAATGGCTCCTTAATTACAGGTAAACATGCATATCTAGGGTTTATTTTTAAAACCCTCACGTGATTAGAAATGAACTGAAACTCTGCATGTGCTGTTCATGGCGAAGTTAGTGTGGGACTTGTGGTATTTTATTTGCTTTTTTAAAAAAAATTTACTAAGATTTGTGTAACAAGCATTTTACAACATTATTTCCAGTTCAAAGGCCAGAGTAATAGTGCCGCATCCTGGCCGCAGTCCCCTCCCTGGACTCTTTCACAGTCCTTCCCACAGTGACCTCCAGGGGTTCTCTCACCACCAGCATCCGGCTCCGCGGGCGGCCCAGGGACGCAGTGGCCGGGGCTCCAGATCCCCTTGCGCCCTCCCCTTCCGCAGCCTCCGCTAGCCGGCTCCTCGGCCGCGTGGGCCTCCGGGGCTGCTGCAGCGTGGCAGAGCCTCAGCTGAGGACTTGGCGCCGCTGCTTCCCTGCTTTCCTGCCCCGCGTCTCCCCGGCTCTTTCTCAAGAGTCCGACAGCAGGTTCTCCTTGACTGCGCCCTCCCGCCCACACTACTTTCCCACCCTTCCTTTACCTCTCATGTTTGCCAAAAGGCACACAATTACTTTTTATTCACTTGTTGCCTTCCAGAAAATAAACTTTTAATGGGTCACTCTCAGTTTTAATTTTTACTGTATTTCCAGTGGTCAGATCTATACTATACTCAAATAGTCACTAAATATAGATAGATAGATAGATAGATAGATAGATAGATAGATGATAGATAGATATGTTATGTCCAGGCTTTAACAAAATGTTTAACGAGTATAGCATATCTATGTAATAACTGAAATGTTGCATCAATTTGAGAAGTTTAGAAGCCTAACTGAGTGACTCAGCAGGGAGCCAGGGTCCTTACTGCGTGAATGCGAGCGTGGAGAGGGTGTGGTGGATAGCCAGCATGCGACACAAGGGAGGACAAAGGCTTGCTCCCTGCCCCTCTTGGTCTGGCTGCCTCTGCTGTCTTCTGCCGCCTTGAATTTTTGCCCCATACCACACATGGAGACTTCAACCTTACCAAAAAAATCCAAGAGAGGGGGCCTGGCTCTAGCTCAGGCCTTTAAGTGGCTGCTTCCACAGAGCTGTCAGCCTCAGGTTGCTGGAGTTCGAACCTCACACCTCTCCCGCTGGCCAAAAGTGCCCTGAAGGCATGCGAGGAACAAAACAAAAAAAAATCCAAGAGGAAAAAACTGGTAACAGGCTCCTCTCCATGGAAGAATTTTGTGTGGCTGTTTTGATATTTGTATTTTTATATATTTTTAAAATTTTCTGTACAATGTTTACACCTAAGATGTAGGGAACTATTAATGAAATCTATTAACAAGCTATAAACCTAAGCTTCAAATCAGGGCAATACCTGAGTGACCAGTAGTAGTAACTATGCCCTGTGAAGGTATTCATGATACGTTGAAGCAGGTGTTCCGTGTTCCTGGAGAGCAGGAGATGAGCCTGGTAATGCTTTTCTATCGGGACGGTAAGCTGATGTTGAGAGCTAATTCACATGAAGTGGGTGATGAGTGCCGAGGCTGCACGAGCACCCACAGTGTCTCTTTTACTTCTTATACAATCTGGAGCTCCTAGAGTGGCAAACAGCACTCAGACCAAATAATTATTGAATGAATGAGAACATAAGGACTAGACCTACTGCGCTCCAGGAACTCAGACTAGTGAAAGGATTAGCAACATAGCCCTGGAATTCACATCTCTGCAAGAGTTATCATGCCTGCTATCATCTGCATGCACACCTCTTTCCCTCTAACTACAGAACTTGCTTCATCGCTTCTTCAACGTCTGTGTTCTCATTGCATCCAGAGGGTCTGTCACAAAGTAGGGACTCAAAAAATGTTGTGGCATGCCTGAGTGATGTGAAGCAAACAAGGGAAAATATGCTCAAAGTCATGCAAGGTACAAAGGAGTCTGAGGAGCCAACAGGGCAGAATGTACATGTTTTAAAAGACTCTTCGAAATACCAGAAGAATACATATGTGAGCTCAACCTTGGAAAATGGGATTTTTAATGTGTGATAGGGAAATGGGAAGGTGTCATGTTAGGAAAATGATAACACTGTCAGGGTATCAGACGCACTTCTGTGGTTTCTGTGACTTGATGCTTTTTGTAAAGTTAGTCCTATTAAGGAAAAAGTTTAATTGTAGGGACCACAGCTGGCACCTTAAATGCCAGATGCTGGTTTTCTTTCATGGCTAATGGTGGTGACACCGCTTAATTGTATATTTACAAGCAAACACATGTTGTTTCATGAAAACTACTTGATAATTACACAGAGACTACTGGAACCCCTGATAATTACACAGTTGCACGTGTTGCGTTACCAAGTTATCTCCTGATAGCTGAGTAATTAACTCATCAGCTCAGCAAATGAGGCTGAGGGAGGCATCTGCAATGCTCCTCTTTCTCTTAGCAGCATCTACAGATTCAGTCAGCACTTGGACTTGATGGTGCCCTCCTGATTCCAGGCCCTAAAATTGGAGCAGGAACCCTCCCTGCCTTCAGAGCACCCTAGCCCAATCTCCACCCGGTGCAGCTTGTGGCTCTGCTGCCTGTACAGGGGATTTCTAGTACCCACAGAGCCCACAGTCAGCAAGGACAGCATAGAGGTGATGGCAGGGCTTCACACAGCAAGGGCCTACACCAGAAAGACCTGGCTGTGGCCTTGTGCCCTGGAGTCCTCTTCAGGTCTGTAGACTTGGTAGTGGACCTGAGGATGGCTACAAGGGAGCTGTTAGAACACAAAGAATGAGGAGCCTGGATGAAATAACCCAACTAACTTTACCCACCCCAGCCTTACCCTTATGCCCCTGAGTTCCCACTGCTTCTTCTCTTGCAAATGGTCCCACTGTGCCTCTACTTGAGACTATTAAAACAGCCGGACATTCAAATGTGTTTTTTGCTTCTAAGTCTCCAAATTAAAATTCAGATATATTACCTAGCACACCCGGCCTTTTTCAAAATGAAATGAAATGAATAGATTTCACTAAATGGAGTACAAAATATCTGAAGTGGTAGAGGTAAAGAGATCAGTTTTAAATTTAACAATACTAGCACATGACATGAAAACTGATCACCATCATCAAAGGAAACCTACACGGAAAAGAGAACTGTGGAGTTCCAAGACCTGGCCAGTGAAGCACCCTGTCTCCATCATGTCCTCTCTATCCAGGGAAAAGTATTGAGTGCTGGGCACATAAAAACAGCACTCCTTCCAGGATTAGATGAGATGCTACATGTAATGGTATCTGTGCTAGCAAAAGGAGGCACGTTCTAGCCTCTGTGGGGCTCTTCATGCAGGACCAGCCAAACTCACAGACTATTGAGGCTGCCCACGCAGCTTAACTCTACACTCCCTGCAGTGTCCTGGTGGGAATGACAGTTATCAATAGCAGTTGCTCAGTGTCTACCCTGTGACAGGTCCACATTTTCTGCACACACTGTACCATCTCTATAGTATAGGGAAGACACTATCCTCATCCTCACTATGTACATGGAGAAACTGTGGCTTTGACAGCTCAGATTAACTCACCTGAAGCCACTCCCATTCAGTGGCACAAAGAGGACTGGTGCCTGAGCTGACCATCTCTGAAGTCTCTGCCACCCGCCACCAAGCTTGGAAAGAGCAGCTGTACTCTTGGGTCCTGGGGAAGCTACACACTGAGGGCTGAATCCCAGGGAGGGGAAGGAGCAGACCCCGTGCCACACAGCTTGCCACACTAGGGCAAACCCAGATCTCTACTCTGTGGCCTCAGAGTTCTTTATGCATTCCTAGAGCTGTCCTTGTTAAAGAATGGTGGGCAAGTAACTATGGAGAGAAGTGGGTTGGTCAGAGCAGGGCGCTGACAGCAGCCCCATGCTGCCCTGGGCAGGAGCAGAAGCTTCCGGGGAGGGCTTGTCAGGTCTTGAAGAATGAGTGGAAATGGCCTGAGGCAGAGGGGAGAATGACTAGAACTCAGAGCATGCCTCACTAACCAGACAGAGGCCAGGATAGAAGATGTGGCCATGGACAAAATGCACTCTTTGCCTTTAGGTCAGAGTCAAAGGTAACACATAGAGAACAAACAATAAGGCCTGTGAATCTTTTCTTAAAGAATTATAGGAATGTGTGCAAGGGGAAGTTTCAGAGTCCTGTTTTCCTGGTGTGTGAATGGTCCTGGATGCTTTCTGCAGGGAAGAGGGGAAAGACAGTCAACACCACTTCAGGAGACAGCTGTTCCTGTGATGATGTCCCCACTACAGATGACAGAGCCCACCCTGAGAAGGGTACACCTTTTAGTGCCACACCACACCTGTGGCTTTAACTGGTTTCTAACTGCAGTCTTAACTTCAGGTTAGATCTGCCCAGTGGAGGCATTCAACCAAAATGCTGGAACCTGATCTTTCACTGAAGGCATCATGAGAACAGAAGTATTACTGACAATCACTGAACTCACTCTGAAATTGTACAAGATTAAATAATAGCTAATGTTTACGGTGAGCTTTCTTTGTTCCCAGCCCTCTACTAAAGGATTTATATTTAGATTGCTAATGCAATCTTTGCTGCAATATAAATTTGAATGTAGGTGCCCATTTTGCTTCCAGAATCACACCCTGTAATCTCCACAGAATTATTCACTGCCCTGAGAGCAAAAGTAGGCCCACTGGTTATTTAGGCCAAAATATAATTGAGCTTTTATGGCTGGAATGAGATGCTATGTTGTGTAACGGCAACATTTTGGGGCTCTGAAGTTTTACAGACAACTGGTTTTAGTTCAGTTCAACTCAGACTAGAAATACTGAGCCCCAGCAAGAATAATTTTAACCAATGTGAACTCATAAGATAAGCACTATGGGTGGGATTTGGTATCCAAGACCCATGACAACAGATCACCTACTTGTAAGGCTCTTGTAAACTACTGGAAGATGAGACACAAAAACACACACTTTCTGAACAAAGGGACAGACTTTAAATGCTGGTGAAGAGAATGCTGTGGGATTCCAGAGAGGTGGACACTTTGTGCAGTTGATACTGGATCTTAAAAAATAAGGAAGATACCCAGATAGAAAGGGCTACACCAACACTCGAGGCCTAAGGAGCATTGAGAAAATGCTCCACATAATGGCACTTTGTGGGTTATTTTATTTATATTATTAAAATTTTTGTTCCATAATTTTATTGAGAGAGAAATAGCAATGATACAGTTTTGAATCAAATTGGTAGGGCAGTTTCAATAATTAACACATTGCATACTCTCTTTCTAATGGTTATTTGCTGTACAAGATGCAGACATGATATCCTATTTACAAACACTATTACAACAAATCCCTCTATTCATTAAGAGAATGTAACTATATATTTATCCTAACTTTGTGGCTTATTTTAAAATACCAACATTGTACAGTGCATTGACCATGCGAAGTGGAGAACTCTTTTATCTGGTCAAGTCCCTTTTTCTCAACATATAAAGTGATTGTAAACAGAGCTTATCTCACCAGATTGTTGTGAAAGTTAAATTTGAAGGTCAAGTAAAGGGCCAGCAAGATAGCTCAGCAGATTAAGTGCCTGCTTAGACAAGAGCAGGGACTAGGATTTGATCCCTGGCAGCTCATGATGTGCCAGCCCTGGCCTCAGGCACATTGGGCCTACACCTGTAATCCCAGAGCTGGGGAGGCTGAATATGGGAGGATCACTATGAGTCTGAGCTATGTAGTGAGACCCTGTACCAAATACATAAAAAAGAAAGGAAAATCAATGAAGTACCCAGTGCCCCAGTGTTTATAAATAAATATTTCTTTGTTTTGTTTTGTTTTGTTTTGTTTTGTTTTTTGGTGGAACTGGGGATTAGAACTCAGGCCCTTGCACTTGCCAGGGAAGTGCTTATTCAACTGAGCCATCTCCCCAGCCCTATAAATAAATATTTCATACATGTTAATGTACATATTATAATTTTTAGGGTCAGTTGTGACCTGGAGTACAAACTTTAAAGCCAGAAGTTTTACCTCCAATTTTCACTATGGACTTTTAAGGGATGGAGAGAGAAAGTACAATTCAGCTTTTCAAAGCTTTCCCCCTAACTGAATACCCCAAGGACTTGTGCCCCCATGATCATCCTGGAAACTACTGGCAACAACATGGCTAGGATACAGGACACCCCTCATGGCTTTACATCAGCCATTTCTTACCTTAAGGGGACTGTGCTTCAGTAGGTCCTCATTAGACTTGAAGGCCAGGACTTCTATCCTGAGAGTCTAAGTCATGTTACAGGTGTCCATATCAGTGAAAGGGCCTGTGTGCTAAGGTCGTTGAACATTTTATTTTCAGTCTTCAAATGGCCAGCTCACTAGAGAGGCTGCACTTAATCACTGTCTCAACTATATGAGAATTGTCCTCTGCATCATAACCCTTCTCCTTGATGCTGAGAACGGTGTCTGATGTGCTATTCCTAGCTTCTCATGGACAGGAAAAAGCATGCTCTTCTAGAACTCAGTGTCCACTTCTAAAGGAGAGGATGCATTTGCAGTTCATTGTCTTCCAGTGCTCTCCAAGAGTCTACCACAACATCTGATCATAGGTCACCCAAAAGGTGGCTGAATCCCAAGGGCCTGGATTTGCAGAAGCAGGAATCCACAGCCCAGAGACAGAGTCCATGTTCAGAGGCACTGGGGCTGGAACATGGAGCCCCAGTAAGAATGGTGAGCCACATAGAAGAACAGTATGTCACCCAGGTGAGGCTTTCAGAAAGAAGACTGAGCCTGACAGTTGGCAGTGTTAGTGACTCTGGGAGGGCAGGGAGCCAGGGAGAGCCAGGGAGAGAGTTACTTAAATGTAGTTGAACCAGGTCACAGGACTTCCACATCTCTGGCCCAATTCTTCCCGTGCCATGTGCTGCTACATCCAGAAAAAAACCTCCCCCGCTCTGGTCTCCACAGATGCCTCCCTCTTCACAGACCTAAACCAGAACCCATGTCTGTCCTGTGACAATTTGAGGCAATTTCCAGGTCTAGAGAGGTGGTATCCTTCAGCTTCTGGGCAGACCTGTGGCATTTAAGAAGATGGGCCAGTTGCAGGGACTCCATGACTACTGTGTCTGCAGTGCGTCCTTGTGCTGTCCATTTTAACCCTAAGACAAAATACTGATGGTGAAGTGTCACTATCGCCACTTTGATGAATGATGAGCATGGAGCTCAAGCTCACACCACTGCTTATCCAGGAGTACAAAGTCTCACCTGCACTGGACTCCACAGTATGGGTCCCTTGGCCTGCTCTGTGTTCATGCTGGGGACAAGAGAGCTGTGTAGGCATTCTGCTGAGCATAGGTGGTAGCTTAATCCTGGAGAGGGGGAGAGCTGGTCTTGCTTTTCACAGTACTCCAGCACTGCAGGGCCATGCAGCGGGGAGACCTTTGGGTTTGGGTGCAGCAGCCCCCACAGGGAACACCTGCATCCTACAGCTCACCACCACCTCATCCTCTAGTCCCTCATCTCTGTTTTCCTTCACCACCCTCACCTCTCACCCCCATATACCTCAGTCTGGGTGTGTTGTACTCAGGAGAAGCACACAAAGCTTATTCTAAATTTAAAGCAGCAGAACTTCCACTCACACTTTATGAATGATGTCTGTCTTTATTGAGCTCTTGTACTCTCCAAGTCAAACCCAGTGTAACTCACAGCACACCTCTCAAATGGATTTTATAAATTCTATTTTGAGATGAGGTAACTGAGGCATAAAACCTGTTTGTGGTCACATGAGTACACTAGTTAGCATGCAGGCATGGGGGACCTGGCGAAACTCTAATCATAGCTCTGGAGTCCATCTTGCCAAGAGCTTGCTTTTGGGTGATACTGGGTGGAGGAGCTCAGCTAGAGGACTTGGGAACAAAGAGCACTTGATAGTCACTGCCCCTCTATAGCTGAGAAGCCCAGTGGCACAACTGGAAAAGCACACCACATACAGCACAGAGCACTCCAGCCCACACTCTGGGTGTAGCTCACCTGACAGGCTTGCTGGAGGTGGAGCATTTCGAGTCAATGAGTCAGTGTCTGAGGACTATCACCAGTGTGGCAAGACTGACACCCTGTGGCCACCTCCCGGTCCTCCCCAGTCACCTACCCCAGCTGTCTGAGCCCCCAGGAGACCTCAAGAAGGCATAAGCAGCAGCACGGCCCACACAACAGGAGTGAAGGGCTAGGAGTTTCTCTCCACAGTGTAAACACTGCTGCAAGTGGAAAACTACAAAACTTCCTTGTGCACGGGAGAAGGGGAAATAAGAACTTTAAAAAACATTTCTGTGGAAATCCAGCCCTAGCCCAGGCCCGGTGAGTTTGTGGGAGAGCTTCCAGCTAACCTGCGCCAGAGGGACCAGTCCAGTCCAAGCCCAGGCGGAGAGTGGGTAAGACCATCTTCAACACCCTCAGAGACCCACCCACCACTCTGCAGTCCTCCCACTCCTGCCAAGTGAGTGAGAACTTCCAACATGTTCTCAGGACCCTCAATTACAGTACCAGGCCAGGCCCAGTGAGTGTGTGGGAGGGCTTCCTTATCCCCTTCAGACTCAGATCAGGCCTGGCATATAGGACTGGGATGAAACCCTGCAACTGCAGACCCTGCAGAGAGAGTAGGGGCCAGAACCGCCCAGCTGGTCCAGGAGCAGAACATCTTGCCAGAGGGGCACAACAGGTTCACCCTCAAGGGCAGCAGCAGGAAGGAGCTGAGCACAGAAGCCAGACCCAAGCCAAGTACAGCCAGATAAATTCAAACTTTGTAGATCTACACCTGTATTTCACTAGGTGCTAAAGTTATAACTGCACCAAAGCTCTACAACAAAGGTCAGAAGACAGTGCTACACAAAATGACAATGAGAAGGAGCAAAATGCAATCTCAGACCCCAAGCCCACCCATAACAAGTGCAGAGGACACTAACACAGAACAAATTGGGAATCACACAGCTGAAATCAATGAATCAACAGCTTCTGAGAAAAAGAAACAACAGTAGAAAGGTATAGAGAAACTCAGATTGGAAATGAAAAAAGAAATCCCTGAATTAATAGCATCTGCAGTAAAGAATCGAATGCAGAAACATATGGAGGAAATGCAATGCCCACCCAGAACAAGGGCAGAGGACACTAGCTCAGGTCAAATGTAAGCATTAATAGCGTCGATACTAAATAAGCAACAGTAGAAAGTCATAAAGGAACTCAGAGCAGAATTCTTTTCTGAAATAAAAAAAAGAATTCACTGAACTCATAGTATCTGAAGTAAAGAAGCAAATAAAAGAAACATAGGGAAGAAACCCAACCTGAAAAAAACTCTGCAGTAAAAGAATTAATAACTGCTCCTAAAGAAGACAGATAGTGAAGTTAAGCTTAACAGCCTAGGTTGTATGTTAATAACAATAAGCTTCTCTTCTGGAGGGTAAACAGCCTAAGTTTGCAGACCAAAATAAGAGAAAAAGGAGGGCTGCAAGGAAAACCAACATTTTGGCCCTAGCCTTCTAAGGTCAATTAAGACTCAGGACATATGAGAACTTGTACTGTAATGTCATGTAAGTCGGTAGCGTCCCAAATTTTCCGATCAAGGAGATTATGGGGCCAAAGAGGAAAGTGAGTGATGATGTAGAATGTGCCTAAAGAGAGTTATATGGAGAGAAAAATATTCTCTCAGGCTTTCACAGAGAGCACATTGGCCAAGCAATGGCTGTGACTCATTCACATGGCTGACACTGACAAAGGTTCTACAATCTGAGGTACAGAATCTCAGGATAAATCCTGAGGGGATTTCACTGACCTTATCAGATCCAAAAGCTATGACTCTTGTTGCCTAGGTCCTGCTTTACCTTGGTCTTAACCATCCAGAAGGAAAGTATAAAAATGAAGTATAAGAAGTAAAGTCATGCTGTTATGTTGAGCTGTAGGGGACACAGGTCAACAATTTCTGACACTGCCAGTGAAGCAGAAGACCCAATACTACTATGGACTACTGGACTCTTTTAGAATATTTTGCTGAGTTAACAAACCTATAATATTCAAATAGCGGAACTTAACAAAAAAAAAGGGGATACAGATAAATATCCATTTTGTATCTGTGTATTCAAAGTGGTTAGGATAGATATAAAGTTACATTCTCTTAATGAATAGAAGGATTTGTTCTAATTGTGCTTGTAAATAGGATATCATGTCCGCATCTTGTACAGCAACTAACCAATAGGAAGAATGTATACAATGTGTGAATTATTGAAACTCTCCTATCAATTTGGGTTGAAACTGTCTCATTGCTATTTGTTTCTCAATAAAATTTGGAAAAAAGAAGACATAGATTTAAAAAAATAGAGGAGATTAGAAAAAGATGGATTTCTTGAATGAACAATACAGGAAAGAAATAGATCACATGAAGCAGAGTCAACAAGATATAGAGGAACTTAAAATTTCAACCTCAAGCTTGCAAAACCATTTGAGTGAAAGTGAAGACAGTGTTTCAGATCTTAAAGATACTGCTGAGGCTAGTAAAAAGGTAAAAAAGATATCTTAAAAACAACTAGGATGCAGGAAAAAATAATTCATCACTTGCAAGATGATGTAAAGATGAACAATGTGAGACTAATAGGTATTAATAAGAAAGAAGGAGTCAATACAAATGGCATTAAAATTATGGGCAGAAGTAATAGCAGAAAATTTCCTCAAATATGAGGAAACAACCTGACATCCAGGGAACTGAAGCATACAGAACATCAAGTAACCTCAACCCAATTAAAAACACACTGAGACATATAATGGTCAGGATCCCAGAAATACAGCACAAGAAAACTGCTAGAGAAAAGAAGCAGATCACATGCAAATGGAAACCCAGCAGAATTACTGTTCAATTCTTTTCACAAACCATGCAGGCAAGAAGAGCATGGAGCAGAGTACTTAGACACCTTTATGAAAACAAATTCCAGCACGATTACTACACCCTGCAAAACTCTCTTTTAAGTTTGATGGAGAAGTGAAATACTTCCAAACAACAACTAAAGAATTTCTTGATGACAAAACCCACCCTACACAGGCTACTGACAGATGTTCTAGAGAGGGACCAAAATGATCTGAACTCCATGAATGAGATCAGAAGCAACCAACTAAATAGGACAAACAATTAAACATAGGAGAAAAAGGAACAAATGAAAACAGGTAAATAACATGTAAATCATAAGTCAATACATCTCCATTCTAACCAACAATGTAAATAGACTCAATACACCAATTAAGGGAAATAAACTGGCACAGTGGATTTGGAAACAAATACCAACAATATGCTGTGTACAAGAAACACTTTTAACTCATAAAGACATGCTGAGGCTGAAAGTCATGATGGAAAAAATACTTCACACCCAGCACCTCAGAAATAAAGCAGGTGTAGCAATCCTATTCTGAGACAGTCTCAACTTCAAACCAAGAATGATGAAGAGAAATAAAGAAGGCCACTATATACTGATGAGGGGAAAAATACAAGAGGAAGAGGTAACTCTCATAAATATGTATGCACCAAACACGGTAGCAACAAACTATACAAAGTAAATCTTAATGGACATGAAAAATCTAATATCCAATACCACAAT
>NW_004524633.1:268683-270319 GCF_000260255.1 Octodon degus | reverse complement strand
TGGAAGAGATTAGAAGATGCTGAAGCGTTTACAAACACATTTAGCCAAGTTATCTTTGACAAAGGGCCAAACATACTCACTGGAAGAAAGATAGCCTGTTTGAAAAATGGTGCTGGAAATACTGGCTCTCTACAAGCCAAAACATTGAAACTTGACCCAGGTCTATCACCATGTACTAAGCTAAAGTCAAAATGTATTAAAGGTCTAAACATTAAAACAGAAACACTAAGTGTCCTGGAAGAGAAAGTAAGAAGAACTCTTGAAGACATAGGGGAAGGCAAAGAGTTCAGGAACAAAAATCAAATCATACGGAAAACACTTGAAAGATTTAACAACTGTGACCTGCTCTTATTGTGAAGTTTGTGCTCATTAAAAGAAATTACCCATAAAGTGAAAAGACAACCCACAAATTTTGAAAAACATTTGACAAATAAGTACTCAGAGAAAGGTCTGCTCTCTAGAATTTATAAAGAACTAAAAAATAGTAGGTCCCCAAAATTTAAAGACCCAGTCCAGAAGTCGTCATCTGAGATGAACACACACTTCTCAGAGGTTGAAATTAAAGAAGTGAATAAATATATGAAAAGTGCTCCACATCACTAGCCATCCATGAAATGCAAATTAAAAGAACATGAGATATGATTTCACCCCAGAAAATATGGCTATCTTAAAGAAATCAAACAACAACATATGTTAGAAATGCTGTGGGGAAAAAGGAACTTTTCTCCTGCTGGTGGGAATGTAGACTGGTGTAACCATTATGGAAATCCATGTAGAGACTCCTTAGAAAAGTTGGACTTGAAATTCCTATTAATCCATCTATTCTTCTACTGGCAATTTTCCTGGAGGATCTGAAAACATCATATCATAGTGATATATGTGTGCCTATGTTTATAGTAGCACAATTTGTGATAGCCAAATCTTGGAAGTAACCAAGATGCCCATCACCTGAGGAATGGATGAAAAAGATGTGTTATTTTTATACAATGGAATATTACTCAGCTGTAAATAATGGTAAGCTCGAAGTCTTTATATTGAAGTGAATGCCACTTGAAGATATACTCATAAGTGAAATAAACCAGACAAACATGTGTAAATATTGTATAGTTTCCCTAGTGTAAGAGCTCAAAAGAAGAAATACAAATAGAAAGATATAATGCAACTAAAAGGAAAGCAAGAACTTGAGGCCTAGACAATGAGAAGAGAGCAAGGAGAAGAGCTAGGAAACATGACAAGGGCAAGCCTTACTGTTATATATACAAGATGGGTAAGGCAATGATTCTGAGAATCTTCAGAAGTTTTTCAAATTCAGCAGTTAATTGGAAAGATTCTCACCCTGACTAACTATATATATTGATACCTTTGAACTAAGCAACTTCACTGAAGATGGCAATGTGTAATAGTAGGTTCATGCCTGGAGTGCCTGTCATTCTAGTTTTCTGAATACATGCTGCTTGTCATGACACACCAGTTGCTTCCATGCTGTCTCTCTGGTAGATGATTGTTTAAAAAGGAAGGATGTGGTTAATGAAGGCAGGAGACAGGAAAAGGAATGTTGTGGGGCTGTCCTTCAACAATGTTGTATATGGTTAGATTTCTGGACTTATGTGTAAACATATATAATTCTTCATTCATT
>NW_004524633.1:260491-268033 GCF_000260255.1 Octodon degus | reverse complement strand
ATACTATTATGGACTACTGGAATATTTTGGAATATTTTGCTGAGTTCACACACTTATAATATTTAAATGATGGAACTAAACAAAGAAAAGGAGATACAGATGAATGTCCATCTTGTATCTGTGCATTCAAAATGGTTAGGTTAGATATATAGCTATATTCTCTTAATTCAAGGAATAGAGGGATTTGTTCTAATAGTGTTTGTAAATGGGATATTATGTCTGCATCTTGTACAACAAACATCCACTAGGAAGAGAGTATGCAATGTGTTCATTATTGGAAGTGTCCTACCAATATGATTTGAAACTGTGTCATTGCTATTTATTTCTCAATAAAATTGTGTAAAAAATGTAAAAACCTTTCTGTGGCATATTTGTTAGTTTATATCTTTACTGTAGTCTAAATACAGGCAATTTAAAAAGCCACATTGAAATCCTCATTGGATAATCCATTTTAACTTTGGTCATGAGATGAAGCAAGGAGAAAAATGGATAGAAACAAGACTATATGTTTAAAAATAGCAGTGCAAAGCATGCATGACTAAACTGCAGTGCAAGGACACAGGAAAACAGAGGTTCAGTGCTGCATCTTCTTGAAGCCAACCACTAAAGGAAGCTTAACTGATTATAGTCTAGGAGATAAAACCAAAGCATGGGCTGAAAAATATCAGAACTACTCCCAAACCTACCTGTGAGCCAGAAAAGCAAGCCAGTCAGTGAGTGTGGGATGTGAGGCTGCCCAACGACTGAAGTGCGCAGCTGTGCACACCCAGCCAGGTTACCACCTTCAACTGAGACAAGTCAGGACCCCACCTCCCATATCTGTGTTCTACAAATCATACATGGTACAGATTTTTACTACTGTTCCACATTTTGTGTGTGTAGTATATTTGTTTCTTCCACTTAAATGATGGCTGCCAGTTAGTTTACTTTGGCTGAAGTGCAGTATGTTCCATTTTAAGAAGTCAATGCTGAGCTTTTACTGAGGAACACTATAAATTAATCATTAAATCAATTATATTGATCGAAACTTGCTCAAAATGAAAAATTCCAGTGCAAAGCATGCTTCTACTTCGGGACAGGAAGGAGCCTCTGTGATGTTGGGGGGGTGGAGCTGAGCCACCATTGTTTTATTGTTTCATATTTTCCCTGGGAGGTTAGCTTCATTTATCAACCCTCAGGTACAGACAGTGGCCATCTAACGTCAGATGTGTGTGAATGGTAGCTGCTATGATTCCATCATGACCAGCACAGCCACAACCCTGGAACAAGCACATTCTGACCCGTTTTGTAGCAGGGGACTTAGGTTGGTGGGTGTGCTTGAGGTGACACCGTGATGAGGAGGGACACCCTCACTGGATGCAGGGGTGAGTGACCCCAAACCCACACTCTGCTCTTAGCCCAGAATTGCAGCTTCAGTTAATGGAAGAATGGAGAGGTGGGCATGCAGCCCCTGCTCCTCAACAGGTGCCAGCACAGGAAAGCAGAGTGTTGATGCCAAGGTTTTCTTTCTTTCTTTCTTTCTTTCTTTCTTTCTTTCTTTCTTTCTTTCTTTCTTTCTTTCTTTTTTCTTTCTTTCTTTCTTTCTCTCTTCTTTCTTTTTTTCTTTTTCTTTCTTTTTTGTATTTTAGGGAAGGGTCTACAAGGTGTTCAAGGTCTCACTACTAAATCGGGCTCCTAGCTATCCATCTCTTTACAGCCTCCCAAGAGCTGGGAATAAAGGTGCGTGCCAACAACCCAGTCTCAATTGCTGTCTCAGTGTGCCCTGGGGTGGGGGGACTGGCACAACAGGCCCTGAGATTGAATCCTGGCCCCTTTGTGTGCTTTCAGTCACTTAAATCCACCGAGCTATTTGGCTGGCCCTTGCTGAGGTTGTATTTCATTTGCAGAGAAAGTATATTGGCTCACCAGGACAAAGAGCCGAGGCTCCAGTGAAGAGTTGGAGGGGCACACAGATGCCAGGGAGCACACCAAGGTCACCACTGGACAGAGGAGCCTGGAAGGAGGAGGTGCCAGGCTAGCTTGTGCTCCTATCCACATGAAGCCTGCCAGACATCTTTGGCAGAAGCTGCCATGTGCTGGACATGTGCAGATGCAGTTTTCATTTTCAAAATCCTTACTTTTCACTTTAACCATGTGGTTTAACCTCTCTAAGCCTCAATTTGCTGGTTGGTGTGATTGGAGCTCACTTCCATCCCTCTAAGTGCTACCCTGTGGTTTGGGAGGGTCCTGGGGTAAAGGAAGTACAGGTCAGGAGGCTCCTCCTTCTCCTTCCGTGGTCTCTTGGGAATCTGCTGCACTGGGAAGGGCTTCCTCCCAGCTCCCTACCACCCATCCCCTCTGCTCATCACACCAGAGCAGCATCTGTCTTCCCCTTGAGGGGCTGACAGATGAAGGCACAATCCCTGAATAAAAAGGTGTGGGGTGGGGAGGCTGAGGACAGGGCACTACCTACTCTCTGCCTCTCTGCTCCTCCAGAGAAGAGGGACTGGGGATCCCGGCTTGCTCATCATCAAGAGAGTGAGGACCCTCAGAGAGGAGCTATGCTGATCTCTTCCCCTCCTTTTCCCAGAAACAATCCCCCAGGCCTGCCCAAGGTGGCATTCTCATGAGATGATGCATAGAGGACTCAGAGGGAAGAGCAGGTGCTTTAGCTAGAAGGGCTTGTGCTAGTCACAAAAAAGAGGAAAACCCAAAGGAACTTTAATTTTGTGGGGCAAATTCTTTACACAGATTAAAATCAAGAGGGTTGCTTACTCACACCATCATCTTCCAAAAAGGCCAGAACTTGAAAAGTCTTGGTTAAAGTGCAGCAGCCTTTGAAGACCAACCGAGTATTCAGCTGAGATTTGAAATTCTAGTACCAGACTCAGCTGCAGTTCCAGGAAGGAACAGGAAATGGCCTTGCTTAGGGCATTTCTTTTCATGTCTTGAGTCTATTTATTTTATAGTTCTGGCTACATGCCAAAGCCATTTGGAGTCTTCAAGAGTTTAAATAACAATGTCCAATTAATAAGGCACAAGACCTCCACCCCCTCACCCCATGCATTTAGCTGGTCCTTGGTCCTGCACATCTAACTGGTGGGAAGTGCTGGCAATCTGGGTCTCCACAGCACAGCTGAGGAGGGTGTGGTCCTAGTGTGAGTTCACCCTTTGGAACCATTTACCAGCCACAGACGGAGCAGCGACCTCAAGAAGAATTGTATTTCCTTGAAGACACCATGTCAATGGCTAGAAGAGAATGAAGGTTTTGGGGGTTTTATTTCCTTCTGAGACACTCTGGATCTTTATGGAACATCCCAGCAGTGAATTTGTTTCCTAGCTCTTTGGACTGCAACTTCCTCATGGAGAATTCTAGCAAGAGGCATCCACTGAGGGATTAATAAGAGGGCATCATACTGCTCACAATGATAATTCAAGCTGTTTTTCCCCAGCTATGTGTTCAACTCTTTCCAAATGATTTTTAAAAATAGTCTCATGCTTAAAGTGTAAATTTCACCTTTACTTGAACAGAGTAAAACTGAAAAATGTAGAAGAAATGGTCTCAGAACATCCAACTCCATAATGGGAGAGATCAGTAAGTCTTTCCTCTCCCGATTTTTTGGTTTTGCTTTTGTGTAACTAGTGTTAGGTGAAAACAGGTATTCTCAGCCAACTGACAAAGGATAAAACATTCTCTTCTAGAGTGTGTGAGGCTGAGGCTTCTACTTTCAGGGAAGGAAGGAGAATCTGTGAGCCCTTTCCTTTTAATCTGCAGATGAGACACCCCTGTGCTTTGCATAGATGACTCCTGGTTAGACTGCACAAGGGAGCAGCTTCACTCACTGCCTTCCATTGCCTTTGAGAGGTGGGTCTGAATGTCCTTCAAAATACAATCACATCAACAACTGCTTAAACCTCAGTGTGAAGCAAGGCTTTATAGGGAAGCTTCAGACCCTGCTTCCTCTGAGGGAGGCCCTGGCCTCCTCTCACAAGAGACCAGCTGGATCTGCCAGATACATCTGGACAGTGGAGCTGGGATTCTCCTAGCCTGCACCTGCATGTGCTCTGTGATCCCAGCCATCATTTCAGCCACATTTGCAGAGGGATGCATTAATTTAAAAAATACCTGAGATTCATGAGAAGGATAAGAATTTTTCCTCTTCAATGTAGATATTATTTACTCACTGGGGACTGTTGTCACCCCCAGAGCCTTTTGAAAAAGGATGTCATCTTTTTCCTGAAAAGGGTTTGTGTTCCTCTTGTTTTGCCCAAGGTATTAATCACCATTGTCTAGACGGGTTCTGAGGAATTTCGCTAGATGATAGTGCTGCGGTGCTGGATAATAGTGCTGAACTCTGAATCCAGAGATAGGGCTCTACATCTTCATAAAACTCTACACTCAGTTGTTATCTCACTATTGATGGTGCTATGCCTGGTGCTTAGTAGTAAATATTTGTTAATGTATGTTTTAGTTTCCTCATCTGCAAAATGAAAGCCAACAATTTTTACTCCATCAGACCCAACCCTCACTTACAAGAACCTCTCTACATATAGTCCATGTTCAAGCTTGTTCCAAAAATCCCACCTACACAAATCTCTGACGGAAGCAAAACAAAGGAAAATGCAGCACATTTCAGGAAGGTAAAATGTAACACCTAAAAGCTTGGATTCTAAAATCTAAAATATTTGAGTTTAAACCCTAAGGGAGGGACTTGCTAACTCCATGACCTTGGGACAACTTCTTAGTTCAGCTTGGCTTTCAATTGTCAACCTGTGAAATGGAATATTAATAATTCCTACATCATGAGGTTATTAAAAAGATTAAATAAAATGATGTATTTAAAGCTCACAGCATATTGCCTGCATATAATAAGTACTCAATAAATCTCAGTCAGCAGCTTGGCTGGAATGAACTCTTCATACTTTTCCTAGCTTGGTGTGGTGCCTCGTGCCTGTAATTCCAGGAGGCTGATGCAGAAGGATTACCATGAGTTTGAGACCATCTTGCACTACTCAGTAATTCAAGGCCAGCCTGGACTACATAGTGAGATGCTGTCTAAAGAAAGTAATTCATATATCAGGTGGGCTTGGTGGCTAACACCTTTAGTCCATCCCTTGGGAGGCTAAAGAAGGATGATCACTGCAAGTTGGAGGCTGGGTTACAGAAGGAGCCCCTGTCTCAAAACAAGGAGTAAAACAAAACAAAACAAAACAAAACAAAACAAAACTTTCCTTGACTAAACTATAGCTGAGATGATACTTTTAATTTTGGACATCACAAGCTAAGCAGATGTTGGTATATCCAAAAGAGAATCCCTGGAGAAAAAAGAATTTCAAAGCCTGTTCTATGAAAATCGATCAAATTACTTAATTTTTTTGTTTACAAAAAGTACTTATCACTCTGCAGCTATTGAAAGAGAGAACCAAGTGCACAGGAATGCCCAAGGTTAAGCTGGCACCACTTGGTAGTGAGGGCAACTTCAATTCTATTAGAAGAGAGATTTCTGAGACTTAAAGCTTTCTGAAAATAGAATTTCATCTCAGGTAGAAACTAATCCCCTGCCACTACAGCAGAGTAGACATCTTCCAGAGGCATGGGTATGAGGCACGAGAAAGAGGCTGGGCATTCCCTCACTGTGTGCACTCTGTGACTCTGAACAAGCATTGGCAGTCAACTTTCCCACTACTATGCATCAGGTGGTGCAATTCCAGGGAGGACCTGACTTACTAGCTACTTAGAGGCAAATGTTCCCCCTGAATGTAGCCTAGTAATCCCATTCCACTTGTGGAAAGTCGCCACTGTGTGAGCTTCTTCAGGTGCTCATCCTTGTGTGCAGCAACCAGTCCCCCAGATTTCCATGGTTCTGTCCACTTATGTTCTGTAAGTTTGGGTCTGGCCATGGCACCTGTTTTTTCATGGTGAGTAAAATTGTTTTTCCATTTACAATGGTATGATACATCTTCCTTTTAGAGTAAATTCATGGAAGTAACACTTAAAAAGTAGAAGAGTTGACTCACAGAAAAACAAAATAATAGTATGCATGCTAAACAGATGTCCAAGAAAATGGGAACAGGGGCACCAGGGCATGGAGTTGAAAATACAGTTTGGAGAAAACTGTGGAATTTGGAATCAGACAAAACTGGTTTAATATCAAGGTCTACTAAATGATGTAAGACAATTTACTTAAGCTGTTTTGACCATACCCTTTTTGTTGGCAAAAATGTGGCAGATGATAATTTATAAGGCTGCTAAGAGAAAGTGAAAGAAAGAGGCAGTAGAAGGTACTTGGCACAGCGTAGTGCCATTCCCTGAGCAACTCCCACATTGGAGTCCCCTCCCCCTCTGGTGGCAGAGCTGTGTCCTTGCTCCCTGCCCTGGCACCCTCTTTGCTCTGTAACACATGGGCAGCCTCCAGGGATGGCAGAACTTTGAGCCCTGCAGAACTTTTCTGCTTCTATTTCTGCCACTTACAGTCTATCCTGGGATATGCTTCAGCTCTCAGGAAGGGGCAAGTGTCTGTCAGCTAGTGGCAGAGTCCCCAAGTAAGCTCTCTCCTTCCATAAGTCAGAGAACAGTCACTAGTGCTTCCTCTTGCTCTTTTCTGTGTGCAAAGTAGCCTCATTATTTAGGCCCCTCCAGACTGATGCAGGATGCCAAGTAAGGGCACTTAGAATAGTGAGAACCCGCTGATCCTCTGCTTCCCAAGAAGTCTTCCCCGATAGACTGTCAAACCATATAACACCTCTTACAAGCTGGAAGAAAAACCTTTATTTGCCTGTCCAAGTCATAACTTCTCTAATTGCAAAACAGAACTACAATGCACCCTTCTTAGTCCTTGTGAGAATACAAAGTCTTCTAGAATATGCCTAGCAATGGACCGCCACTCACCCGTGGATGTTTGCCCCACAGTTTGGTAGCTGACAAAAATGAATGAAAAGCATTAGACCTTTTCTCCCATCAGAAGCAAGAATCCTCTCCATTGATGAGCTTAAAACTTCCCACACCTCTGCTAGAGGCTCCTTACATTGAAACCACCTTGACTTAACTCTTTGAAAAATTACATGATTATAAATGTGATTCCAACCCTGAGTGTAGGCTAGCCTTCATTCACATCTGTGTACGCTCTGGAGCAAGACTGAAGGAATCTAAGAGTTAGAAAGGATCTCAATCTGCTTGAAGGTGGCTTCTGATCTGCCCCCTTTGCCAATTCTTTGGTTCCAGTAAAGGATGTTACTTCCACCCTGGTTTTCTCTGTGGTTTTCCTGTGGTTAGTCCTGTGAACTTCATTATGTTCATTCTAAAAGCAGTAGATACACAAAGAGCCCTTAGACATTCAGACAAATGTCTGCATCATTCTGAGATTTCTATCTGGCATACAGCAGTGGTTAAGAAACTAGAATCCAGGGCCAGCCAGATAGCTCAGCAGACTAAAGAATCTGCTTAGGCAGAGTGCAGAGACCTGGATTCAGTCCAAAGCATGCTGTGCTGGCTCCACCCCTGGGGGTGCCCTGAGATGGCTATTGAGACTGTAATCCCAGCACTTGGGAGGCTGAAAACAGGAG
>NW_004524633.1:252703-260161 GCF_000260255.1 Octodon degus | reverse complement strand
AGAGAGAGAGAGAGAGAGAGAGAGAGAGAGAGAGAGAGAGAGAGAGAGAGAGAAAAGAGAAAAAAAGAAACTAGCATCTAAAAAAGAAGACAAATTCAGGTATCAAAACCTAAGTCACAGAACAACTGTTGTAGGACAAACACTGCAGAAAA
Organism: Octodon degus; assembly: GCF_000260255.1. NCBI lineage: Eukaryota > Metazoa > Chordata > Mammalia > Rodentia > Octodontidae > Octodon > Octodon degus. The sequence continues at coordinate 260,009 of NW_004524633.1, read as the reverse complement.
GAATAAATTCAGAATACTATGCCCAGCAAGACGTAAATATATAAATAGCTTACAAAGTGTTGGGAGAGCCCTTGGATTTATTGGCCGATTCTTTGCAATATGTTTAGTGAGAATGCTGTACACTGTACTGAGAAGCAATATGTGCTGGTGCAGAGTCCTGGTTGTTGGTTGAAGCCCCCGGCTTCTGGCCCAGGGCTCTTTCCCCTGCGTCCTGTTGCCTCCTGCCTGCCCACTGTACTCCCTGACAACTTCCCCAGTCCCCAAGCCTCATTACCTTCAGGGGACCTTTTTTAATTCTACAGAATCTTCACAGGATTAGACCTTCTGTAAATCTCTGAGAGCCTTTAATCCTTAGAACCAGGGTCTCTAAAACTCCATAATATGACAAGGATAATTGAGAAAGTCTAGTTGTACTGGTTGATACAAGTTTAATTGATTCAGTGGAGAGCCAGGATTCTTGGTTTGTAAACATCCTCATCCTGTGCAAGAGGAGGGCCTGGACACTGCGTGAGTTCCACATCCCCAGCCCAGGGTAGCTTGTTTGTAGTATAAGGAGGGGAGAAAGGCTGGCTTGAAGCTGCTGCTACTGCTGCCTTTCTCTTTGCTCTTCGCTGTTTTCTGCTGCCAGGCGCTGCTGCACTCTGCCTTGTGTCACTTGCCTGGGAGCTGGCTGAGTTTAGACTGAAACCTCCACACACTGTGAGCTAAATAAACCTTTCCTTCCTTAATTTCAGGTATTGGGTATTTTGTCCCAGCAATGAGTAAAAAGTAATTGAGACACTAGTACAAATCTCCAATTAGAGAATGGAGAAGAATCAAAAGAAGGAGAAAAAGAAATTATTGAACTGATTTTCTCAGGTTGCACATCCTGCTACTCGCAAAGTTGGGAAGCATGTCCTGTGTGAACAATATTAAATTTTACTGAAGTGGGAAAATATACAGATATTATGTTGTAATCAGTCTTAACAACCAGTGTTTCAGTTGTTCTCTGTGTGCTACTCACCATTAACCTGGCATTTTCAGATGAGAAAACAGACAGCATGAAATATTTACTGTGCCAAGGGGCCAGGCACAGCATTCAGAGGTGGCAGTCCCAAGAGGTAAACTCAGCCTGAGTTTCATCTACTACCTTCAAATTCTCTTCTTTTTCTAGTACTTTTGCTGCTCACATTCCTTCTATCACAGAACAGCACTTTATTGTCATTATCTAGGACATACACAACCTTTTATTTTAAAGGGTTCCAGACAACAAGGAACTTCAGAGGGCTAAGAACTTGAAAATGTACTGAGTGTTTGCTACCTTTGGCTCAGTGCTATGATGTTGCTGTGCTCTTAGTGTCTCCCCTGTGATTCAAGGGTGGTCTCTGAGCACTGCTGCTAGGAGACAGGCACCTTTGGAGGTCCTCCCGTACTGGGGAGTGCAGCAGTTTACTACAGGTGCCTACCTGGTAGTGCATCAAATGGTCCCTTGAGCTGTCACCAGAGAAACGTTATCAAAGTGGGAAGCCTATCCTCTCCTATGCTCTCTTTCCCTCTCTGTTCCTATTTGAGATGTGCCTATTCCGTCCCATCTACACTCCTACCCAACTGCCCCCAATCTGTGTGTTGCATGCCACCCAAACCAACAGGCAATCCAGTCTTGGACATTGAACCTCTCACACTGAGGGACAAAGACAGCTTTTCTCTGTACAAAATTAGCCATCTCTGGTATTTCATTGAAATAACACAAAAGTAACTTAACCAGGTATTTAATTTGGATGTATTTTTGAGCCTTTCCTAAAGGGATTAAAATTCACCTGATTAAACCTTAAGCAATGAAGTCAGGATCCAATCCAGCTCTTCTGCCTGTGTCTCTCAACTGGAGGAAAAGGATTTCTCTCTGCTAAGTTCTGCTGTGCTGATGGGTGCCCAGGGAGGCAGTGCCTCCTGCGACAAGTTGGCTTAGTATAGAGTGCAGCCTTGTCGCCCCCCACATGTTCAGCTTAGCTATTTACATGGGTTTTGTGCTAAGTAAGGTACTCGCCACCCCACCCCCATAGAAATCTCAAGATGACGCAGCAAACACTTGTACAAACACTGGAGTTTTGCCGCTTGACATAAACTGATCACCTACAGAGAGCACTGTGGTCCATGTCAAGAAATAGAAATGACAAAGAAGAAACAGCTTTTGCTACAGAGATGCTCACAGTGGTGGGGAGACAGAAATGAAACTCACGTTGTCAGTGCTTGACCAGAGAAGCAGAGGCAGGAATATTACATATTCTAAGCTACTCCAGAGAACTTAGTGATTTGGTGAGACCCTGTGGGATGTAGTTCAGCGCAAAAGGCCTAGGTTCAATCTGTAGCACCAAGAAAAAAATAAATAGCAATTCAACGTGTTGTGTTTTTCCCACCAACTTTCTTGCTTTCTCCATTTTACGCACTGGCAAGCTGATGTTATCTGTTAGAACACTTATGCATAGTTTCTCCCAGTTTCCAGGAACATGCCTGCAGGATGCAGATAGTATTACTCTCTATCTGGGTTTTATCAACCTTAGTGCTATTGATGTCTGGGCCAGATCATTCTGTTTTCTGGAGACTCTCCTGTGATTATAGGGTTTAGCAGCCTCATGCCTGGCAGATACCAGTCACAATCTCCAGCCCCCAAGCCAAAGCCATCCCCAGCTACTATTAAGCCTCATTCTAGAGTGACAAAATTGTCCAAGGTTGGAGTCATTACTTTGACAGTCTCCTGCTACAGTGACATCATAGACAGTAGTGCTGGGTAGAGTCCTCTTCTACAGTGGGTCGACTTCAGTTCACAGTCCTGAGCACAAATGGAGCAAGTACCAGTCACATATTCAGCCTCATCAAATTCTAGTAAATAATTATAATAGCCTTGAAAGTAGGCTGCCATGAAGAATAAGAAAGTTTTATGATTCTTTCTGGTGCCCAAGAAAATATATGATCCATGCAAACAAAAAGAAAGAACCCAGAAACAGATGTCAAATTCAGAGCTTCAGTGGTCTTCCAAGCCACTAGTCTCCCAGGATTTCTTTAAACAATGAACTATCTGCAGAGAATTTGTACCTGGTATTTGAGTTTGGTAGGACTTAGGTAGGGATGCTGGGCACTGGGAAGATTGTGAAGCTGGAGGAGCTGCTTTCAGTTAGCATGCGGGACCTAGGTTATTAGCATTCTGGACTCAGGGAACCACAGTCTTGGATAGACCCTTGATGTGGTTGCAGAACATGTCTCTTAGTCTTCTGGTCTCTTCTCTCATGACAGTGAGGGCTGAAAAGTTTGGTGGGAGTGATGCTGGGCTATGTTAATGTAAACTTGTGGGTAAATTTGACTAGTGTTTCTAGAGCAATTAGATTTTTATAAATTTTCTCAATCTTGTAACAGTCATCAGGTAAATTTTTTTAAGGTCACTTTTCTTTATAAATAATTCATTCACTTCAAATAATATTCACCCTCCTAGTGCATTGTTTTGTCTATTTCTTGCTAATTTGTAGTCATGCAAAGAAAAATATTTGTTTCAGATATGAAATACCCACTTGAACCAAGAAAATAAAAGTAGCCAGAAATCACTAAGTCCACCAGTACAGACCCAAACTCCTCAATGACTCCTAGAATGGAATAAGTTAAATATTGACTGTGAGGATAGAAACTACAACATAAATGACACAAATTTAAAATCTCTCTCTTCTTGGGAGTGGCTGAAGCTGGAAACTGGTCACATGTGTGAGGGCAGGGCAAGACCTCAGTGCCTAAAGCAGTCAAGCTATCTCAGTCTTGATAAAAGCATCCTGCCTGGACAATTTCAGTAATTAGTTACTAAGCAATCTTGTGTCTCCTGATACTAACTTTGCAAAGGTATAGACAAATGCCTCTACTGTTGTTCAGTCCCCTTGCCTATCTTGTAAAGAGACCTCCACCTGACCTCAACTTTTGTCTCTTGTCTTTTTTTTTTTTTTTTTTCTAAATACACTTGCCATTTTCTTCTAGGGACCACTAAGAGACCAACAAGTCCCAACACTCTCTGTGTATTTTCTATGTTGGAAATGGAGTACCTTGACTTTTTAGTGTGAAGAGTCTCTGTTTCTGAATGTCTCCCACTGTTGGTATTGGTTTATCATTTCCATAAAATTTTAAATGGGAGTCTGTTGTCTGAGATGAGCATATACTGTATTATGAAAATGTGTTCAGTGTGTCCACCTCCTCTGTAGAAATTGATCTTATGAAGGAATTTAACAGGGCAAACTTTACTCATCTGAATAGGTTTGCAACGATTTTGTGATGAAGAGAAGGAAAGGGGTCAATGTTTGCTGTGAACTTTTGCCAAGGATCAAGCACTCTAAGTGCTACCAATTTAATGCTGCTAACATGATAAAGCATAATTCTCATCTGTATTGATAGAAAGAAAAACAGAGACCTGGATGCTGTGAAAGCTTTCCCAAGACTGGTGCATCCACAGAGCCAAGTTCAAGCCAAACTGTCTAATTCTAAGTTGAATTCTTTTCACTGACTGCATCACCATTTTAAGGTGAATTAGGCTGCTTCTCAGATGGGGCATGTAGAACAGTATTTATTAATATATATCTGAGCATTATGTTCCTCCAGGCACTGATAGATTTTCTCCAATGAGCTGCTAAGAAATGCCACTGATCCAATAGCTACAAATGAATACTTTCTTCATTTACTCTCCCAGATGCTCTTTAGAACCTGGGTAGCAGTCCTCCTTAAAGTAAGCGTAAGTCTTCTGAGTACTTATACTCTGTCACTCTCAATTTTCCCATCCTTGACCCCATTAACAGGATTCTTCTTAATTCCTTTGCTTTTTCATGGCTTTGCAAGGAGCTAATTTGCAGAAAAAACTGCTAATTTTACAATTGCTTTCTGCTTTGTCAGCATGAAACTGACTGAGTAGTTATTAATAGAAGAAAAAGATTCCCTTTTCATCCTTTTGCTCTAGATTATAGCAGGAGGTGGGACTCAAATCCAGTATTTAATAACATTTGTTCTTTTTGAAAGGTCATCATCCGAGCTTTTCAGTTTCCACTAAACCACAGCAGTATCAGCAGCTGCAGCAGCCACATTCTCTCTCTAAAGTCTTCTGGAATTTCTCCAGGTGAATAGTCATTGTGAGACTGTCATTGAGAGTCACCTTGGAAATGATATCCAAGCTAAGAAACCCTTTCAGAATCTCAGTACATTTTCCACATAGTGATTTCTGGCCCTAACTGTTTGTAAGCATCTGAAGATTCTGAAGTAGATGTCAAATGATGAATGTAGTGCCTAGAAATGTCACGGGATGCTAGCAGCAGAGAAAAGATATCAGTGGCCAAACAAGGAAGAAGTTTATCCCCCACAAGCATACATCTTAAAACAGGGATATGGGATTGGTATGATGACTTCACACTGTCCCAGGTACCAAAAATATTCCTGCACTCAGGTGAGTGTCACTCTCCATTCTCAGCTCTGTCTCAAGTCCAAGACATACATGATCCTCAGCAGAAATCAGAACTTGAGGGTCAAGAGCAAAGGAAAACTGAACTACTGTTTCCCATCTCTTGCAAAAATCCTACAATAATTCTGTTTACAATGCCAAGCTTCCAGGGAAGCTGGTAAATACAGTACTTCTGCTGCCTTCAATAAAAATATGGACTTGTTGCTAAGGGTGAAGTGTATGATATTGGAGAAGGGAATAGCCTATTTGCCACATGGAGCAGTGAGAATGGAAGTGCTCCCAACAAGCCTTTATTAAGCATCAATTTTGGGTCTATAAGCAAGTGGATAAAAAGTTTTCACTTATTACTTGAAGAAACAGGTTCTGACATACCTTTGACTCATGTTGTCATGTTAGCCTAGACTGTGCCCTCCTTTCCCACTCAGACAACTTATACTCATTATTTATGACTTCTTGAATATTACCTGCTGTCTAATGGTTTCTTAGTTCCCGCCATCAGGGTTTAGGAAGAATTTCCTAAATTCTCAGTTTTGTCCCTAGGAAACTTTATCTTCCTTCCCTAACTTATGCCTTTGATATCCTTGGAGGTTTGTGAGTGACAGTGGGGAGAAATAAAAAATCCTGGTTTCAACTTCTAACTAGAAGCTTTTGCCCTTTGAGCTATAGTTTCTTGTCTCTGGAAAATGGAACATTAAACCCCATGACAGGGGTTTCTGTGATGCCAGATCTTGCCATAGACTAGTTCATCTCACTATGCTAGCACATGCCTATTACATCTTCCCTCATTACACAGCTGTTCCCTTATCTTTATCCCTCTCCTCTTAGAAGGAACATAACCTAATCTACCTAATCTACATGAATTATTAGTTTTGTTTTTGTTTTTTCTCATTCATCTAAAATTTAATATACCAATTAATAGAGGAGAAAATTCATATAAGTTAAGTAAATTAAAATATATTAATTATATACTTAAGACTTACAAATTAGATTAAATGGTATAACTGCTGACTAAAGGCAAGAAGAGTTCCCTTGAAGAAATAAATGAGCAATTAATTCATCTAATAAAATAAATATAACATAAAACATTAGGAATGAAATAAGAACAAATATCTCTTTTTTCTTTTTTTGTGGCTGGCTCAACCTACCCTAGGGATGGGCTGGCACAGCATGTGGTACCAGGGATAGAACTGTGGTCCAGTGCTTGCCTAAGCTTGCCTAAGCAGGTGCTTTAGACCACTGAGCTATCTCACTGGCCCCATGAACAAATATCTTAAAGTTACAGGGAGAATTATTTCAAGAAATATTTCTAAAATTCTAGCACTAAGAAATTTTGGACAAAAGTGACTACATTCCTGCAAAGCTTAAAATATTTTAAATTTTAAAATAGATTCAAGATAAAATATGATCTTACTTTGTTAATATGGTACACTGGAAATCTTATCAATCTTCTCACTGTAAATCTTCTAGAAATACTAACTAATATTATAATATTATATTATAAGTAAAATAATAATGAGACATGAAGCATACTTTTATATTTAAAAAGGTAAGTAAACATAAAAGACAGCTTTTTTCTGTATATTTATAGACACAACCTGTAATATAGCTGGGGCAATCACAACGTTTTATGTCATCCACATGTTAATTTATGCTACATTCTCAGTATTTTCCTAAGATGTTCTCTCAGCCATTCAGTCACCTTCAGCTATTTCATCTGAATAGTACAAAGTGTAAAGTACAGAGACCTACAAATGGTTGAGATCCTGAAATCACTATATATTTACTAAAAACATAATCGAAGAAAAAAGAGGGAGAAGAATAGGACAGATGAAAGAACAGAAGAAAGGAATGGAG
>NW_004524633.1:252017-252603 GCF_000260255.1 Octodon degus | reverse complement strand
CCTCTTTAACAAATGGTGCTAGAAAAACTGGCTCTCTACATGCTGAAAATTCAAACTTGACCCAGGTCTATCACCATGCATTAAACTAAAGTCAAAATGGCTTCATGATCTAAACATTAAAGCAGAGATACTAAATCTCCTGGAAGAGAAAGTAGGAGGAACTGTTGAAGACATAGGGGTAGTCAAAGAGTTCATGCACAGAAATCCATTTGCACGGCTAATAGTTGAAAGAATTAACAACTGGGACCTGCTCTTACTGAGAAGTTTTTTCACGAAAAAAGAAATTACCAACAAAGTGAAAAAGCAACCCACAAATTTGGAAAAAATCATGACAAATAATTACTCAGACAAGGGTCTGCTCTCTAGAATGTATAAAGAACTAAAAAACACTAGGGCCCCAAAATTTAAAGACCCAATCCAGAAATGGGCATCTAAGATGAACACACATTTCTCAGAGGAAGAAATTAAAGAAGCGAATAAATATATGAAAAAATGCTCCACATCAGTAGCCATTCGTGAAATGCAAATTAAAACCACAATGAGATATCATGTCACCCCAGAAAGAATGGCTATCATAAAGAAATCA
>NW_004524633.1:235584-250285 GCF_000260255.1 Octodon degus | reverse complement strand
GTCAATAATTTCTGACATTGCCAGTTAAACAGAAGACCCAATGCTATTATGGGCTACTGGACTCTTTTAGAATATTTTGCTGAGCTTACACACCTATAATATTCAATAACGGAACTTAGAAAAAAAGGAGTATACAGATGAATGTCCATTTTGTATCTGTGTATTTAAAGTGGTTGGGATAGCTGTATAGTTACATTCTCTTAATGAATGATTTGTTCTGATGGTATTTGTAAACAGGATCTTAGGTCCGCATCTTGTACAGCAATTAACCACTAAGAAGAATATTTGCAGTGTGTTGGTTATTGAAACTGTCCTAGCGATTTGATTTGAAACTGTCTCATTGCTATCTGTTTATCAATAAAATTATGGAAAAAAATAAAAATTCAGGATAATACATTTATGATAAAAATAAATGCATTTAAATTCCAATAAAAAATAAATAAAGCCGAGTTAGAGTCACACCATTTTATTTATTTATTTAGTACATTTTGGACATTACACTTCTAATATTTGAACACCTCAAAAACTAATCAAGGGGCTGGAGAGATGGCTCAGTGGTCTAAAGCACCTACTTGGAACAAGCTTGGCAAAGCACAGAGACCGCAGTTCGATCCCCCAGCACCACATGCCAGCCAGCTGCGCCCCCTGGTGGGCTGAGCTGCCCCCCACACACAATAAATAAATGTTAAAAAAAAAAAAAACTAATCAAATTGTCCTGTTCTTTCTCCAGAGCTCTAGATGCTCTTTGACGCCCAGCACAGTTAGGTGTTGTTGTTCTTCCTTTATTTTTCCTTGCCACCTTCAAACTTCCTCAAGGAAGCATTTTTAACATAGAACTAACATGAGCTTTGTTTTTATCTAAAAGCAAAGCACTCCACAGAAGAGATATAGATCTCATAAAATGTGTTTGCTTGAAATAGGTCTCAGGCTTCCGCCCTGGCTTTTCAGGGAGGCTGTGTGAAGCCTGGAGGCTTGCTGTTAATCAGGTCAAAAAAGAGCTGAGATGACAGCCTTGCTTTGGGCAACGAGCAGATCCTAGAAGTTGGAGCCACAGGTGTGCAGAGCTGCCCTTGGCTCCGCAGGAAGGAGAGTATGCAATATGTCAAAATCTTCCACCCTTACAGTCATATTTCTAGCAGATAATATTTTTGAGACACCAAATACTTAGCAAAACTATTGTTGGATTCCAATGTCACTTTCCTATACACCAAAGAAATGTCACATCAACTCTTATTTAATAACGTTTCTTTATTACATAAAAAAAGAAGAAGAAAATACAGCCCATATGAACTGTTGTCTGTACCAACAGCATGTAGCTGCTAAAACTCCAATCTAAGAACTTAATTAAATATTTGAGCTAAGAGCACCGTCAAACATTTAAAATAAGTGAATTCAATTCCTCTCTTGTAAAATGTACCCTTAATCCATGCTCAAAAAGTTCCCAGAGATAATGTCCCAGAAAATGTAAGTTAACTACAAAAATGCACAAATTTGGGGCCAGATAGCTCAGCGGGCTAAAGTGTCTGCTTAGGCAAGCGTAGGCAAGCGCAGGCAGCACAGTTGGATCCTGGTACCACATGCCACACCAGCGCTGCCCTCAGGGCAGGCTGAGTGGGCCACAGAGTCCGGATGCAGTGGTGTACTCCTGTTTCCCAGTGCTGGGGAGGCTGAAAACAGGAGGATCACTATGAGTCTGAGTTGCGTAGTGAGACTCTGTACCAAATACATTTTTAAAGAAAGCACATTGTACACAAGGCACATAAGTCACAAAGTAAAACTAGTGTGAATCGACAGAAAATATCTCTAGCAAACATCAGTACTTATATAAGTGGTATTCTCAATATGATTTATGACCTTATACTCTCAATATAGTTAAAGAAAGAGAGCCTTTTAGTGTGGCCCAAGTAATTACAGTAGCTAAAAGTAGCTCAGAATGAATATTATAATCCTAAATGTTAAATATGTAATAATTAAATTTAGAATTTAAATAATCAGACAAGATTTAGATAAAATAGCTGAAGGATGAATGGCTCAAAAACAGTGAATAGTGAATAGTGAATAGTCTGAATGGCCGAGAGAACATCTTTGGAAAATATTGAGAATGTAACATTAATTAACATGTGGATGATATAAAGCCTGGAAAATAAAATGACCCTTTCTAAAATATTCTTAATTGCATTTCTACCAAAAGATAACTTTAAACCTTGAAGGAGGGAGGTTTTTGATGAGACGATAATGAGGAAGTTTTCAACCTTAATGACAGGAGCCAAGTGAATTGCAAGGTGGATAAATGAAACAAATATATGCCTGCACATATCATAGCAAATATCACATGATATTGAAGGTAAAACTAACTCTAAAGGCAAGTCATGAAGAGTTGGTTCACCTGCAGTAGAATGATAAGGAGAATGATCTTTGACTTCTCAATTCCACAACAGAAGATAAAAATCATTAGGAAAAAATGCATATTTAGGGTGCCAAGATGAAATAACCATAATTTTAGAGTTGTTTAGCCAGAAACTATTTAAAAATGAGCTGTATTATAAAGATAAAAGGACAAATATGTTTGAGACAAACATATGAAAATAAGCCATCAAGATACATTCAATGAGAGGGTAGAGCATTTTAAATGCTTATATTATTCAAAGGTTGAGTAAAGATATTTTTTTACAATTTAGAACCGGTTAAATACTAACACAACTATCAAGCCTGACTATGAAACTAATAGAAACAGTGAATCTGTTCAACATCCATAGAAATAAGAAAATAATATGAAAAAAGAGAAATTCATTCAAAGGGGCTCTAAAAACAAAGAAATGAAATTATTATTAAAAAAGTACAAAAGACACTAAAATAAATTTAAACATATCAGTAATTTATAACAAATATAAATAGATTAAATTTTCTAATCCAAAACAGAATTTGTCAGATTGGATTTTTAAAGATATTATTTACTATTTGAAAGTGATACAAGTAAAGCATAAAGACATGAAATAAAAAAAAATAAGATTTCTTAGACAAATGCTATCAAAAAGCAATTTAATTTGTCATACTAACATTAAGTAAAATTGATGTAAAGGCTAAAATAATTTTAAAATACAGAAAAAAATCACCACATAATATTAGTGTATGTGCACTCTACACAGTATCTGACTACTATCTTCTAACAAAACCTCTTAATATAACCAAGCTAGGAGAAGTCACAGGGAAATGGACAGGGAGACACCAAGAGGAACCCAAGGAACCGTGATGGCCAGATGAAGTATGGCTCCTTAAATAAGCCCCTGAGTCAGCAAAGGGGTCATTGAGGAGAAACTCAAAAAACTGAATAAAGTGTGGGATTTGGTTAGTTGTCCTGTATTATCACTGGTATATGAATTATGAAAAATATACCACATCAGTCTAAAATAATAAGAGGGAAAACTTTGTGTAGGGTTCAAGAAAATTGTCATTTTTGCAATAGCTACATAAAATTATGCTTCATTAAAAAAATTAGTGCATATGCTGCAATAGTGAGTGTGCTACATAATAATAGAAGTTTTAATTCACCAGGAAGTTTAGTGATTCTGAATCTATCTGCAGTTAAGATGACTACAAAATAAAGCAAAATAAGAGGTGGAACTAGAGGTAGAAATGCATAAATTCCATCCATTAGAGCTGTCAGAATATTTAACTCAATTTTCTGTGCAAAATTTAATGCAAATATCAATAAAGATATATAAAATTTGGACAACACAATTCATATGTTTGAGCTGATAAACCCACATACAGAGAACTGCTCAAAAGTTTCTAAGCACAGCAAGACCCTAAATGAACAATAGTGTTCTTGGTCATGGAACAGTCTCAGTGAACTCCAAAGAACTCTTACCAGACAATGTTCTCTGACTACAATGTAATTCATGCATTGAAAATTTATTACCAAACATAACTTAAATGGTACTTGCTCTTCAAAACCCACATAGCAACGCAAAGTAGAGAAAACCAAAACCTGCCAGTTGGTTTCTATTTAAATTCAAGATCAGTAAATTCAAGTAGAGCTGAAAAGCATGCAGAAATCATGTCAATTTCTCTCCCCTCCTCTCTCCTGTGACTGTTCCTCACCTTCTCTTTCCTCAGACCATGCCGTCTACTCCTATATTTCCTCTCGGTTTGAAACATTTATCATTTCCCTGAGAAAAACAGAAGGGCTGTTTCTTCCTTTCAATAAGCTCCTATCAGCAGCATGTGCCCTGTTTCCTCTGAGCTTCTGCTGTGATACTTGGGCTGTGTGTGTTCTAACAACTCCACTTTCACACCAGCTTCTGTGACCTGCCACCCACTCCAAGACTTAGCCTCAGCATTTCCATCTTGCATCTTTAAATCATCAACTTCATCATGTGAAAAACTGGAAATTTCCCGTAACACAAAAAGGACATATTTTCATTGACTTACTATAATAAGTCCCTCTCCCATCTCACAGAAAGAGTTTTGTGTGATGGCTATGAGAATGTATCTGACAGACCTGCAAGGGCAGGGAATGCAATTGACCAAAAGCCTAGAGCAGTATCCTGAAATCCATTTCTGCCTTTAGGCTACAGGTTGCTCCTAGCTGTGGACTGCAACAGGGACACTGAGGCAGTTCATTTGTGGGGAACACGTGGCTCCTGAGGGCCAGCTTTGAATCCTGGACTCTTTGACAGCCTTGCAGTAATGCCCTGTAGCTGCATGAAGCCTGTGACATGCTGGGTCAGACTTGCATGGCAGTTTTGTGGAATACCCTCCTCATCCTCTCTACCACAGATATATTTATTCCCTAAAAAAGTCCTTGAACACTTAATTCTATCTTGGAAACTGGTTCACTGAAAACTCAAGAAAATGTATTCTTCTGCAGAACTCATTTGCCCATCTCTAATCTCTTCCTATGTTTTCTTTTTTTTTTAAATGTATTTAGTACAGAGTCTACAGGATCTAACTACACAGATCGGACTTGTAGTGATTCTCCTATTTTCAGCCTCCCCAGTGCTGGGATTGCAGGCATGTACCATCACACCCAGTCTCAGTTGCTGTCTCAGTGCACCCCAGGGGTGGGGCTGGCACAGCACACCAAGGATCGAACCCTGGTCCCTGCACCTGCCTAAGCAGGTGACTTAATCCACTGAGATATCTCACCAGCCCCCTATTTTTATCTTGAATCCATTCTCGGAGATGAAGCCCAACTCCACTGAAACTGTTCCTGTCAAGAGAATTCATGATCCTATGATCACTAAGCTGAACAATTACACCTTACCTACACCCCAACTGCCTTACTAGCAGCCTTTGATATATAGTCTGCCCCTTCTTCCTTCTTCTCCATCTGGCTTGTGGGATACACTGAGCTGCAGCTTGTTTATCCAACTCTGTCTTGACCTTACACTTAAATATTTCGTAAGCATCTCATAGTTAACCCAGCTCAAACTTGGAGGTTTGGTTTTTACCCTTCAAATACTCCTCACTGCTGATCTTTGTTCACCATACCTGTGAATGAAAAGTTTGTTTTCACTATCTTATGGCCAAAAATAGTTAAAATTCATCTTTTCAGGGATGAATTCTGCCCTTTACCTTCAAAGCACACTCAAAATCTGACCATTTTCAACAACCCCTCCCTCACTTCCATGATGAAAGCAAATTTCCCTTTTGTCCTGAATTATAGTGCCATCATCCCAAGTCTTCTTTTTACTTGCATCCTTGTCCCTCTGTAGTTTAGTCTTAACACATCCATGTGAGACATTTAGAAAGCAAGTTAAATAATGTCAATTGTGTTTTCAAAGATGTTTACTGGCTTCCAGTGCCAATTGCCTAAAAAGCTCTATGAGATTTACACATTCAGCACACACCACCAGAGCTCTCTGCATCTCCCTCCCAGGCATCCTTTCCTTCTTAACTCTACTCTTGATGCTGTTTTCTTTATTCTTCAAGCATGCTCTTCATAATTTGCAGCTTCTAGTTCAACTTGCCTGAAATACTTATCTATCACATATCCCATGATATTTTCAAGTGTCTGCACTTAACTGTAGAAACAATGACCAAAATATCTTCCTAAGTCCACATGGTCCTAGAATTGCATAGCCTTCCATGGACTGGTATTCCCTAGGTTGGAGGCCGATGGTATTGATACAGGGAGAAAAACTGATCTCAGGTGAGTGACCTCCAAATGATACTTGGAACCTCCAAATGACATAGGGGAAAAATGATCTCCCGACTGACCTTGATGAGTTTGTGTTCTCGAAAACCAAAGAATGAATTTTAGGAACAAACGGAGGTTGTGACCAGAATATATTTATTGAGGGAGAGAAAGCTCCTGTCTGAGAGAGGGACAGGAAGGGTGGCCAGAGTGCGTATTCCCTGGGAAGCTATCTCTTCCAGGGACTTTTATAGAGTAAAACCATGTGGTGAGGTGGGTCTAAGATGGTGAGAATGAGAACTCGCTTAGTTAGGCATGAGGTGGGACAAAACTTTGGTCAACCAATGAGATTACAAGCACCATTGCTCAGGTAAAATTGATTAAATTCAGGACCAAATGAGGAAGTGAGTCATGTAACAAGAGGGCATGAATATGGGACAGGGTCTCCTCTTGTTGGGGGTTGGGCTAGTGGCTCATTTGGGCTCTTTCAAGGTGATTGCTACCTATTTAGAATATCAATGCCTGATGCCCATCCCTAGGGGAGTATGTAGTAGTGTTTCCTCTTTTTGTCTTGGTCTTCAGGTGTGGCCCATATGGGAGTGTCTGTCTCTTCCCATTTGAAAGGTCACCTTGTCTTCCATCTTGTCTCCTTGCAGGCCTGGCCCTGTCTGACTGCCTATAATATTTCTAACTTGGCTGCCTGCAACAGTATCAGATGGAATGGCAGTGCTCACAGAATGTGCTTGCACTGGCTGTCCATCCCACTAAACAAAGAGCAGCAGGAGAGAAAAACCTGTCTCATACAGGTCAGCCTGATGTCCACTGCCCTCACAATGTGGGCCACCTACCCCTGCCTCTGACCTACAGAAACACTCATTTAATTGCAAACTCCTCTGTGACATTGTTTCAGATAATAATGCACATTATAGGACAAAGTTTCAGGAAATACATACAGCTACAAACAAAAAAGTAATCATCTCACATTCCCACAATAGACCTCTATCCATCCAGAACCCACGCTTGGCGTGGGTGTGTGGGACCATCTGCATACCTGTGGGAACCTCTTCCTTCTCACTGGCCTTATGTGGAACCCTATAGCAGAAAGCTCTGCAGAAGAGCTAGGGACTAGACCCATCCAGTTAATCTGGAAGGTGAACATTGGCCAGAGGTGCACAACGGCTTCAATTCCATGGGCTGCAACAGAAAGAAGCTGAGCACAGCAGCCAAACCCAATCTGGACAAGTGCAAACATGGTAGATCCGGACCCAGTAAGCTGAGACACTTTGGGAGATCCAGATCTGTGAAAGAATCCTCTCTCTTTCTCCGTTGATTGAGAGGCCGGGCAACAGATAACCTGGTTGAACCAGTCAGCCTGGAAGAACCCACGTACATCAATGGGAAGAAATCAGAAAAAAACACAGGGGACATAATTTATATACAGGTTCCCAATTTAATATCTACTTAGCTACACAGACTTAATGTTTGCTCTTATGGTCTAAAATATAAACCTATTAGTTACAAAAGTTTGTACACTGCTAAATATCACTACACATTATTAGTGTTCCTAATTGTAGTTCCATAAATACAAAACTGTAGCTGCTTTAATCACACAATCTCTCTTGGGTAAGAATTTTGGCAGGTGCTGAGGTTACAACTGCACCAAAGCGCTACACCAAAGGTCAGAGGACAGTGTTATACAAAATCACAAAGAGAAGTAGCAAAATGCAGTCTCAGGCCCCAAGCCCACCCAGAACAAATGTAGGTGAAAACAGCATAGAAGAACTTGGAAATAACACATGTGAAATCTCTAAAATAATAGTGTCTGAAGTAAAGAAAAACTGCAGAAAGATATAAAGGAAATAAGAGGAATAGTAAACTCTGAAGATAAAAAAGAATTGAAAACTATAATGAAAGAATGACTAAGTGCTTCTAAAGACAACACTGATAAAATAGAAAATAGAAAAACAATGGAATACTTGAATGAGCAACACAGGAAAGAAATAGGATGCATGAAGCAGAGTCAAAATGCTATACAGGAAATTAAAACCTCAATCACAAGCTGGCAAAACCACTTGAATTAAGTGAAGATAGAGTTTCAGATCTTGAAGACACCATTGCAGCTAGTGAAAAGGTAAGAAAAGATCTCTTAAAAACAAGTAGGATGCAGAGAAAAATAATTCAACATCTGTAAGATGATGCAAAGATGAACAACATAAGACTAATAGGCATCGATGAGAAAGAGGGAGTCAATACAAATAATAGAAAAAAGAATTTGGGCAGAATTAATAGCAGAAAACTTCTCCAATAAGGGGAAACAATCTGACATTCTGGTAAGAGAAGCATATAAAACTCCAAATAACATCAAGCCAATTAAAAACACACACAGACATATAATAATAAAGATCCCAGAAATCCAGCACAAGAACATTATACTAAAGTCTGCTACATAAAGAAACAGATTTTTATTTTCCATGTTTAATGGAAAACCCATCGGAATAATGGCAGACTTCTCTTCACAAACCATCAAGTCCTGAAGAACATGGAGCAAAGTGCTTCAAGTTCTCCATGAAAACAAATTCCAGCCCACAATGCCATACCTGGCAAAACTCTCTCAAGTTTGATGTGGAAGTAAAATACTTCCATGACAAAGAACAACTAAAGAATTTCATGATGACAAAGCCAACACTACACAGACTACTAAAAGATATTCTAGAGAGTGACCAAAATGATCATAGCTCCACAGATGAGAATGGAAAGGAGCCACTAAATAGGGCAAACGGTAAAACACAGGAGAAAAAGAGGAATACAACAGCAGGTAAACAACATGTCAATGATAAGTCAATACATCTGAATTATAACCATCAATGTAAATGGACTCAATTCACCAATTAAAAGAAATAGACTGGTAGAGTGAATTAGGAAGCAAAACCCAATTGTATATGCTGTATACAACAAGCACACTTAACTCATAAAGAAATTCATAGGGTGAAAGTCAAAGGATGGGAAACAATACTACATGCCTCAGAAACTGAGATAAAAGCAAGGGTAGCAATCCTCTTTGCAGACAATTTCAACTTCAAACCAAGAATGATCAAACAAAATAAAGAAGACCACTACATACTGGTTAGGGGAAAAATTCAAGAGGAAGAGGTAACACACATAAGTGTGTACACATCCAACACAGGAGCATCCAACTATACAAGACAAATCTTAATGGACATGAAAAATCTAATATCCAATAACACAATCTTAACAGGAGACCTTAACACCCCCTTATCCCAAAAAGACAGGCCAAGCATACAAAAAATTAGCAGAGAAGTACCAGAACTGAACCAGAACTTGGAACAAATGGACTTAGTGGACATATACAGAATGTTCCACCAAACCACATTTGCATATTCATATTTTTTACGTTGACATGGCTTTGTAGATTTTTTTTTTCAGAACCAGGGATTGAACTCAGGCCTTTGTGGTTGCCAGGGAAGTGCTTATTCCACTGAGCCATCTCCCCAGCCCTCACCTGCACATGGGACATTCTCTAAAATAGAATACATAATAGACCATAGGTCATGCTTAAGTATATGCAAGAAAACAGAAATTAACCCATGTATATTATCTTACTACAGTGCAATGAAACTGGAAATAAATGACTAAAGAAATGACAAAACCCCCACAAATACATGGAAATTAAACAACACCCTCTTCAGCAACCAATGGGTTACAGATGAAATTAAACAATATCTACAATTCAATGAAAATTCAAGCACAATTTATGGGATGCAATGAAAGCAGTTCTTAGAGGAAAATGCATGGCTGTGAGTTCACACATTAGGAAAGCAGGATGGGAACAAAGAAATACCCTCATGCTGCACCTCAATCATCTAGGAAAAGTGGAGAAGGCCAAACCCAACGCCCAAAGACGGGAGGAAATTATAAAGATTAGAGCAGAAGTTAATGCAATTGAGATAAAGAAAACAATACAAAGAATTAATGAGTCAAAAAGGTGGTTCTTTGAAAGATTAAATAAAATTGATAAATCCTTGGATAACCTCATCAAAAAGAGGAAAAAAATATCAAATTCAAGCAATAGGAATGAAAAGGTCCCTGTGGAAATTCAGATTATCAATAGCTATTTTGAGAAATCTTTGCTCTCACATATTAGAAGACACAAAAGAAATGCACAGATTCCTACAAAAGTACAAATTACCAAAATTGAATCAAGAATATAGAAGAACTCTCAATATCCCAATACCAACCAATGAAATTCAAAATGTAATAAAAAATCTACAGATAAAGAAAGGCCCAGGTCCCGATTGATTCACAGCTGAATGCTGCAAGAAATTTACAGAAGATATAATCCCAGTACTCTTCAAACTCTTCAATGAAATTGAAAAGGAAATAATCTTCCCAAAATCATTCTAGAGGCAAGTAATATAGCAATCCCAAAATCAGAGACCGATGCAACTAAAAAAGAAAATTACAAGCCAATCTCCCGCATGAATATATATGATAAAATCCTAGCAAATAGAATATAGAAAAAACAGGTAGGATTCATCCCAGTGATGCAAGGATGTTTCAACATATGCAAATCTATAAATGTAATACATTATATTAATAGAACCAATTCCAAAAAGCACATGATCATTTCAATAGATGCAGAAAAGGCTTTTGACAAAGTTCAACACTCGTGAACAGAAAATTAGAATAGATGGCCTCTATCTCAATCTGATAAAAGTCATCTATGACAGTCCAATGGCTAACATAATTTTAAATGGGGAAAAACTGAAATATCTTACTCTCATATCAGGTGCAAGACAAGGATGCCCTCTATCACCACTCCTATTCAATATGGTTCTGGAATCATGAGCTAGAGCCATTAGACAAGAGAGAGAAGCAAAAGGAATAAGAATAGGTAAAGAAGAAGATAAAGTATCATTATTTGCAGATGACATGATACTCTACTTGGAAAACCCAAAACACTCCACCAAGAACCTACTAGAATTAATAGACAAATCCAATAAAACAGCAGATACAAATTCAATACCCAAAATTCAATAGCATTCCTCTACACAGATGACAAACACACTGAGAAAGAAATTAGAGAAACAATACTTTTTACAATAGCAGCACAGAAAAATGAAATATTTAGGAAATAATCTAAATAAAGAAGGAAAATATCTATTCAATGAAAATTACAGTACTTTGAAAAAAGAGATCATAGAAGATTTCAGAAATTGGAAAGATATTCCCTGCTCCTGGATAGGAAGAACCAACATTGGAAGGTGGCCATAGTCACAAAATTGTTATAAATATTTCACATAATTCCTATCAAAATGCCACTAACATATCTCACAGACCTAGAGAGATCATTCCTAAAATTTATTTGAAACCAGAAAAATCCTACAATAGCAAAGGCAATCCTGGGCAATAAAGGCAAGGTTAGAGGCATTACAATTCGTGACTTGAAATTGTACTACAAAGCTACAGGATGGTAGCATTATATTGGCAAAAAATAGACCTGAGGATCAATGGAATAGATTAGATAATGCAGATACAACTACAAGCACAATCAGCCATCTTATCTTTGACAAAGGGGCCCATCAGGCTTACTGGAAGACAGATAGCCTCTTTAACAAATGGTTCTGGAAAAACTAGGTCTCTACATGCTGAAAACTAAAACTTGACCCAGGTATATCACCATGCACTAAAGTAAAGTCAAAATGGATTAAAGATCTAAACATTAAAATAGAAACACTAAATCTCCTGGAAGAGAAAGTGGGTGGAAATCTTGAAGACATAGGGGTAGAAAAACAGTTCATGAACAAAAGTCAAACTGTACAGGAGATACTTGGAACAATCAACACCTGGGACTTCCTCTTATTGAGAAGTTTTTGCATGTCAAAAGAAATTACCAACAGAGTGAAAAGACAACCCACAAATTTGGAAAGCATCTTAATTACTAAGCAGTCAAAGGGGGCCAGGGAGATGGCTCAGTGGAATAAGTGCTTCCCTGGCAAGCATAAGGGCCTGAGTTCAATCCCTGGTTCCACAAAAAAAAAAAAAAAAGCACTCAGATAAAGGTCTTCTATCTAGAATTTATAAAGAACTAAGAAACATTAGGGCCTCAAAATTTAAAGATCAAATTTTAAAATGAGCATCTAAGATGAACACACATTTCTCAGAGGAAAAAAATACAAGAAGGAAATAAATACATGAAAAATACTCCACATCACTAGCCATTCATGAAATCAAATTAAAGCAACACTGAGATATCATCTCACCCCAGAAAGAATGGCTATTACAAAAAAAAATCAACCAGTGCTGGCCAAATATCTCAGCAGATTAAAGCACCTGCAAGCAGGCACAGTGGCAGGCAGTTCAATTCCCGGGCCTGCTGTGCCAGACCCACTCTTGGGGTGCACTAGGATGGCAATTAAAACTGGGCATGGTGGCACACATCTGTAATCCCAGCACTTGGGAGGCTGTAAACAGGAGAATCACTACAAGTCTGATCTAGTAGTGAGACCCAGAATATCCTGTAGGCCCTTCCCTAAATTATAGAAAAAAAATAAAGAAATCAACCAACAACAAAGTTGGAGAGGCTGCAGGGAAAAAGGACCCCTTCACCACTGCTGGTAGAAATGTAGACTGGTACAACATGATGGAAATCAGTGTGGAGACTCCTCAAAAAACTAGGACTGGATAATTCATTTAATCCAGCTATGTCACTTCTGGGAATTTTCCCAAAAGAACTGAAAACGTCATATCATAGTGATATATGTTCATCTATGTTTATAGCAGCACAATTTGTGATAGCCAAATCTTGGAAACAACCAAAATGCCCATCACCTGAGGAATGGATAAAAAGATGTGATATTTTTATATAATGGAGTATTACTCAGCTATAAAGAATAATAAACTTGAAGCCTTCATATATAAGAGGATGCAACTTGAAGATATACTCATGCCTGAAATAAACCAGACACACATGTGTAAATATCCTATTGTCTCCCTAGTGTAAGATCTCAAAAGAAGAAATAAAAATTGAAAGGTATAACACAGATAAATGAAAACAAGAACTTAAGGAGTAAACAATGAAGATAAAGAAAGGAAAAAAGTTAGGAAATATGGCAGAGGCAAAACCATACATTTATGTAATCAAGATGGTTAAGATAATGGTCTTAAAAATTTCCATCAGGATTTTGAAAATAGCAATTAATGGGTAGAATTCTCACACTGACTATATATGCTAATATCTGTGAACTAAGCAACTAAACTGAGAATAGCAATGTGTAATACTGAAGCCATACTTGAAATACCTATCATTTTGGTCTTCTAAATACATATGGCTTCTAATGTCATATCAATTATTGCTACACACTCCTTAAGGTAAATGTGTGTAAAGAAAAAAGGTAATAAAAGAAAACAAGAGACAAGAAAAAAAAAGTCATAGGATTATCCTGCTGCAAGATTGTATATGGATTGATATCTAAATTTCTGTGTAAAAATGTGAAATAGTTTTTTCCACATTCTATAGGGATTTAAAGTCAAGAATAACCATGGTTGTTGGAAAGTAGCAGTTTCATGTAATGTCTAAGGCATTTGATATTCAGACAGATAGTGATGTCAAGCTCAACTGCCTCTGTTACAAGATAATATTATTAGCTTCTCCTCTGGATGTTTAACAACTAGGGTTTACAGACCATAAGTTAGAGAAAAAGAGCTGCTATAAGAATAGCCAATAAATTGGCTGTAGCTTGTCAAGTTCAGGGAGGACTCAGGACATCAGAGAACCTGTGCTGTGACATCTTGCAACTTAGTGC
This sequence comes from Octodon degus, assembly GCF_000260255.1. Taxonomy (NCBI): domain Eukaryota; kingdom Metazoa; phylum Chordata; class Mammalia; order Rodentia; family Octodontidae; genus Octodon; species Octodon degus. Next base: position 236,323 of record NW_004524633.1, on the reverse strand, counting down.
TTTCCAAATTTCTGATCAAGGAGACCAGGGGCCCATAGAGCAGAGTGATTGATGAGATATACTGTGCCTAAGGAGATTCACCTAGAGAGAAAATGTCCTTTCTTGCTTTCACAGAGAGCAAATTGGTCAAGCAATGGCCATGACTCACCCAGATGGCTGACACTAACAGAAGCTCTACACAGTGCTTTACATGGTTTCAGGGTAAATCCTGGGGGGATTTGACTGACCTTGCCAGATACAAAAACTACATTTTTTACTTACATAGGTCTTGCTTTAACTTGGTCTTAACCATCCAGCAGAAAAGTATAACCATGAGATATAAAAAGTAGCTTGTGTGCAGGCCATGTGGAGTCTGCAGCTTAGCTTGATGGAGCTGGTCAGGATGATCACCGACGTGCAGCTCACCATATTCGCCAACATGCTGGGTGTGTCGCTTTTCTAGCTTGCCATTCTCCATCACTACAAGGGCATCAACGATCCCAAGAAACAGGAATGAAAATGGTTCTTTCTCCACCGCAGGGTTCCAGGACATAGTCTGAGACCAAATGGAGGGTGTGAGGAGCCTTCATATTTCACTCCATCCCTTCTGCCCATCACAACTTACAAAGCAACTACACCTGAAATTTTCCTAACAAGTTTTATTTCCTCAAAGTCTTCTTAACGTTATGGGACAAGAAGCTGCCACTGAATAGAGCCCAGTATGGGGGCCACTTTCTTTTCTACTCCATAATACAAAAAA
>NW_004524633.1:233694-235484 GCF_000260255.1 Octodon degus | reverse complement strand
TAACCCACTACTATTATGGATTATTGGACTATATTGGGTTATTTTGCTGAATTCACGTACTACAATATTTGGACTGGCATCAAGTGTGAAAAGGCCCTTTAAAGACTTCTCCAAATACAGCTTCTCCAACAGCAATAGAACACCCATCTCTGACAAAACAAAACAAAAAAGGGGAATATAAATAAAGGGCCATTTTGTAGTGAAAAAAATATATATAGGTATATACAAAATAGTTAAGATAGATATATAGCTGGGCATTGAGAAGAAAGGGCTGTACTAATATTGTCTAGACAAGACATCATGTCTGCATCTTGTCCTCTGAATAATTGCTATGAAGACATCAATATGCAATGTATTAATTATTGTAACTGTCCTACTACCCTATTTTGAAACTGTTTCATTGCTATTTTTTCTCATTAAAATGAATAAAAACTCCCTCAATATTTAACAACCCTTAGATTGTCCTCATTTCAATACGATAAAAGCCACCTATGACAAACCAACAACTAACATCATTTGAAATAGTCAAAAACAGAAACCTTTTTCTCTAATATCAAGAACAAGACAAGGATATCCATGGTTACCATTCTTATTCAGTATAATTCTGAAAATACTGGCTACAATAATCAGACAAGATAGAAACATAAAAAGAATAGGGATAGGAAAGGAAAAAGTTAAATTATCTTTATTAGCAGATGACATGACATTTAACATAAAAGGCCCCAAAATCCCACCAAGAGACCTCTAGATCTGACAGATTCAGTCACATGATGGGACACAAAGTCAACACTCAAAAATCAAAAGCATTTCTGTACACACAAAAAAACTCACTTTGAAAGACCCAGGCCTAGCCCAGGTCCAGTGAGCATGTGGGAGAGCTTCCTGCTACCCTGCACCGGGAGGACCAACTACTGGTCCCAGCCCAGGCGCAACACAGGTGAGACCCTCGTCCACCCGCTTGGGAGGCCCCACACCACTCCCCAGCACCTCCCCCACCCCACCCACTGAGTAGGAATTGCTGCTGTGTTCCGGGAACCTCCAGACCGAAGTCTAGCCCAGGTCTGGTAAGTGTGTGGGAGAGCTGCCTCACCCCCTACTCCACCTTGCCCATCCACTCTCAGCTCAGGCCTGGCATACAGGCCTGGGGTGTAACCCTGCAGCTACAATCCTTGCAGAGAGTGTAGGGGATAGAACCACCCAGCTAATCCAGGAGCAGAAAATCTTGCCAGAGGGGTACAACAGGTTAGCCCCCAAGGGCAGCAGCAGGAAGGAACTGAGCACAGCACCCAGACCCAAGCCAGGCATAACTGGATAAATCCAAATTTGTAGATCTGCACCTGAACGTCACTATGTGCTAAAGTTATAATTACAATGAAGATCCACAACAAAAGTCAGAAGACAGTGCTACACAAAATGAGGAGAAGGAACACAATGCAACCTCAGAACCCAAGCCCAACCGTAACAAGTGCAGAGGACACTAACACAGAAAAAATTGGGAATCACACATTTGAGAGTAATGAATCAACGGATTCTGAAATTAAAAAACAGCTGCAGAAAGATATAGAGGAACTCAGATTATAAATAAAAAAGAAATCCCTGCATTAATAACATCTGCACTAAAGAATCAAATGCAGAAACATATGGAGGAAACGCAATGCCCACCCAGAGCAAGTGCGGAGGACACTAGCTCCGCTCAAATGCATGAATTAATAGAGTTCATATTAAATAAGCAACATCAGAAAGTTATAGAGGAACTCAGAGTGCAATTCTTTTCTGAAATAAAAAAAGAA
>NW_004524633.1:221467-231403 GCF_000260255.1 Octodon degus | reverse complement strand
TGTTATGTTGAGCTGTAGGGGACTCAGGTGAACAATTTCTGACCTTGCCAGTGAAGTGGAAGACCCAATACTATTATGGGCTACTGAACTCTTTTAGAATATTTTAATGATTTTATACATCTATATTATTCAAATAACGGAACTTAACAAAAATGGAATACAGATGAATGTCCATTTTGTATCTGTGTATTCAAAGTGGTTGGGATAGTTATATAGTTACATTCTCTTAATGAATAGAGTGATTTGTTCTAGTTCTGTTTGTAAATAGGATATCATGTCCGCATCTTGTACAGCAATTAACCACTAGGAAGAATGTATGCAATGTGTTAATTATTGAAACTGTCCTTCCAATTTGATTTGAAACTGTCTCATTGCTATTTGTGTATCAACAAAATTATGGGGAAAAATAAAATTTAAAAAAATCACTTTGTGAAAAATTAGGGAAACCACACTGTTTTACAATATCATCAAAAAAATGAAGTACTTAATAATCGATGTAAAAAGGAATGTAAATGATCTCGGTATTGAAAATTATTTTATTCTGAGAAAAGAAGATCAAGATATATAGACATCAGGAAATGGGAAAGTATCCCTTCCTCTGGGATATGAACCATCATATATCTAAATGGTCATATTCCCAAAATTGTAATGCATATTTAATGCAATACCAATTAAAACACCATTAACATACCTCACAGAACTAGAGAAAGCATTTCCAAAAGTCATTTGGAAGCACAAGAGACCTAGAATAGCAGAAAAAATTCTGGGCAACAAAAGCAAAGCAGGGGTTATCACAATCCTTAAGTTGAAATTATACTAGAGTTACTGTGTTTAAAACAACATGGTACTGTCAAAAAACATTGATGGAAAAGATTAGAAGAGGCAGAAACAACTTCAAGCATGTTCAGTCATCTTATCTTTGACAAAGGGGTCAAACACATTTACTGGAAGAAAGATAGCCTCCTTAATAAATGGTGCTTGTAAAGTTCACTTTGTGAATGCCAAAAAGTAAAACTAGACCCATAAATGTCAACAAGTACTAAACTAAAATCAAAATGTATCAAAGATCTAAGTATTAATACAGAAACATTAAATCTTCTGGAAGAAAAAATAGGTGGAACTCTGAAGACTTAGGTGTAGGAAGGACTTCATGAACAAAACCCCAGTTTCACAGGAACTCTTACAAAGAATCAACAACTGAGAGCTTATCTAAATAAGAAAGCTTTTAAGTGTTTTTTTTTTACTTTTAAAGAATACAAAATTGTGAGAGAATAAAACAGCATTAGAAAAAATGCGAGATTTCACTAAGCAAAGTAATAAGAATTCAACAATGGGTGATGTATTACATGACGCTACCTTAATATTAGTTGTTCAGATTACCAGATATAAACATCTAAGATTCATTTAAATAAAACAAAGTAAAATAACAACAAAGAAGGCACAACAAATTCAAACTAGGGGTAAAAATCAGAATAAATAAATTTTTTGAGCATTAACTGCTCTTTTCAAAGAACCAGCAGAAATCACCAATACAATTTTCCAAACTATTTTGTATATATACCCAAATATATCTTCTTTCATTTGGGATGAGTATGAAAAAGCTTTTGCATCCCAAAAGAAATTACTAACAGAGTGAAAAGACAACTCACAGAATGGGGAAAAAGTCTTAGCCAGTTTTTTTGCAGACAATATACAAATCTAGAACATATAAAGAATTGAAAAAAATTAGACCCCTCCAAATTTAAAGACCCAATCCAAAAAGGGCATCTGAGATGAATATACATTTCTCCAAATAAATATAAATGACAAATAAATACATTTGAAAATGTTCAACATCACTGATCATTTGAGCAATGCAAATTAAATTAATGTTTAAATTTCACCTTACTCTAGAAAGAATGGCTGTTCTCAACAAATTAACCAATAACAAATGCTTGCAAACTGTGGGAAAAAGGACTCCTTCACTGCTGCTGGGAGTGAAGACTGATGCAACTGCTCTGCAAATTAATGTGGAGATTCCTCAAAAATCTAGGACTACAGGTTCCATTCAATCTTGGTATTCCCTTTATGGGCATCTTCCTACAAGAATTAAAAGCATCACACCACAGTGATATGTGTGCACCAAGTTTATAGCAGTATAGCTTATAGTTGCTAACTCTTGGAAACAGCACAAATACTCATCAACCAATGAATTGATGAAAAATATGTATTTTTAATACAACAGTGTACTATTCAGCCATGAAGAAGGATAAACAGGGCCAGCCAAATAGCTCAGCGGATTAAAGCACCTGCAAACAGGTGTAGGAGCCTTTGGTTCAATTCCCTGGCCTGCCGTGCTGGACCTGCCCCCAGGGTGCACTGAGCTGACAATTGAGACTGGGCATGGTGGCACATGCCTATAATCCCAGCCCTTGGGAGGCTGTAAATAGGCAGATCGCTTCAAGTGCAATCTAGTAATGAGACCCTGAACACCCTGTAGACCCCTCCCTAAAAAAAAAGAAAAAAGAAAAAAAAAGCTAAATGGATGGATTTTAAGAACATATCTTTTTTTTTTTTTCTTTTTTGTGGTACTGAGGATTGAACTCAGGACTCTCCACTTGCCAGGAAGGCGCTTATTCTACTGAGCTATCTCCCTAGCCCTGAGAACATACTCTTAAATTGGACACAAGTGTGTAAATATTGCATTGTCCTTCTGGTGTGAGATACCAAAAGCATAAGTAAGAACCAAAATGTATAATAGATACTGTGAAATAGGAAGTCATTGTTCAAAAGGAAAGTAATCAGAGGAGTAGGAAATGGAAGGGAAAAGAAAAAAATAAGAAAAAGATAAAATAGAAACAAAGCCTCTTAAATAAGAAGGGGAAGGGAGAGGGGAGGGAAATGGGAAAAAAGAGGACATAAGATATATCATGGTAAGTGCAATTCCCTATGAGGAATATGATCATTATGCATATTTAAATTATACCAATAAACTTAATTAAAATTATTTAATATTCCTATGATTTTGAGAGTATTTCTTTTTGTGTATATATATATATATATATATATATATATATATATATATGACTGGTATTACCAAGTATTTAAAATACTCATATATTATTTTTGAAAACATCACAGATAGCAAGACTACCCTCCCACCCCAAAACAAGACTAGGTCTTTAAGTCAGTCTCTCTATCCATTCTCTTATCTTGTCCTGAGATTAAGCAAAAACTTGAATTTAGAATTCTTTATTCCTATATTTCCATTTAGACTTTATTATATAGGCAAAATTATTTTTCATAATTTGAATAATTTAGCGAACCTGCAGTTTCTGGCCACCCATGTGTTCTGTCTTGGCTTCCTTTTCTTGATATGCATAAGAGACTTCAAATGTAGCAACTTAATAAGGCACTCATTTACCTCATAAACCCATGTGGTAGAAATCAGGTATTGCATTTCTGGGTCCCATGAAGGCTGAAACTAAGTAAGGCTCAGCAGGCAAATATTTATCTGGAGCTCAGGCCTTTGCCTAAGTCTCTACTGCTATTAGCATCATCTGGTCCTTGGCACTGGAGGACTGAGTCTCATTTCTTTGCTATCAGCTGGAGGTACTCAGCTTCTGAGAGAAGCACATTTCTTGTTGCGTGCACCCCTCCAGCTTTGGGCCAGGAACTGTGCGTCAAGCGTTTCTCCTACTTTAATCTCCAACTTCTCCTTCTGGTATCAGCCAGAGTGAACTGCTTTTGACATTGGTGTGGGATTATATTAGACACACCAGGCATTCTTCCTTTTGCACAAAGTGCAACACGAGTGTGGGAGTGTTTCCACTTAGTCCTGCCCAGACTGGGGTCTTCAAGGGTGACTCTTCAGATTCAGGGTGCCATGATGTCATGACCTAAAAACAAGGTCTTGTATCCATCCTGGCAACATCACCTTTCCTCCAATCAGGGCCCTTCCCTGGTTCCTTTCCTGCAATCCTCAAGCTTCCTATCCCTCTAGTGCCTGGGCTGAGATTGGCCAGGGCTGACACCTGTCATTTGTCCACTGTATATGAGGATGGGCATAAGGAGAATTAAAAGTCATTTTAAGTCCACCTACAAATTAGAATTTAATAGTATTGAAAATGCTTTCTAATCTTTTTGAAAGATGCATTTGGTGCTCTATTTCCTTCTGTGATTTTGTGCTCAGGGTGTCACATGACCTCCATGCTGTGAGGACGAAGGCTCTGTGGCACTGCCCACCCCATGGGTCTTGTGCTGGTCATGTTGGAAACAGCTTGTGAAGTCCTATTCTTGGAGCCCAAGACACTGCTCTCAAGGGAGCTACAGAGCCCTGTCCAGACCCACAAGGAGCTGTGCCTCATCCAGCTTTAGCAAACACCCTTGCAAGTGTGGGCAAAAGATGGGTCTTCTTTTTGGAAGAACCTGAGGGACCTGTAACACTTCAGGTGGTGCCAGGTCCTGACAGCACATTAGTAGGGAAGTTCGCATTCATCCCAGGCTTCCCTCAAGCTCACAATTAAATGAAAATTTACAATGCTACTATTCCCAGATTCCCCCTCTTTTTAGCCTTTTCTGAGGCCTGAGAATTTCCTCAGTACTTTGTTCTTAACTCTGTGGATCTGCTTAGCTTAAATTGCTATTTTTCTTGTCAGATCTTATTTTCGTGAATACACTATGCTTCACTTAATATTTTTAGGACTTTACCTCTGATGTGTAATAACTGGTTAATAAATATTTGGTGACCTGACACTACTCAAATCAGGGTTATCTTACTCCTGTTGTACTATTTTACTTCTAAGTCTCCCTTATGACCAAGGTTACTTATTTATGAGTTAATGAGTTGGATAACATATTAACTAGTGGCTTGCTCCTGTTTCTGATGGATTTATAAGAATTTGGTGAAATCAACAAAACCACATGGATGGGTTAGAAAGTTCAAAGAGGAATGGAGGAATGGATGAAGCTGGACATGGTGAGCACCAGGGGAAGGACCAGTTTGGAACCAACAGCTGCTTGGGCACTCAGATTTATTTTTTCTATCTTATGTTATGAAGCTCCATTTTTTCAATGAAGTTCTAATGAGGTGACCAATCTTGCTTTCCCAGAAGACAAGGGAAAAGAATTTGTAAAACAAGTTACATCCCCATGGCCACAATCTGCCACAGGGCACAACTGACTTTTATTTACTATCCACTTCCAATTCCTCTTGCCCTTGCCTACCATGTCACTTCAAGCCCCAAGCTTATGTGAATGTTTAGCTGCTCATTTACTCAATAGTTGCTGAAAAGCACTCATTGCCAGGCATGGAGTGTGCAGAAGGGCCCAGTGGTTTCTGCAAGTCCAGACCTGCTTCTGTGTGGTGATGACAGAGCAGCAATGTTTTCCTCAGTCCTAGCTCTGCTAACCTGTGATGATCCCAGAGTAATGAGATCCAAACATAACCTCAAGTTTCACAGGACTTCCTTCCCATCACAGAGCTGGCTTCTGTTCCCTGTAGGGACTTAAATGAAGGCACAAACACATGGATTCAAGGAGTGGCTCACTTTCACCATTGACTTCTCCTCTGGAGGGACCCTGCCCCATGCTGTGAGCACTGTCCTGTGCTGGACCTATGCTGGCTCTCACTCTTATGTTGTTTCTGAGGGACATGGCACGGGCACTAAGCTCACAGCTACAAATGGCTCAAAAAGGGCCTGTATGGTTTCTGTCTAGTTGTCCCTGTAATGCCTTATGTAGTCAGGGGGCAGCCTTCTAGAGTTCGTGATTAATTCATGATCCAATGCTGGGGTTATGGGTGCTATACCCACACTGGGGAGGGAAGCCTGAATGCAATATAAGGAAGGGAAAAAGGCTTGTTCTCTGCCACAGCCCGTGCTCCTCTTTTTTGTTTTTGCTGTTTTGCTGTCTTGCTGTTTGTGTCTGCCAGTAACTGCTGCCCTCTGCCATGTGCCATTTGCCCTCGAACGAGCTGATTATGGACTGAAATCTCCACAAACTGTGAGATAAATAAACCTGTCCTTCCTTAATTGTGGGTATCAGGTCTTTATCACCAGCAATGAGAGAAAAGTAAGCAAGACAGCGTTCTTCTGTCAGAAGCAATTTTGTGTGGGAATTACCCTCGCAAGGAAGATTTGTAAGCTTTAGAAAGAATCTTCAGGAAGGGAAATGAATCTTTACTTGAAATGGAGATCAGCTTTGGTAAAGGTAAGTTATTAAATGAATCCAATTTCAAGATGAAAAGAATGGTTTTGGTAACAAGTGATCTGCCTGGCGGTTGCCTGGCTTCTCTAAGCAGCTGCCCCCTGGCCTTGGCATTTGCACTGACAGTGGCTAGAACACCCTGGTGAAGGAGAGCTTTTGTGGCTGAATCCAGGTTTAAACACACACCGGCCTCCCTGCCAACCTGTAGGATGGGAGCACCAGCTCCCTGAGGAGGACAGAACTGTGGCTCCAGCATGGTGGGAGAGTTCCTGCATCAGCCTCTCTGTGGCCCTCAATGGGAGGCAGTGTTCCATCCATTCCAACAGCTCTGCCTGTCATACTGGTGCACCCACATTAGGAAATCAAGGGAGGCCTTTGCTTCAAGGCAGAGAGACAAAGAGTTTATTGGGGAAAGGAGCCCATGCAACTATGAGATTTTCTGCAACTGGCGACACAGGATGCCTATAGCCTGCCTGACTCCACACCTGAACGTCTGAGAATAAAGAAGCCAATGGTGTAGCTTAGTCTGTGGTAACAACCTCAGAACCTGAGAGAGCCAGGGGTGCGAGTCCCAGAACCCAAAGTCTCCAATCTGGAGTTACGACATCCTAGGGCAAGAGCAGAAGGTGTTGTGGCTGCAGGACAAAGAGTCCAAGTCATCTCCTCACCTTTGGTTCTTCCCAGTCTTTGTCCACATTAGTGAACACCAGGAAAGATCACTTCCTGACTCACAGGGTTACTTTAAAAATGAATAAATAAAAGCTACAGATATTTTGTGTAAGTCTACCCTAAACACGTTTCATCTTCCACTACCACTGAATAATAATGGCATGAAGATAAACATATACAATTTTTAAAATATCATTTGAACAATGCTATTTACTTAACGTTTTGCTCTAGCTTGAATCTTACATTTTCCTCTGAGGCAGTGTGCTGAGGGCCTGTACCTCAGATGTGAACGTTTGGTGAGAAATCTTCAGATGCCATGCAGGGGCCCGAACCTGGTCTGCCCCTCTTCCTCTCACTCTTCCCAGAAATGAAGAGAGTAGCATCAACTCATGCACCTATCGTCTAACACTGCTATCAGGGTGGACCTTCAGGGAGCCATCTAATCACAGACTGAAGCTCTGAAAGCCAAATGAAACCTTTTCCCTCTGTAAGTTGGTCATTACAAGTGTTTGTTAGAGCAGTAGGTACATGACTAACACTCCACACACAAATCACACATCTGATGTGAGGCTTCCCTTTGATCATATTCTTTCTCTTCCACAGTTTCTGTTGTACCTTTCAGATTTTATTTACTCTTTCAGTTTCTTATACTAGTGAGACAATATGGTGTTTGCACATGGGGATCACTGTCTTGCTTAATATGCATCAGTCCATATAAAATAGCCGTGCAAATGTAAGCTTGAACTCTGATTCCCTTTGAGATCTGTGGCAATCTGTATCAAGGGGGAAAACTGGGCACACACAGAAAACTGTGATAGACTCAAATAATGAAAGCACAACCTTGTATCAGGATTAAGTGTGTTTGATACACATTGATTTTATGTCCACCAACCAAATGGACAGAGATTGTTAGTGCTGATTAGTAAAAGAATTGACTGTTCAAGGAAAGTTCTTAGAGGGCTGGGGAGATGGCTCAGTAGAATAAGCACTTGCCTGGCAAGCACAAGGGTCTGAGTTCTATCCCTGGTTCCACCAAAAAAAAAGTTCTTAGAGAACTTTGTTGGAATGGAGGATAACCAATAAAACCCACAAAGACATGGAAACAAATGAGAGTTCAGTTATCAGAGAAAGAATGTTAGAGCTCCCTTCCCAGGTGATGCCAGACCCAAGGTTCTAATCTTTGGTGCCAGGAAGGTTAACAGTTAACCAAGTCAATGAGTCTTTGTAAGTAAGGAGCACAAGATTCCAGCTCAAGCCTGCTCCAAGAGACCAGTTAATGCCAATGATGGCCAGACACAGCTAGATTTTCTTGTTTTATATAGAGTTAGCATTCAGAAAGCTAGCTATAGATATCTCTCAAGTTTCCATGCCTGCTCAAGGGAAGGAGTAAATTGTTAGTTGTTCAGGGTTGCTGGATGGCTCTTGAAGTTGTCAAGCAAACACCAGAGTCTAGGATCCCTGTATTTATTTCATGTTTAATCTACAGTATAAAGTATGACCCACTGATTCCATTTCTTTAGATATTTTGAAGTAAGAGCATTTACCTAAATCATGGAGTGTCTCAGAAGTAAGAGTTTTTTTCTTTCCATGTTCTGTGAAGCTAACATCATAAGGGCATCAAAGGAAGTTATGTAGTCTAAGCTCTATCATTTTTAGTGTAGAAAGACACTAAATAAAAAAGTGCTTCATCTACTTCTCCATTCAGCCTCACTGTTTTGCCAATTGAGGTTTTAAAGAGAGAAATCTTATGTTGTAGTTGTGAAGTAGGCAGATCTTCAACTTCCAACATAGCACAGGCTGGTCTCAAATCCTCAACTCTCCTACCTAAGTCTGGCTCCAACTGAACCCTTTGACAAGAGCTTTTCCCCTGTCTACTAGAGAAATGATCACTATCCTGTCTCACATGAAGCCGGTAGACTTCAAGACCCTCAAACTTCTGGTGTTTTGTCTGTGTCCATGAGAACCAAGATAAAACCTCTCGAGGAGCAGAGAGAGGACACAAAAGGCACTAATCACGTGCTCTGGGACTCTCAATGACTTTCCTTTGCTAGCTCAGTTTTTTTATCTGTAATGTAAAGAATTTAAGCTCAGTTTATAGTTTAAAGTCCCTTTCATTCAAAGTAATTTGAGGTTCAGATTTCCCCCACACTCTAAGGCAGCTCATTTATTCTAACAAGAGTAGGCTTTTTTGTGAGATATTATGTATGGTTAATGCCTGAGTGTGGAGAAAGTAGCCATCAACTTTGTTGAAATGTGTGAACTTTTCCAAGCTTACTTTGGGTGCAGTTCAGTAATTCTGGAAGAGTTCATTTGCATAGCCAACCTCAGTTACTTGAGATGTTGGAAACAGGTCTCTCAGGAGAACAAATCATGTCATTTTCATAAATGCATCATTTCATGTTGCTTCTCTTTGGGAATAGCCTTTATGCCTAAGAATATTTTAAGGAAGAAATAATGATTCAGTGCTTGTGTCTTTCATACTCTGCCTCCCAGGCCTGATGAACCTTTAGCAAGTGTCCAATTTGAGAGAATCCAGGGGTCACCGAGACATTTGCCAGTAATGCACATTTTAACATTTTAACTCTAAGTAATTGGTGTTTCTCAACCTCACATTATCCTTAATGTGTAGGCTAGTATATAAAACATAGAGAGGTATGAAAGGATCCCTCAGGCATCTTAACTCTATACATTTGGTTTTTTAAAAAGGCTTAAAGTTGGCAAAAGGCCAGCCTTCAGCCTTTTAGGATACTGTTTGAAAGTGAGAACTTGCATAATTCCAGGAGCTAACATCTCTGGGCTCATGTGGACAACAGAGCATGTTTTCACATCTCTTCCTGCTGCTATTGTTACTGGTCTGTTGCAGCAATGTCAGCCCCAGAATCAGCATTCTATTTTATACAAGATTTTTCCTCAGATGCATCCTCTCTGGAGTTCTAGGGTGGAATGTTGCATAGTGATATGTTCGCTATATCTGTTCCTCTTCTAGGTCCACCTTCCACCATTCTGCATCACGTGGTCCAGGGGCCTGACCTCCTCCTCCTCCTCCTCCTCCTCCTCCTCCTTCTTCTCCTTCTTCTTCTT
>NW_004524633.1:210247-221367 GCF_000260255.1 Octodon degus | reverse complement strand
GAACTCAGGCCCTTGCAATTGCCATATTCTACTGAGCCATCTCCCTGGCTCCTCTGTTCTACATTTCTCATTGCTATATTCCTGTGCTGGAACCATCCTGGCATATGTGAGACACTTAAATATTTTGAATGAGTTCTTTCTTTCTTTCTTTCTTTCTTTCTTTCTTTCTTTCTTTCTTTCTTTTTCTTTGGGTACAGATTCTTGCTATGCAGTGCAGACCCATAGTGATCTTTCTGTATTATCCTCCCCAGCACTGGAATTACAGGTGTGTTCCCCTATGCCTGGTTTCAGTGACTGGCTCAGTACGAGGCCGGCAAGGCATGTGGTACTGGGAATTGAATCTGGCTCTTTGCACTTGCTAGGCAGGATATTAGACTGCCCTATCTCCCGAGCCCACTGTTTTCCAAATTTCTTCTGTACTAGTGTCTCCTGCATTTGCTCTGGGTGGGATCAGGGCCTGAAACTGCATTTTGTTCCTTCTCTTTGTCATTTTGTATACCACTGTCCTCTGACATTTGGTGTAGAGCTTTGGTGCAGTTAACCTTAGTACATACCGAAATTCTTATGCAAGAGATTATATGGTTAAGCCAGTTTTAGTTTTGTACTTACAGAACTACAATTAGAAACACTAATAATAGGTAGTGATATGTAGCAGTTCACAAACTTTTATAACTAATGGGTTTGTATTTCAGACAGTAAGAGCAAGCATTATGTGTGTGCAGCTAAACAGACATTAAATTGGGAATTTGTATCTAAGTTAGCTCCCTTAAATTCTGTCTGATCCCCTCCCCTTGATGTACTTGGAGTCTTCCAGGAAGACTCATTCACCCGGTTACCTGTTGCCCCCTTTGTAGATCAAGAGTAAAAGAGAGGACACTTTCATAGATCTGGGTCCTGCAAAGTGTCTCAGCTTATTGGGTCTGGGTCTACCACCTTTGAACTTGTCCAGATGTACCTGCCTTTGGTTTGGCTGCTGTGCTCAGCTTCTTCCTGCTGCAGCTCATAGAGGTGAACCTGCTGTACCACTCTGGCAAGGTGTTCAGCTCCTGGATTAGCTGGATGGGTCTGGCTCCTAGCCTCTTTGCAGGGAGTTCTGCTGTGAGGTTTCACAGGAGGCCTGGCGCAGGGCTTGGGGTCTGGCTGGAGAGGAGTCTTGGGCCCCAGCCCATTGTTTTCTAAACATAGATTTAACACAGGTTTTATGATATAAATGGATTTTAAAATTTCAGAGGCTGTCTTTTAGAAAAAGATTGTTTGAGTATCTCACTGTGGCAAAGCTTTAAAAAAATACACAACTATCTTGCTGAGCCTCCTCCCAGGACCTTGAATGGGTTTCTATACATGAAAGGCCTTAAAACTTAAGCTCCTCTAGCCTCATTCTGTCTCCTTTTGAATCTCAACTTAGAAGTTCAATGCATCTGTCAACTACCTTTGCAGAAATATGAGAACAGAATGGTGTGAAGAAAGTGGGAATCACAGAAGTAAGCAAAAGTAGAGATTCCACCCCTCTAGGCGTGAACTCTGATCTCTGTACTTGAATAGAAGCCTTATTCTCCAAAGGCTTTGGTTTACCTCACTTATGATATGGGAATAATAAATTTTCTTACGTCACAATAGAGAGGATTATTTTCCTGAGAAAATTTGGTAAAGGCTTGTGACTGTGCAGACTTCTGTGCTGAGGTCCTTCTTGAAGCCTCCTTCCTGTCTTCTCTAGGCCTACTTCCTGTCCTTGGGAGGTGTAGTTTCCTTGGTGAGAGCCTGACTACCAGGTGAGGATGCTGCTGCGTACTGGATGAGACCCAGACCTTCTCACAGCAGCCCCTGTGTCAGTATGTGCACGGTGGAAAACTTCCTTCTGGCAGTTCGTCGGCTGCAAGAGGCTGAGCCCTATGTGCTGGAGATCTCTTTATGTCATCCACCCTAACTCAGCCAGTTCTCTGAGGAGCCATTTAGATCCTCCAAACACATTCTTTATTGCTTTCTCAGAAGAAAAATTCTCCCCATATTTTATTTTCTAAGTGATCTTCAAAGGCATGTCAATAGTCTTCCACATAAGTATTTCATTATAAATAGTTGAGTAAACTACATTTTGGAGTCTGGATCAGTTTTCTTAGATTCTATGTAATTTTACTAACACATTTTCTTGTAGTTTCTCTTATATGAATTGCATCCAAATAATCAAGCTTTGTGAAGACAATACATTTTTATTTTTTATCATAACCTTAGAATATGATACCTTACATGTAGTAGATTTCCAATGAAAGTTTGAACTAATGGGCCATTGAGAATATAGTGCAAAATGAGAAATTCTAAGGGATATGAATTCTGAGGATAAAACAAGAAATCAAATATGGTAACTGGTTTATAGCATATGTCCACAAGAGTTAAATATTTTGCAAGGTAATGTGGACTTCAAGAGGTCTTTGAGTAGAAACTAAGGGACATCTATAGAAATTTTGTAGAAAAAACCCTTGCATTAAATCCAAGGTACAAGTTGTACCTTAATTTCAATTCTAGCTTGTGAGAACACATAATTTCATGCTAAGTGTTAACTAATGGCTGTAGCAACTAGAGACCTAACCGTGGAGCTAACGCCAGTTCCAATATAGTAGCTTTGGTACCATAAACAAATGAGCTTCTTTGAGCCTCAACTCCTTCACCTGTAGAGGAAGCATGACACCAATTTTACAGGATCATTGTAGATTATGTCAGATGATACAAGCACCAGTGTAAGAACCCATTAACCACACAACAAATGTTAGATTTCTTCTCTATAACCACCCCTCAAACTCAGTATTTGCTTATTTGTTTTTGGTACCAGGAATCTAACTCACAAGCTCACGCTGGCCAGGCAGGCACTGTGCCCTGAGCTACATTGCTGGACCCTCTCACATGCATATTATTATTATTTATTTTAGTTATTTATCTTTTTTGAGACAAGATTTCAATATACAGTTCAGGCTGGTCTTGAGTTCACTTTGTAGCCCAGGTTGATCTCAAACTTACAATAATTCTCCTGCCTCAGCTTCCCTAGTGCTGGGATTACATGCCTGTGCTGTCAAGTCTGTCTTTCAAGCTCATTTTTTTCAGTACATCATCTTGCTATGTAGCTCAGGTTTTAATGGTCCCCTGGTCTCAACCTTCCCAAAGCTGGAATTACAGGCGTACACCACCACACTTGGTTCCAAGGCTGGCACAGCATGTGGTATGGGAGATCGAATTAGGGGCCTTGCACTTACCAGGCAGGTGCTTAGACCACTGAACTATCTTTCCAGCCTTCATTATTAAAGCTACATTAGTTAAAAGATTCTTCAAAGATGCAATGTAAGAAAAGCATGGTACTGCAATCTAGAATAACTGGTTTCTTGGACTGTCCCTGGCCCTAACCACCTTCATGACTTTTAGAAACTCAAGTTCCTGAGATACAACAAAAGGCCTTGGATTAATGAGTTCTTCAGGTTTCTCCACTTAAAAAAAGATATGATTTTGTTCAAAATATTGGCCTATATTTTGGCATTTCTTAAATAATCAGAGTATTGTCAACTGGGAAAACTTTCATGATTCTCTTGGGTTTCCTGGCCATTGTAAGCAGAAACACAAGTATATTATTGTGTACTTTGGGCTTTGTGAGATGCAATAAACTACAGGTTATTCATTTACCATAATCAGGCCATCTTGGTAGCATCCTGGGGAGGTAAACCTCTTCCACAATGACTTCACTTCTTCTGAGAATGAGACTAAGTGATGACTGTACTGTGACTATTAGGATGCAATCTCAGCTTCTCAAAAGGGAATGGCCCTTCCTTGGCCTTGGGATCCCTCCTGGGCCTGCAAATCAGGGTCCACAGCTCTCCTACCAGGAGCCTCTCTCTCATGCTCAGGAAACCCATTCACTGCTAAACATATATGATGTCCACAGGGGAGAACAGGCCCTTGAAGTTCTTGTCTGGACACCCTGAAGTGCTCTAGAGTGTCTTCCAGAGTCTGATTAGCTTTTCCAATAAAAGGCCTGATACTGTCTCATCCTATCCCCTGCACCTCAGCCTACCCTGAATAATTTTCAATACTAGTAATATGTATAATAAAGCATAAAATTAACATTGGTGAGTTGTTCAATGGGGATGAAGAAAAAGAGGTTAAGAAGAGGCTCTTTCCCCTCTAACTGAGAAGTTAAACTGCTCTCTCTGGATTTGGTTGTAAAAGGAAGAAGAAAAGTTTTCAGTCAACTATGGAAGCAAAACATTTGATTGATAGAATCACTATCCTTGGTTAACTTTATAATTACTTCATTTGGGTGAGTTGATTTTAAGGAAAATGGCTTCAAATATCTGCCATTGCCCCCATCCTGGTTGAGGCTGCAACCCACCTCCTTCCACTGTGCAACATTTCCATCGTTAATTTCTTAATGACTGGTGTTCAGGATCCAGATGATTTCAGGCCTCCATCCATAGATTCAATGGCAGATCCCAGATGTATTAAGCTTAGAAATGCTCTTATCCAGAGTTTTCAGTGAGAATTGCATGTTCTTGTCCTTGTTCTAATTCCAGTAGCACAAGGTCTGCTACCATTCAGAAACTCTCCACAGACCAAATGACGTTTGGCTGGTAGCCTTTTCCTCACTGAGACTCAGTTCTCAGCACCCACCACCTGAAGGAGAAGAGGTTCGATCTGTTCACAGCTGCAGGCCATGGTGAGTTGGCGCCAAGGCCCAGACTTTGTGGCAGTAGGGCACAGTGGAACCAAACTGCTTGCTTCGTGGCAACTGAGAAGCCTAGTAAGGGAGCAGTGCCAAAGCAGAAGAGAGGACACAGGCTCCAAGGCTATGGCTCTGTGACCCCCAGACATGCACTGCTGTGTCCAAAGCCACTCTAGGTGACACCCTAACCACAGTACTACTTCAGCTTGGGTCCAGCAGGCAGAGGAAACCTGGACAAAGAGAGGGATGTGCTATTGACCTTTTCACTCAGGAGACCACCCCAGACTTGAATGCAGGCTGTTCATGTTGCAGAAACCGGAATTGCCGCCTACAATCCACCTAGGATCCAAAGAAAATGAGCCCTCCCCTGCATTCCTTGTCACTTCCAGTGTGCAGCAGGCAACACTGACTCTGTGTCCTATGGAGGGGACCGAAGGCCTGGAGGACACATGACTTTCCTATGATAACATAATTTTTCAGAGTTGAACTTCAACTCATGTCTCCTGACTCAGGTTTCTGTCCACTCCACAGCATTATACTGTTCCCCAGGACATCAGGATCCTGGATGTGCTTCTCAGTTGCTATGTGTCCTTGGTCAGGTCATTTCCTCTCTCTGATCCTTCTTTTTTAAAATAACACACGTTACTGCCTGCTGTGGCCTTCCACTCATCCATAAACTGAAAGGTCTTTGACATAAATCCAATCCACAATTACCTGCTCTGCTAAAATGCAGCACTGACTTTTGGGTATTGACTTTATAACCTGCTATGCTACTGAATTTCTGTATTCATTCTAGTAGCTTCTTGGTGGAGTTTTTTGGGTCTTCCAAGTAAAGTATCATGTCATCTGCAAATAATGATAATTTAACTTCTTCTTTACCTATTCTCATTCCTTTTATTTCTTTCTCTTGTCTAATGGCTGTAGCTAATGATTCCAGAACTATATTGAATAGGAGTGGTGATAGAGGGCATCCTTGTCTTGAACCCGATCTAAGAGGAAAAGATTTGAGTTTTTCCCCGTTTAGGATTATGTTAGCTGTTGGGTTTTCATAAATGGCTTTTACCAGATTGAAGTAGAGGCCATCTATTCCAACTTTCTGAAGGACTTTGAACATGGATGAGTGTTGGACTTTGTCAAAAGCCTTTTCTGCATCAATTGAAATGATCATGTGGTTTTTAGTTTTTGCTCTATTGACCTAGTTAGTGTATTACATTTATAGATTTTCGAATATTGAACCACCCTTGCATCCCTGGGATGATTCCTATCTGGTCATGGTGTGTGATCTTCTTGATGATTTGCTGTATTCTATTTGCTAGGATTTTATTGAGGATTTTGGCATCTATGTTCATGAGGGAGATTGGTCTGTAATTCTCTTTCTTAGTTGTGTCTTTCCCTGGTTTTTGTATCAGTATAATACTTGCCTCCAGGAATGATTTTGGGAGGATTGCTTCCTTTTCAATTTCATTGAAGAGTTTGAGGTATATAGGAACTATGTTATGCCTAAGATGTTTGATGTTCAGACAGATGGTGAGGTTAAGCTTAATAGCCTAGGTTGTATGGTAATAACAATAAGCTTCTCCTCTGGAGGGTAGAAAACCTAAGTTTGCAGACCAAAATTAGAGAAAAAGGAGGGCTGCAAGGAAAGCCAACATTTTAGCCCTAGCCTTCCAAGGTCAATTAAAACTCAGCACATATGAGAAATTGTACTGTAATGTCACGTAACTCAGTAATATCCCAAATTTCTTGATCAAGGAGATAATGTGTCCAAAGAGGAAAGTGATTAATGATGTAGAGTGTGCCTAAGGAGAGTCACATGGAGAGAAAACATTCTCTCAGGCTTTCACAGAGAGCACATTGACCAAGAAGTGGCCTTGACTCATCCACATGGCTGACACTGACAAAGGTTCTACAATCTGAGGTAAAGGATCTCAGGATAAATCCTGAGGGGATTTGCCTGACCTTATCAGACCCAAAAGCTACAACTCTTGTTGCATAGGTCTTGCTTCATCTTGGTCTTAACCATCCAGCACAAAAGTATAAAAATGAAGTATAACAAGTAAAGCTATGGTGTTATGTTGAGCTGTAGGAGACTTAGGTCAACAATTTCTGACATTGCCAGTGAAGTGGAAGACCCAATGGACTAGTGGACTCTTTCAGAATATTTTGCTAAGTTAACACACCTATAATATTCAAATGATGAAACTAAACAAAAAAAGGGGATACAGATGAATGTCCATTTTGTATCTGTGTATTCAAAATGGTTAGGGTAGATATATAGTTATAGTCTCTTAATGAATAGAGGAATTTGTTCTAATAATGTTTTTAAATAAGATATCATGTCCGCATGTTGTACAGCAAATAACCACTAGGAAGAATGTATGAGATGTGTTAATTATTGAAACTGTCACACCAGTTTGGTTTGAAACTGTCTCATTGCTATTTGTTTTGCAAGAAAAGTATGGGGGGAAAATAAAATAAAGAAAATGCAGTATTATAATGAAAATAAAGCTTTTGTAATTGAGGCAGGGAAGAGAGGTGAAGGGATTCCCTATGATGAATGTGATCATTAAGTATTTCTAAAATGTGCCAATGAAATTAACAAAAAAAAAAAAAGTTCAGCATTATATGCTCAATCTTCATTGGTAAACCCTGTGAAAATAACCCTAAATATTCCTAGTACAGTGCTCCTAACACTGTTTCTTGCACCCTGACCTGAAGGAAGCTTAACTTCTGCTAATGCATCAGAACCCTTTTTCTTCTTTGACAGACGGAATCTTTTGACCAAGTACACCTTCACTTTAATGTCTTCTTTCAGGAGTTGCAGAGCTAACCTATTTGTCCAACCCTAACAATTATACAAATCTTCTTGCTTACATATTTATATTCTTATTTTAGTTTTCAGTGTACTTCCACTCAATTAATATTTGGTGAGACTTTATTTTCTGCATCAAAATGTTTCTGCAATACACCAATTATCAGAACAAAAAATAACATTCTGTTCCCGTGGAACTTACCCAGGTTATGGGTATATTTTTCATGTACATCATACAAATCAATCCCGAAATTCATGCAGTAATATGATCTACTATTGATGCTTAAATTCATTAAATACTTTGTTTCTTCTTTTATAACACATTTATTATAAATATATCTCTCATCTAAATTTCATAAATGCTGAATTTCACAGATTTGACACCTATAAGAAAAACATAAATGCTGATTAAATTAGAATCAGCTCACTGTGACTTTCTTAAATAATGGCAACAAAGTTTACAGGCAGCTCCAGTAATCCATAATCAGCATTTTCTAACACATTAGCAGTTGGTGTCTAGTGCCTGACATTTGCTGTGAATGAGAGCCTGACAGTTTTTGTTGTGAGTTGGGCTGCTTTTGCCTAGCAGTTTGCTCCTTGCTGTCAGCGGGAGGGTACCTGACTTCCCAAGAGGCTCCCACAGTGTCAGCATCAATCTCAATCTTGCAGCCCACCCAGAGCTGATGTCCCCACCCAGCACTGACTCCTTGGAGGCTTTCTGGCTCTGAATTGGATGAGATGCCTTCTGTAATTGTAGGGACTTCTCTGAGATACACCTGTCAGTCTGGATAAGGGGGAGGATGTGGGAAGAATGGAAATGTGTTATGTCCATGTGCAATTCCCAGTGTCGAATGTGATCCTTACATATTGAAAACAAGTACTGGTAAAAGCCACTTAAAACAGGAATAGGAACTTCATATTGAAGTTCTGTCCACCACCTCCTGATGGTGCCTCCTGGACTTTGTCTTCCCCCATCACATTCTGGCCTCTGGGATCTTCAAACACCGTCAGAGAAAACCAACTGAGCAAAGAGACTCCTACCCTCTTCTTGCTCCCACCACTGTCCATGTGCTGCTCTCCTCTGGGTCCCACCTGGCTTGTCTCTCTGCCTCTTTCCACAGAGCATCTTGTAGTGGTGCCCTGAGCTGCAAGACCCATCATTATGGAGAATGCTGGAAGCCTAGTCATTAAACTTTATTCACCCACCCATCCTTGTTCAACTGTTTCACTTCCATTGTGGTGTAGGCTACACCTAGAATAATTTCATCCAACTCAGCCATAACTAATTCAAGGAGCAAGAATTTAGTGAGTTAATACTAAACATACAAAGAGTGGAAAGTGATGATAGAATATCAATACAAGGATGGCAAAGATCTAGACCTGGTGTGGGCCACTGCTGGTTGCCTTTAGAAGATAGCATCTGTTGGACAAAAGAGTTCAGTCTGTCTTTATTCTGTTTTTCATATATTAAGAAAAATTTTGACATTAGAACTATAGTAAAATTAATAGTAACTTTCTCCCTCATAGTACGCATCTGGGTTCATTTTGCTTTGATAAAAACATCATATTACCAACAACTGATACTTTTCTTTCAGGCAGTTGGTGGGAAAATGTGCCCTTCTCTTATTCATATAATATTCAACATCAACACATTTGAATGTGTTTAATGAGGTAAAAAAGCCAATATGAAAGAATATATGCCATGTGAATCCATATAATGAAAATTCAGGAAGGGTAAAAGTTTTGGTCACATAGAAATAAAACTTTCATTTCTGTTACAAGGATGAAGAACAAGTTGAGTGTTATCACTGCATGAACACAATACATACACAGGGAACTGTGCCATCTAGTACAGAGAGAGCTCAACTCGCTTTAGGTGTGGGAAGGCTGAGAAGATGATGTGGGAGCTGAAATCAAGGAAGTAAGATTCATCAGGAGATTAGGCAAAGTAATAATCATGCAGTAGCCACCAAGAGACATGAAAATGAGGGGATGAAAGAAAAGCCCTCTACCAGTACATGCCACCATTTACAACCCCCAAGATGCTCCTCTCAAGAAATTTGCTGAAAACAAATAAAATGAAATGAAATTAAACAGAATTTTCTGTGCTTCCACCAGCAATTTGCTAAAAGCTTTCTACCCACATTGCTTTATATTCATCCTACAGAGTAATCTGATTTCTCTTCACAACATTCATTCATTATCCAGAAAAACCTGCTTGACTCCAGTTCCAGTGTTGGTGGAAGTTGCAGGTTTGGTTTCAGTCTCATTCTATGTCCCCCATGACTGGAGTGGAGCTACTATGTCTCTAAGGACATATTACTAAGACTAGTACCCAACTAAAGCCTCACAAGAACACTCAAGACAGAATTTAACCTCTCCTCTTCTCTTTGGGTAGCAGTCTGGTATCCCCTTGGAAAGGTGACTCAGAGATTCGCATGAATCCATCAGCCTTCTGGATCTTGTAGCAATCTTATTTGGATAACACTTGGGAGTGTAAGATATCTGGTTAAATCCATTCTTTCATTCATCCCTCTTATTTTCATACATATGAAGAAGTCAGGATGCAAAAGGTGTGATAAAAACATGACATATGTCTACAGTTTATTGAAGTAAAAGACACATTGCCATTAATCCCTTTCAGAATACTCCCACTTCAAATGTACTAATTGCATCTTTCTTGCCTTTCTGAAGTAGTTCTGGAAGTATTTAATTGAGCTGTCCTGAGTGTCTTGATGCCCTGAATCAATTCTAAATGTTTCCCTTTCATGGTCACTTGACTGTGGTGAATGGTTAGAAGATCCATAGTGCCAGATCTGGTGTCTAAAGTAGATGAGGATACAATATCATGTTTTTACAAACCTGCCTTTCTATTGGATGGCATTCAGAAGCAGCAATCACCATATATCTATATCTATGTCACCTATATCTATATACCTGGTAAATACAGTCATGAAAGAGGTCTTCCAAACAAGAAGAAGTATTTTGAGGGAGAACTAGTGTCTTTTGCTGTAATAAATATTTCTTAATGTAATCAGTCATAGTATTTTTGATCAGTATAATATTCTATTTTACACATGCTTCTATTTAAGCACAGAGCTCTAAATACTCTACTTTACTATTGGAAAGAAACTAACTCAAAACTTGGTAGCTTATAACCTAAAACTATTTTATCACATCTCATCCTTTGACAGCAAGAACAATATTTACCCAGGGATATGCTATGTGCCTGCTCCATCCAGGCACCATAAGAACCGTCAATGGTATTAACTGCAGGTGGGATGGTTTGGGAGGTCAGGACAGCTGCCTTTGTAGGTGCAGTGGCTGGGATAGCTGGAAGGCTGCCCTCCCCTAGGACTTTTGGCCAGAATTCCACTAAAGGGCCTCTCCAAAATGGTGGTTTGAGAGAGTTCCAAAAGATGGAATTCTTGGGAACAAGATGGAGATGTATGATAGTTATAACCTTGAAAGTTGCAGAGCCAACCTCACATTCTATTGATTGAAACAGGGGCAAGGACCTGGGATGGAGCTCAATAGCATGTGCTTGCCTGGCAAGCATAGGGCCCTGAGATTGATTTCCTTGTAAAATAAATAAATAAATAAATAAATAAA
>NW_004524633.1:209024-210147 GCF_000260255.1 Octodon degus | reverse complement strand
TTGTTTTCTTTTTTTTGGGGGGTGGGCAGGTTGTTGGAGGAACTGGGGATTGAACTCAGGCCCTTGCACTTCCCAGGCAAGTGCTCATTCTACTGAGTCTTAACCATCTTGTGCATATAAATGTATGGCTTTGCCCCTATCATCTTTCCTAACTTTTCTCCTTGCCTTCTCTTCCTTATTTAATCTTTAAGTTCTCACTTTCCTTTTAATTGTGTTATGCCATTCTCTTTTCATTTCTTGTTTTGATTTTTTACACTAGAAAGACAATATGATATTTATACATGTGGGTCTGGTTTATTTCACTTATAACTATATCTTCAGGTGGCATCCACTTAAATATAAAGGCTTCAAGTTTATCATTCTTTATAGCTGAGTACTACTCCATTGTATAAAAATACCACATCTTTTTCATCCATTCCTCATGTGATGGGCATCTTGGTTGTTTCCAAGATTTGGCTATCACAAATTGTGCTGATATAAACATAGGTACACATATATCACTGTGATGTGATGTTTTCAGTTCCTCTGGGAAATTTCCCAGTAGGGGGATAGCTGGTTTGAATGGGATTTCCAGTCCTAGTTTTTTAAGGAGTCTCTACACTGATTTCCATAATGGTTGCACCAGTCTACATTCCCACCAGCAGTGGTAAAGTGTTTGTTTTTCCCCACAGCCTCTCCAACGTTAGTTGTTGGTTGATTTCTTTATGATAGATAGCAATGTGTAATACTAGGGTTATGCTTGGAATGCTTGTCATTCTGGTCTTCTAAATGCTTACTGCTTGTCATATCATACCAATTACTGCCATACTGTCTCTCAAGAAAATGTTTGCTTGAAAATAAAGGGCAATAAATGAAAACAAGAGACAAGAAAAAAAATGTCATAGGACTGTCCTGCTACAATGATATATATGGTTAGAATTCTAAATTTTTGTGTAAAAATATGTAATGGTTTATTACTACTTTAATTTTTTTTTAATTTTTTAATTTCTTTTCTTCACATTCTCTAGAGATTTAAATTTTTTTTCTACAGTTTTATTGATAAACATATAGCAATGAGACAGTTTCAAATCAAATCGGAAGTACAGTTTCAACAAATAATACACTGCATATATTCTTCTTAGTG
>NW_004524633.1:207956-208924 GCF_000260255.1 Octodon degus | reverse complement strand
ACATATCAATATTTGATGGAAAATACCTGTCCCATGTTACGTCCAAGATGTTTGATATTCAGACAGTGAGGTTAAGCTCAACTGCCTATGTTATAGGATAATAATATCATTAAGCTTCTCTTCTGAATGGTTAGCAACTTAAGTTTACAGACCAAAAATTAGAGAAAAATAAGAGCTGCAAGGACCACCAACATTTTGGCCCTAGCCCTTCAAGGTCAATGAGGATTCAGGTAATAAAAGAACCTGTACTGTAACATCCTGTAACTCAGTTGTGTCCTAAATTTGCTAATCATTATGGGGCCACAAGGAAAGTGATTTACAATGTAGAGTGTGCCTAACAAGAGTCACATGGAGAGAAAACATTCCCTTAGGTTTTTCCAGAGAGCAAATTGGTCAAGCAATGGCCATGACTCATTCACATGGCTGACACTGACAAAGGATTTACAAACTGCTGTACATGGTTTCAGGGTAAATCCTGAGGGGATTTGACTGACCATATCAGATACAAAAGTTACATTTCTTGTTATATAGGTCTTGCTTTATCTTAGTCTTAACCACCCAGCAGAAAACTATAGAAGCAAGGTATGAAGAGTGAGGCCATGTCAATATGCTGAGCTGAAAAGGGTCAGGTCAACAACTTCTGATATTACCAGTCCTATGGATAACCTAGTATTATTGTGGACTACTGGACTATATTGGATTATTTTGCTGAGTTCACATACTTACAATATTTAAATGGCAATGGAATACCCATCTCTGTCAAAACTAAATAAAGGGGATACAAATGAAGGACCATTTTGCATCTGTATATACAAAATAGGATAAATATACAGCTATTTTCTCTTTTTTATTTCTTTTTTATTTTTAGTAATTTTATTGAGAAACAAATAGCAATGAGACAGTTTCAAAACTGTTTAGTAGGACAGTTTCAATAACTGATGCACTGCATATTGTTGTCTTGGTAGTGG
>NW_004524633.1:177520-207401 GCF_000260255.1 Octodon degus | reverse complement strand
AATAAATACATTTAAAAATAAAAAAACATTTTTAAAAATCTAAACCTGAGCCATTCTAAATCCAGAAAAAGTCTGAAGATTATTCCTTTTAAAGCTCAAGAAACCACTTTCCTCACACACACAGCTGGGTGTGATAAATTGATGAAATCTGAGTTAAAAAAAGAAAAGAAAATATGAAAAATACCCAATTAAGTTTTGCACAAGGGTGAATCTCTTGTTTTGCACATTGACAGTATAGTTTTGCAAGATCTATCCAAAATAGGAATTATATACAAATCCTTTGTACTGTGTGAGTGTATGTGTTTGTGTGCACGAGTGTACATGAGCACATCAAGTGCAACAGTCAGTTGATTCAATAAATTTTTCAAACGAAGAAGTTAAAAAGGAGAAGCAGAGGAGAAGACCTTACCAAGTAAAGGAGGCTGAGAATCCTCCCCTCCATGTCCCTAGCAGTTCTGGGATCCCTGCAGTAGTGTTTGTTTGTTTGTTTAGAATAAGTGAACCAAAAAGAAATGATAGCTATAAAGAATCTAGTATTAAGTGCTTCTAAAGAAGATGCTGTTAAAAAAATAGAGAAGAGAAAAATGAAGGAATCCCCGAATGAGCAATATAGGAAAGAAATAGAATGTGTAAAGTAGTTTCAAAGCGCTATACAGGAAATTAGAACCTTAGTCACAAGCTAGCAAAATCATTTGAATAAAAGTGAAAATAGACTTGCAAACCTTGAAGACACCATTGCATCTAGTGAAAAGGTAAGAAAAGATCTCTTAAAAACAACCAGAATGCAGAAAAAAAATAATTCAACATCTGCAGGATGATGCAAAGATGAACAACGTAATACTAATAGGCATCAATGAGAGAGAAGGAGTCAATACAAACACTATAGAAAGAATATGGGTGGAAGTAATAGCAGAAAACTTCCCAAATATGGGAAAACAATCTGACATTCAGGTAAAACCGAAGCATATAGAACTCCAAAGAACATCAACCCAATGAAAACCACACCCAGACATATAAAATCAAGATCCCAGAAATCAGCACAGGAACAGTATGGTAAAAGCTGCTAGAGTAAAGAAACAGGTCACATTTAAAGGAAAGCCCATCAGAATAATAGCAAATTTCTCTTCACAAACCATGAAGTCAAGAAGAGCTTGGGAGGGCTGGCCAAATAGCTCAGTAGATTAAAGTGCCTGCTTAGGCAGACACAGAGGCTGGGAGTTTGATCCTTAGGCCTGCCATACTGGCCCCACCTCTGGGGCGCACTGAGACTGCAATTGAGACTGGGCTTGGTAGCATGTGCCTGCAAGCCCAGCACTTGGGAGGCTGTAAACAGGAGGATCACTATGAGTTCAATCTATGCAGTGAGACTGTATACCCTGTAGACCCTGTCCTAAATAAAAAATAAGAAAGGAGCATGGAGTAAAGTACTACAAGTCTTGCAAGAAAATAAATTCCAACTCAAACTGATTTACCCTGCAAAAGTCTTCTTTAAGTATAATGGAGAAGTGAAATATTTCCATGACAATGAACAATTAAAGAATTTCATGATGACAAAGCCAACCCTACACAGACTACTAAAAATATTCTAGAGAGTGATCAAAATGACTACAACCCCATGAATGAGAATGGAAAGAACCCACTAAATAGGGCAAACAATTAAACACAGGAGAAAAAGAGGTATACAACAGCAGTCTTTCAATTATTCTTTTGTATACAGCAGCAAAATATTTCCATCAGCATACTCTACAAATGGACTTCCCCTACACCCTATGAGTCATGATTCTGTCTGGGTCTACTAGGTGGATATCAAGGAAATAACAGTAGCTCAGTCCCACAAGTGACACCTGGCCACCAGTAAGCATCATGGACACTTTCCATGTCCATGACATACTAGGACTTTGTGAGATATTCTATCCCCAAAGTGTTAATAGTGCTGGTCATATATTTGCCATTCCAGTTTTTTGTTATGATTTGTTCTTAGTAATGCTTTACTAGCATGAAAATTTTTTTAGTTGAATTGTTTTGAAATATTTAATTTTTAATTAATATTTAATTAATTCTCTGAACATTGTTTAATCTTAATTTTTGTTTTAATATTTATACTGTATCTTTGACTTAAAACCTACTTATAAGACATGGTATGACATTTTCTTCTAGTATTAGAAACTTTAAAAAGCATATTTCCATTTTCCATTGACTTTATATTACTTCTTCCTTGTCTTTCAAACATCACACACACACACACACACACACACAAATGTATATAATGTGACATAAAATTGATACTGTTTTGTAGAAATATTGAATGCCCTTTTAAATGGGGTCATCATATATTTTACGTGGTCCTGCATAACTACCATTTTGAGAGCTATTTATTATTTATCTAGGACCATACAGCAGCTTCCTTTGCCTTCTGGATTATGCTCTTTGTTATTTTGTATATGTTACAGCTGGAGTATTAGAATATTTCAATATTTCAGGTTTGTACAACTGGGATACATTTTACTTTAGTTTTCAAAGATATGTTTGCTAAGTATAAAATTCAATGAGGACAGATTTTTTTTTCTTTCAGTCCTTTGAAATAGTCTAGTTTCTTACACATTTGTTCTTTTTTTTTCTAAATGTGGAATAAGATGCTATTTAATTTTTTTCTTCAATAGCTAATATTTTTATGTATATGCTTTAATGATTTTTGTTTACAATAAGTTTTGGACAATTTCTTTTTTGTGTCTTAGTATGATTTTATTCAAATTTCATGTGAAAAAGTTTCATTTTTCTTGGACATGTGGTGCTATAATTTCATAAAGTGTAGATATTTAAATCTTTATTGCTTACTCCTTTCTACTTTGAGAATTCTAATTATATGAATATAAGTTTCTTGATTTTGGCACAGAGTGAACTATTATATGACCAATCTGTAAATTCTTCATTTTTATTTTGTACAAATTTTATTGTTATATTCATTTAAGCTTGTAAATAATTTATTTACAATGTGTAATCTATTAACCTCATGCTATGTATTCATTTCAGAAATATTTCTCTGAAATTCACTGTCCACATCTTCTATCTTTCATATTTCAATATTTGTCTATAATTTTAATATACTATACAATTATTGATTTTTCAATAAAGTTAATGAGAAAAAATAAATTTAAAATAAAAAAGAATAAATGAACCATTATAGATTGTCAATATGGGGCAGAGATCAACATCTTCCACCAAGACTGGAAAATTTATGAACCCTATGGACCAACCGTGAAAGGAAGCCCAGAAAAGAGAATTAAAAAAGAACAAAAAACAGCACACGATGGTTTGAGCTGTAGTCTTGAAGATGAAAGATCCCAAACAGATCATCCGGGACACGGAGAAACTGAATGAAATGGAGTTTAACCCAGTACAACAACCATGGTTAAATGAGAAAGTACTGAAAGATGAACGTAAAAAGCTTCAGGAAACCTTTGAATGTATCCTACAACTTTATGAAAAAGAGAATCCGGATATTTATAAGGAGCTGAGAATGCTAGAAGTAGAATATGAACAGGAAAGGGCTCAACTTAGCCAATACTTTGATGCTGTCAAGAATACTCAGCGCATAGAAGCTGACAGTGTTTCTTTGCTAGATGTGCCGTGTGCGCCTTCCAGTATCTTAATCCAGAACATTCCACTTCCTGGTGCCCAGCCTCCCTCCATCCCAAAGAAGACCTCAGCCTATGAGCCTCCACCTCAAGCAGTTTCTGTCCTTACTCTTCTTGGACACCCTAGCAGCAAACCTCCAGGTCCTGCACCTGGTCCACCTCCTCCCCACATCTTGCAGATGTGCGGCCGAAAGGTGGGCTTTCTCTTGATCTTCCTCCTTGTAGGCGAGATGAGCACACGTTTTATAGCCCTGAGCTTGCGCAGCGTGGTTGTGACGATGATGTTTCCAACACTTTGAAGATGACGGCTACCCTGAGGACGATGACAGCACTGATGACAGTGACACAGACAGGTCAGATGGAGAAAGCGACGTGGACGAGTTTATGCACCGAGGCGATAATGAGCGAGACAACACCGAGGAAAAGAAAGCAGGTCTGGGTGTATGGTTTGCAGATACGGCTGGGAAATCAAGAAAGAAAAAGGATGTGAAGGAACTGACTCCTCTTCTAGCCATGATGACGCGAATGGCTGGTCAGGATATGCCTGAGGAGGGTCGGAAAGCCGAGGAATTTTCAGAGAACAATGAGGAGGAGGATTCTGGGGATTCTGAAGCAGAGAAGCAGCCACCGAAAGCAGCACAAAGAAAACTCTCACGAGGGCGTGGCGGCAGCTTCCGCCCAGCAGGGGCACCCCTGCGGTCCAGCTCCGCCTTCCCAGATTCAGGCGCGCACCACCCGTGCCAGGACCTTCTCTTGTGCCCCGCCTCGGCTGCTTCCGGGACCACCCACGGGCCTCCCTCCTGGCCCACCGCCAGGCCCTCCTCCCTTCCTGAGGCCACCTGGAATGCCAGGACTCCGAGGGCCTCTGCCTCTACTTTTGTCCCCAGGACTACCATCGGGCCAGTCCCCTGGCCCTCCCCGTGGGCTTTCTCCATGGTTGCCTCCTGGCCCCTCTCCGTGGGGCCCCCTACCCAGGATACCTCCCCCGGTGCTTGCAGGCCTCGCTCCGCCTCCTCTTGGCATGATGCGCCCACCTCTGGTGCCTCCCCTTGGGCTTGCCGCACCTGGGCTTTTCCCACCAGCTCCCCTGCTGAGCCCAGAGGGTGATGAGTGCCCCCCAAACTTGAGTCAGCTACCCAAGGTGGATAACACAAGTGCAGCCGCCATGGAGAAGAAAGCCACAGCAACCATCAGTGCTAAGCCACAGATCACCAATCCCAAGGCAGAGATTGTTCCATTTGTGCCCACTACCCTGAAGGTACGCAGGGAGAATAAAGGGCCACTTTATTCAAGGGCCATTTTAATCAAAGAATGGTACATTTTCTCCTCCCACAAAGAAAGCCAGAGGATGATTCTGCTGTGCCTCTTGCCAAAGTGGCCCCCAAATCTAGTCTTCTGTTCCTGTCTCAGTACAAACTAAGGATGATGGTTATGAAGCTTTCACGAAGGAGATGGAAGGGCTGCTGTGACAGCTGTTGATGCCAAAACAGGCTCGTGTTCCAGCAGCTCATGGAGCAAGACACGCGTAGTAAGACTTGGGTGAAGGAGGCACTTCCCCCGCCACGGTGTGTTCTAATTTCAGTTCGAGGAATATTTAGAGTTTAGAGTTTAAGCTTGTTTGGAATTTCTTGCACCTGAGAGGGGGTATTTCATCCAGAAGAGCAGTCGCTGAAGCAGCGCTGCTAACTTCCATTCTCTTCCCACCACTGTTTTCATCCCATTCTCCAATTTTTTGGAAATTTGTGACCAGGTTCCACCTACTTATGCATTTTGATTCTCTTCTTCTGTGCTGTGGGCCCTGGAGAGAGATTTCTCAAAAAGAGTTTGTTTCATCTTTTTGTGTTTGAGTTATTTTCAATATTCTCATGTAAATATTTTGTAATGTTTTATTTGTAGTGAAATGAGTTGCAGTTTCATTTCCTAATTCAAAGTAAGATGTGGGCGGAGAAAATGTACCATTCTTTGATTAAAATTATTTGTCACTGAAAAAGAGTTTTAAAAAACTGTCAGAAAAGAATGGAACTTAAACCTATCAGAGAAAGAGATCTGGAAGACGCTACATCTGAAGGGAAAGTAAAAAAGACAGCCAAAAGAGTAGGAGAATGGTAGGACAAGAGGAAATCCACAGGATGAGAGAAAAGGTAACGAAGCCTGAGGAAAACCAAAAGTTGCTGGGTCATGGGGTCTGGCCCTCAAACGTGAGGCTTCGGAGTCAACTTCACTCTAAACACTTAAGTGGAAACTGCTCTCTTCAGAAGAAATCTGAGGACCCAGCCAGGCCAATGGCTGCAGATAGAATGGGTGCAGGAACACACAACCAGAAAGAGAGGAGCACCATGGAGCAGGAAATGAGCCAGAACTGCAGCCACCAGAAAGCATAGCAGAAATGCACCACCCATTATGCTATGTGTGGTTTTAGGTTTGTCCTGGAGCTTGCTCTGGGGAAAGGTCTTGAATAGTATGTTTGGTTTTCCTGCAGATTGGTAATCATTTTGTTGTTTATTCTATGCACAGAAAGGTTAATTATGCTAGTGACTGGTGGGAAAACAATTCCTAGAAAAGGCTTTGGTAACAACAGGTTGGCAGTGTATGGAAACCATCTGCTTCCTACAAATGTTAAGGTAAACTTTCAAACTAGTGAGGTTAGCAATTACAGATTGCAAGTTATGGTTGGTGCGGTGAAAATATATGTGTTGATGCAGACTTTCTGAGTCTTCTTGACACTTGGGCTAGGGAGCAGTGTGCTGCAAGAAGAATGGTCTTGGGTCCATCAGGATCTGAATGTATCATCTCTGTTTGCACATGTTAAGGCCAACAGAACAAGAGGATCACAAGGGAATACAGAATTTATACAGAATGATTCCTAAGTAAATAAAGTCTCTCTGGTTCGCTCTTGTTGTGACCTAATGGGAAGAGGATCATAGATGCAAGGTTTGTCTCTTATAAAAATACTGAGTTTACTCTACAAAGGAACATAAAATGCTGCTTCTTTGACCCCGTGACATGAGTTGCTCTTGGGGGCTGCAATGGGGCAGTCTGGCTGCTCTGTCATAGCCCCCATGGGCTGCACACCCCGTGCCTCCCCTCCTCTACTGGGAGGGAACAATAAAAATGACTGTGTGCTCCTATCCAGCTAATCCATTGCTTAAGGAAGGTCTTGAAGAGACAGATTGCTTGGAAAATTTTACAGCTGAAGATGAGAGAGAATATTTTAAGCAGAATAAAATTCAAAATTATGAGTGGCAGGAAGAATGAACACAAATCATATTAGCTAGTGGAAGCTAGAAGTCTAATTGCTCCCTTGTGTTTTCAGTTTGTGTAGCCACACCTTACTGTGCTTAGGTCCTGGATGGTTAATGCTGATTTCTTGCTTAGGAGTGGCCCCATAGATGGATGAGCTCACACCTTACAGAATCCTAGAGCTGTGAGTGATTAACACTGCTCAATAACATCCTCATCCTGGGCATTCTTTTTTGTTGGTGGTGGTGGCTTTTTTATTTTATTTTATTTTGTTTTGAGGAGTAAAAACAAAAGCAAAAAATAGGATAAAAAGACAAAACAGGGTAACATACAACAATATAGGGAAGCTAAGCAGGATCAGGAGTGTTTAGTACTTGGATGGGAGATCCTGACCATTCTTGATGCTTCTTTTAAGAGAATCAGGGAAAATATTGAGCCGTATGCCTCAGTCCTAAGTATAAAAATCATTTAAATAAATGTTAAAGAGAGTCAGTGATTCACAGCCAGAGCACTACAGTGCCAAGGGAAGAGCCCAGGGCTTGGAATCACAGGATGTTTGTTTGATTAGAAATTGCTGCTGTATGCTTGAACTTGAACTGGCTATTTAATCCCTCAATTCTCTTATTAAAAACTAGACGATTTCTAGTTTTTCTAAGGTGTGGCTAGATGAACACAATATATCTCATATAACTGCTATATGTGAT
The DNA here is from genome assembly GCF_000260255.1 of Octodon degus. Taxonomy (NCBI): domain Eukaryota; kingdom Metazoa; phylum Chordata; class Mammalia; order Rodentia; family Octodontidae; genus Octodon; species Octodon degus. Next base: position 199,822 of record NW_004524633.1, on the reverse strand, counting down.
TAGCTGCTATCTACCTACATGATAAATATCTATTTTTTCCTCTTTGTTTATTAACCAAGCTTGTCTTCTTTAGATGTGCTTTCTCGCCATATCTATATGTTCAGAAAAAAAAAAAACTTTCCAAGCCTAAGTGGATAATCATGGCCAGCCCAAGTTAAACATTGTCATTCCATTTCCCTTGGAAGAGCCTGGTTTAGGAATGGGCATGTGACAACACTCTGGGCAAAGCTATGTATGAGGTGTAGGCTTTGGCTTAAGGTACTTCTAGAAATGGGTTATTCGCTCTTACACACAGCATTGTAAATCAGACTCTACTTTCTTGTTTCAAAAGTGCTGGCTGCATTTGACATTAGACCTGCATCACCCATGAGAGGATTTAAGGACCCAAGCCAAGAGGATTTCAGAGAAGTTAAGCTAGATCAATGCCAGAAGGAGCTGATGAATCAACCAAAAATCTACTTTATCTCTGATGATAGAATTAATATGTTTAAGCTACATTTTTTTTTACTTGCAGTATTCAAAGGTCATAATATAAGAATAAAATAAATTATTTTCCTGTAGCACTACATTCTAGGTATGGGATGAACCAGAGGCAAGCAGAACAACACCAAATTTTAACTTAGCCCAAATCATCTCAGACCTAAGCTATCCAAAAGTGGTCTGTCTTCTGTTTATATTGTTGGATAGATGTGATGGAATCACTCTGAAGGAAAAAAAAAATCACTTAGAGATTTCATTAATTCCCATCCCCAAAGTCTGGCATTTGATTACATCTATACATATCATGATTATGAGGGAGAAGAACAAATAATAGAAAAGCACCAGAGATAATCTGATTTTTGGAGTCATCAGGCATGACCTTTAAAATGGCGGTGGGCATTTGCTTTAAACAAGTAGAAAATAAGATGATATAAAAAGGTAACCTGTGAAAATCAAATAAAAATTTTAGAGTTGGGACATGCAATAATCCAAATTAAGAATTCAATATAGAATAACAGTAATTAGGAAAATGGAAATTATTCAAAAAATTTAAAAAGGCAAAATGATGGAAAACAGAATATCATGAATGAAATATGAGATGATTAAAGTATCATATATATATATATATATATATAATGTTATACATAAAGTCACTAAAAAGCAATTAAACAAGATATCTATAATTAAAACCATGGCTTGGCAAATTATAGTAAAATTACTAAAATTCAAAAGCAAAACAATTTTACTATCAGCCAAAGGTAAACATTTGCTTTCAAAAGATTAAAAAGACTTGAAATTTAACAGAAATTGCAGAAGCTATAAGAATGCTATAACTTTTAAAAGCTAACAGGAAATAACAGTAAACTTCTAAAGCTAAAATAGTTAAAAATTATTCAAGAAAAATGAAAGCTATCTTTTGTATCAACAGAAATAACTACATTCTTCCAAAAACATGCATAAAAATGTTCATCACAACTTCACTTCTTGTTGCAAAACTATAAAACAACTTATGTCTATCAATGATAGAATGAACAAATAAACTATGGAATAGTCATACAATGGAATAGTACGTATCTCGAGAGAAAAACAACCTATTGCTACCGAGAAATTATGGACAAAGGCTACCGACCAACAGTTGAGTGAAACAAGACACAAAGCAGGAATGTTCTCTTCCACTTCATGAATGTGGAGAGCAGAGCTCCTTGGCCTGTGGCAGGAGCCCAGAGCGAGGGCTGCTAGCGGAGGTGTTCAGGGCAGTGTGGGGTGGCTGCGCAGTGCACACCACAGCAACGTATCCTTGAGGTCTGTGTCCAGAGCATACTTGAATTACTCCTCAATATTATTTATATAGAGAAAAAAATCAAAATGAACAAATAAAAATATTTCTATACAAGCAAAAATTAAAAAGCCCCTAAAATATTTGTTGTCATTAGCACTGTGCTGAGAGAAATGCTTAAAAGAGTTCCTTAGAACACAAGAAAATTATCCCAGACAATGAAATAAAATGTAAGGGGAAATGTCAAATGCTATTACCTGTGACAACAGCAATAACAGCTGGTGGATTCTAAAACGTATGCACTACATCCCTTAACACACATCTGGAGTAGGTCAAAGAGTACAAAACTTTTCTAAATGCTAGCAATGTCTGTGAAGTGGTAAAAAAAAATTATATTGGACTGTAATTGATTAAGGGTGCTTATTGTAATTTTCAGAAAAATCATAAGAAAACAACATATTACTTATTATCTAATAGAAACAAAATAATAAAACATTATGTATGGTAGAAAAAATATACAAGCATATCAACAAACTCATTAACTATAAATGGACCAATTATTTCAATCAAGAATAAATACCAACAGATTAGATAAAAGGAACAAAACAACATGTCCCCTGTCACATGCCCTTCAAATGTAAAGGCATGGACTGCAAATACAAGCATGGCATCCAATGTTGCAAAAAAGCACCTCAACAGAAGAACTGCAGCACAAATCCTGGAGCATATGGTGATTCCGAGACCATGTGCAGGGCAGTGGGAAAATAAGAGAGGGAAAGGAAGGAAGACAAACAGCTCTGCCTTGGGGCCCTTGTAACTGAACCCTGGTCTGACACCTGAGAGGTGCTAGAGACAGGTGTCACCACTCTGCACTAAGCAGTTCAGGCCTGAAGTCCAAGCCCATGGCCAAGGTGCCTGGAGGCATTCTAACTCACCTGCACTACATGCTGTTCCACCAATCCACCAAACATGGCCTGCCTAGCAGCAAGGAGGAGGAGGAGGAGGCTTCAGGGGGCTCAGCAGGAGGCTGCAGTACTTCTCCAAAGTAGTTTCTCCCACATACAAAAATATATACCATACAAATAATAAAAAACAAGAGACAATACATGCTTTAAGACAGACACCTTAATAGAAATAAAAAGAATATTCCATAGGATAAAATGAAATATCTTGCACTTATTAATTGACATAAATCCATTTTCATGCTATTTCAGAAAATTCTGGTGGATAAGACCCAATGGTCAAAGATGTAAGATCCTAAGAGACTTGAGAAAGGAAAATGCAGTATTATAGAGAACCCTATTCTTCAGGGTCTTAGTGGACAGAGATGCCTATGGCCACAGAAGATAAGAGCAGCCCCGTTCCCTGAGGTAGGAGGAAGGGGCTTAAGTAGCTATAGGTGGATCCTGGTTAATTTGAACGTACCTAGGTTTTCCTAAAAGTATTAGCACATCAAAAGCCACAGTGTGTGACTTCGGCAGTATAGAGAATGAAAGATTAATCAGAGAACTAGCTTAGTCACTGAGAGGCCCCAGGGAACTATACCACAGCTGTAGGGTTCCCAAAAAAAACACAAAAGCCAAGAACTCTCAGGCTTTCATTTGGAATATCAGTGGAAGAGAAAAAAGTGGAAGAAAAGTTGTTTGGGTGAAGAACTTTCTCAAAGCAAGGTAGTTTTCTTGGGGAAAGGAAAAGGATGGGCAGACTCATCTGCTTCACTACTCTAAACTTACTTTCTAACTATTCAATCCTCACAGAGTCTGTGTGCCTTGGCCTATAGTTGTGTTGTTATTGTTATTGTTGTTTTGTCTTTTTGAGACAGGGTCTCACTGTGCAGCTCAGGCTGGCCTTGAGCTCACTTTGTAGCCCAGGCTGGTCTTGAACTAGCAATGATCATCCTACCTCAGCCTCCAGAGTGCTGGGATGACAGCCATGTGCCACCAGGTCTGGCTTTTAATTTAGTATAGTTTTCCTTTTATTTTTTTTGTGCTATCTTAAGGCTCCATCTCTCAGGAGCTATTTCTAGTCTTCGTTCCTATTCTCTCATATATTTTTCTACTCTTAAAAACATAAGACTCTATCACGTCAGGCTTGGAAAGCATACCAAAGTCATGGGCTGGGGAAGATATAGCTACACCCAAGATGGCAGCCAGGTCACTTAGATTTCCATTCAGCTTTAAAAACATGAAATATGACTGGCTGATAGCTCAGGGATCTAAAGCGCCTGCTTGGGCAGAACGCAGCGGCCGGAGTTCCATCCCCAGCCTGCCATGCGGGCCCTACCCCTGGGGAGCATTGAGACTATGCTTGAGGCTGGGCATGGTGGCACATCCCTGTAATCACAGCAGTTGGGAGGCTGAAAACAGGAGGATCACTACAAGTCTAATCTATGTAGTGAGACCCTGTAGACCCTGTAGATCCTGTCATAAATGCAGAAAAAATAAGAATATTAAATATGAATTGACGTAAGTAAAGGGAGAAATAAAACTACAAGCACATTTGAAAATATTAATAATCCTCTCTCAATTATTGATGGCTTATTGACAGAAATATCAGTAAGAAGGATTTAAATAATGTAAATCACATATAAAAATAACTGACAAGCTGTGAGGGAAAGCAGCAGCAACAGAACGTGCTTTCTTTTCAAGTATACATGAGACATTTATCAGTGTTGGCCACATGCTAGGCCATAAAAATACCTTGACTGGAGATTATGCAAAATGTCTCTAATTAGACCTTGAGTCAGAGAGTCGATCACAATAAGAATTAGATACTATTTTGTGCTGATGCGTAATTAAGTACACGCACAAATTCACGCTGCTGCTGAAAAGGCTTGGTGGGGGGATGTAAGGCTTAAATGCACATCTCAGGAAAAAAAGTTATGAAACCAAGACTCCATAGCCCATAGTCCAAGACTCCATAGTCCAAATAATTAACTCAAAGAAAAGAAAAAGGAGGTTTAACAGATTAGAAAATAAAATAAAATCACAACAGAGAACATGAGCATAGCAAAAGTGATTATTAGATAATAAAGTGAATGAAAATCTAGCAAGACTGAATGATCAAGTTGGGAGGGAAAAATAATAGTAATAAAAGATAAAAGTAATAAAAAATAATAAAAATAATAATAAAAAATAAAAAAATAAAATGACCATATCACAACAAAACCTATATATTATTTCAAAAAGAAAGATACTAGAAAATAATAAGTGAACATAAAAATAAGCAAACAAATTACATTGCCAAATTTCTTTTTTAAAAAGGTTCAAGTTGATCTAGGAATAAGCAGGAAATTTGAAAGAATATATCTACTTGAAGAGTGAAGTCTCTGTTACTACTTCTGCCAGAGACATCACAGGTTCACACAGCTTCACAGCGTAGTCTTCTCGTGTATGTAAGAAGGAACATCTTCTACAAATAGAAATAGAAAAGGGTGCAGCTCTGTGAGGCCAGGCATAACCTGGAAAGAATATTACCAATAAAAGGAAAATGTGAACAATCTCTTTCAAAAATGTTACAAATTATAGAGAAATACTAGTAAGTGCAATCCACAGTTCTGTAAGGGTGGTACTACACAAGGCCAAATAGAGTTTATTTGAGAAATAACAACTCCTGATTGAGTTAGTTCTCAGAGTTCAGCTTATGAGTTTCTCACATGAGCAGAATAAAGAATAAAATTCTATGTTAATCTCAATTGCTAAATGGAAGTATCTTATAAAATTCAAAGCCTTGTGTTCTGAGAACTTCTGGCAAGGTTGGAATACAGTAAGCTTAACTGATTAAATACTACTTTGAAAACCTATTTGATACTGCACTATAAAAATCAAACAGTACAAACTTCCTTCCTGAGACCAGGAATTAAACAAGAGCTCTTTACCAATCACATTTCTATTCAATGTCATTCTGAGGCCCTTCCTGGTCAAGAGAGGAGGCAGGAGAAGCTAAAGCAGAAGAATTGCTGTGGAAGAATTAAAGCTGTCCTTATTAACAGATATCATGGTTACACATAATAGACAATTCAAAAGAATACAAAAATAGATATAATAAGTGAAATTTTAAAAATTAACATAAAATAATTACATCATGTCCCAACAAACAGTGGAAAAATTGATAAAAAAAATAAAAATTTAAAAAATAACATTTTCAATACCATCAAAGGCATGAAATACTTAGGAAAAATAATAAAAATGTAACAGATCACTACACTCATTGTCATGAAACATTACTGAGAGAAATTAAAGAAAGTAAAAATAAATTGGTGGCTATGTTCATTCAAATTCTTGCTCATGTTGACACTGTAAAAATGTCAGTTTTCTCCAAAATCATCCTATTGATTTAATACTATTTCATTCAATATCCCGAAATACATTATTTGTTTTTTCTTGGGGAAAATAACAAGTTGATTATAAAATTCTGTGGAAATACAAAAGGCTGACAATAACTAAAATAATCATGAAAAAGACAGTATTAGGAGATTCACCTACAGGATAACAAGACTTGTTTAATTAATTAAAGTCTTGTAGGATTAGTGCATAGTATTAGAAGAGAGTTAGTTCAAAATCATACCTATGCTTACTTGATTTTCACAGCTGTTTCTGTGTAGTACTATTAAGAAATACACTCTTTGCAAAAATGCTATGAGCTTACTTGAAAATTGTTATAAAGAAAATGATTACTGATTTCTTCCAAGTAACAAATAGTGAAAGCAAACTTTACATGAATGTAGACCACAATGTTAAAATTCAGGAAGTTAAAACATATAGACAAAACGAAATATATCTTTTATTATCTTAGGGTAAACAACACAGATTTATTAAGCAGAACAGAAAATCAATAACAAGTAAATACATTATATTATCTCTAAATTAATAGCATGCACCATAACATAGAATTTAGAGAGTGAAAAATCAAGCCACAAATGTAGATGCACAAACTCTATGGTATAGCTGCTTGGATTCTAGTTATAGAGCCAACAGAAATGTGATTCCTTTTTATTCCAGCATCAAAAGAAAGTGCAAGATTTTACCGTACTTGCAAACTGAAATGATACATATGACCTTCAATAACAGAAAAAAAATGCTCTTGTTATATGAAACAACATGGAATGAATCTCACAAACATAACTGAGTGAAACTAACCATACACAGCAGAGTATACAAAATTGGATTCTGTTAAATAAAGTTCAAAACTGGCAAAGCCAGGCCAGGCTGTTGGAGCTCAAACAACATGGACCTCAGTACAGGATAGGGGCACAGACAAGGGTTTTTTATTTGAAGATGGTGTTATTTATGTAGGTACATGTACTTTACAAATCCATCAAAAAAATAAAAAAAAAATTTAAATCCATCGATCACTTTGAAATGTAAATATCTAAATTGAAATAAAACAAAATAAATTAACAATATATTGTTATAAAATTAAAATATATAAGTACAATATGAATACACACAAAAGTATTTTGTGTACCAAATTTGACTGTTCACTAGTGAAATATTGGTAGAGATCAAAACATGTTTGGTAAAGACAGAAAGAAGAGAGTATATACAATGCGGACTAAAAGGTGGTGCTATAGTTTGTGTCTAATTGTCCCTCAAAAGCTACATGCATTTATAGGGTCAACTTCTAGAGTTTGTGATTAATTCATGATCCAGTGCTGAAATTATGGGTGTGAGTGCTACACCTAGCCTGGGGTGGATAGCCTGAATGCAGCATAAGGGAGATAGACTTTCTCTCTATTGCTACTGCTATTGCTGTGCTTTCCTGTTGCCTTTGCTCTACTGTTTTCTGCTGCCATAAACTGCTGCCCTCTGCCATGTGGCACTCTGCCTTGGAGCCATCCAAGTAAGGACTGAAACCTCCACAAGCTGTGAGCTAAATAAACCTTTCCTTCTTTAATTTTGAGTGTTGGGTATTTTTTCCCAGCAACTAGAGAAAAGGAACCAAGACAGAATCTAGTACTGAGAAGTAGGGTTGTTACTGTGACTCAAACTAATTATGTGAGCCTTTGGCAGTTATTTATGGGAAGAGATAGGAAGAGTTTGGAAATGTCACCTACAAGAGAAGCACTGAAATGCCTTCAGCTGTTCTGTATGGGAGATTCTGGTCAGAGCTCAGATGACCAGAAAGCTGATAGAAATCCTGCCTATAAAGACCTTGCTGGGGAGGTTACTGCTGAGAAGGACTACATCTGTTGTTGGACTTCAGATGACGTGCATTATGGCTTGGCAGAAAGTTTGTCTGAATTTTGCTCATGTCCAGAGACTTTGCCTGAGACTGAGATTAAACACAGTGGACTCAATAATCTGGCAAAAGAAATTTCATATTGAGGCAGTGGCATGGCTATTGTTGGGGGCTGCTAGTCAGATTTATATTGAGAATCAAGAGCAAAGACCTCAGAAGAATGATTTAAAATGTGTTTGGCCAGAAAGAAAGCTCCAATAAAGCTGTGGAATGCAAAGGTAGAGCTGAGAAAATCTCCCTTGCTAAGAAGGAACAAGAGAATAGAAAGGATGGCCTGAGGGCATCAGAGGAGGTGCAGTTTCCAGAATGGTGGCAACAGCCACACCAGGTTCCAGAATAGTGGCAGCATAGAGATTTATTCCTCAGAATCAGGATTACAGTGCTCAGCAATCCGGGCACTCGACCCCGATAGTCAAGAGAGAAGAAATCCTGGCTACTGCTCCAGCTGTAAGCAGACCTTGGCATCATCCACATAGCATTGGTTTTAGGCACATACAGAATGTAAGAGTTCTGAATTTAAGAAGGCTTTCACCTAGATTTCAGAAGACCTGGGAGGCTAGGCAGTGTGCCCCTGAGAGGGTAGTGTGTGAAGCAGAAAGTGAGAGGCCTAATGCTCAGTGGAAACCCCAGAAGTGTGGAAAAGCCGGGAATGTGAACCATCTCAGAGAAGCTGCAAGGAGGGAGCAAAGCAGACCTAAGATAGAAACCATGGGAGCTACCACTAAAACAGAGCTCACAACTCATCACATTATTGCCTTGGATGTTCCACATGGAACTACATTACCTAATGTTTGCCCTGCTGGATTTTGGACTTGCTTTGGTTCCAATGCTTTGTATCCTGCTGTTTGTACCTTTGGCATGGTAATGTTTATCTCATACCATTTAATGTTGGAAGTGTTTAACTTTTCATTTGCACAGGGTCTCACAGCTAAGAGTTTGCCTTAGATCTCAGAGGAGACTTGGGACTTGGACTTTTCAGCAATGCTGAAACTGTTAAGGACTTTGGTAACTCTTAGAAATGGACTGAAATGCCTTTTGCATAAAGAAATGTACATGAGTCTTTGAGGGTTCAGGGGTGGAATATTATGGCTTGCTTTTAGTTGTGCCCTCAAAGTCTCATGCACTTATGAGGCAGAATTCTAGAGTTTGTGATTAATTCATGATCCAGTTCTGGGATTATGGGTGTAAGTGCTTCTGGCATTATGGGTGTGAGTGCTACACCTGGCCTGGGGTGGACAGCCTTAATGCAACATAAAGGAGATAGATTTTCTGTCTGTTGCCTTTGTTGCCACTACTCCTCCCTTTTGCTCTTGCAGTTTTGCTGTTCCACTTCCATGAACTGCTGTCCTCTGCCATGTGCCAATCTACCTTTGCCCCAGGTGAGTATGGACTGAAACCTCTACAAACTGTGAGCTAAACAAACTTTTCTTTCCTTCATTTAATTTAATTTTGTTTTCATGCGTTTAGTACAAGGTCTCACTACACAGATTGGACTCATAGAGATCCTCCTGTTTTTCAGTCTCCCAAGTACTGAGATTACAGGCATGCACCACCATGCCCAATCTCAGTCACCATCTCAGTGTTCCCTGGGGGCAGGGCCGACATGGCATGTTGGGGCTAGAACCCCAGTCCCTGTGTCTGCCTAAGCAGGTGCTTTAATCTCCTGAACTATTTGGCCAGCCCCTCCTTCCTTAATTTTAGGTACCACGTATTTTTTTCAACAACAAGAGAAAAATAAATGAGACTGGTGGGTAGGTGACATCTATCCTGCCAAGTAACTGGTGCACCTGGTGCAACATCTATCCTGCCAGTTACTTGACACACATGCACATATATGTTCATTTGCAGAAATCAAGGGGCCCAAGTCCCAGATTCTGGGTTGTTCTTTTATCCTGCTAGATGGTCATTTTATGCCTGCTATATAGGGTGAGCATTATAAGGCTTCCTGGGGTTAGATAACTTTGTGCAAAGTAGCAGTACCCAAGGCAAGGACTTGAATTAAGTCCAATTCAGACCATGTTCTTAACTGCTGCTTTCTATCATAAGCATAGTAATCTGTAGATGGCTACTTAGATTTGGGTTCCAAAGGCTAAATAAAGAGCAGAACAATTTCTCCAACTCCCTGTTTTTTGTTTTTGTTTTTCTTTGATGAACATTGGCCAAGTCATCAACACTGACAGTGACTTTGTAAGAAAAATACTCCATGCAGGAAGCTTCATTTTACCCAATCTACAGAGGGCTTTCCTGGCACCTCCTTTATCAGTGACTCAGAGATCACCACAAGGGGCACTGCCTTCTCCTACCACTTCCTTGACAGAGGTAGCACTTGAGTCTTCACTCACGATTTTTCAACACTTTCATAGTCAGCTCCCTACACTTTGGGAAGTTTTTATTAAAAGTATGTCTGTCTACCTATTGAATGATAAAATAGCATTGCCTCAACTAATCCTCATCATAAATTTATGGAGAAGTTCACTACATTCCTGGATGTTAAAGGTTATCTTCAAGGTCACATATTACTGAGGCACAGTACTGTGGTCTGTTAGACTTTGGAGAGTTGAGTTGAGCCATTTATTCCACATTAACTTTGGGCCATCATTATAAAGCTGTGAACACCTGAAAACAGAAAAACAGGGAGTGTTGTGGAAAACTCTGACAGGCAGACAACCCAGAAAGCTCTGTGGTCTGGGGCCAAATGGAGGGATTGTGTACTGCAATAGACTGTACCACAATAGTGATCAAATTACATTAAATTATTCAGGTTTCTTTCACAATTATTCAGATATACCTACACATGCACTTGTTAATCAGACCTTTTGTTAACATCTATTTGATGCCAGGTACTAGACTAAGAACTAAGAATTCATACAGGATAATCATTATCATCATCATCATCATCATCATCATTGCTATTTCTGTGACAGCACCCCCATTTTCTCCTGAACTTTACTATAAAATTGGAAACAATGAAGTCAGGAACCCAGTAAAATGTGCTGTCTGACAAGGGATACTATTTTGCACAGGATTAAGCAGAAAGTACTATTATGATTAGGGTTCTGTTGTCAAGAAGACATGAACATATAAACATGTGTTTTGGATTCAAATTAAAATAATCAAGGGCCAGCCAAATAGCTCAGCAGATTAAAGTGCCTGCAAGCAGGCACAGGGGCTGGGGTTTCAGTCCCTGGGCCTACCATGATGGCCCTGCCCCCAGGGCATACTGAGATGGCAATTGAGACTGGGCATGGTGGCGCAAGCCTGTAATCCCAGTTCTTGGGAGGCAGTGAATAGGTAGATCACTATGAGTCTGATCTAGTGGTGAGACCCTGAAAACCCTGTTGACCCTTCCCTAAAGTACAAAAAATCAAACTTGGGACCAGGGAAATAGCTCAGTAGAGTAAGTGCTCACCTGGCAAGTGCAAGGGCCTGAGTTCAATCCCCGGCTCTGAAAAAAAAATTGTAAAACTCAAAAAAGAATATCCACTCTCAAATTGCTATGAGGACTGGGGATAACAAAAGTAAATACATTTTGTTATGTGTTATATGAACTAGAAGCTTTTTCATTTGCAAATGGCCAAAATTTTTTCTCTGATTTTTTCCAATTCTAAATCCAGTATAAAAATGGTATTTATTGACTGCTATCTGGCCAGAGTGGTTAAGCTCTAGCGTCAAGAGTTGCTGGACATGAAGATGTGTTCTGAGCATTAACCATTTCTTGCCTCTGGAAACTTTGGTGGCTCCACATTTGCTACAGCACTGTTTTTGAGACTTCCTTCACCCTGATATCCTCCCTCTATTTCTGCATTTATACAAAAACTATGCACCATGATGGCTCAGTCTGCCATCCATATGGGCCTGGTAAAATCTCCACCTGATCATACATGAGGGCTTTCACCCAACCAGAACTTTGTGGCTTATTTCTGGAGGAAGGGCGTTCTCCCAAGTGGAGGGCTAGATAAACACATGATGGGGAGGCCAGATCTATGTGCTCATCCTTAGTGCAGCTGCAGCTAAGATGCATGAGTTTCTATCTCACCAAACTTGAGTTGTGTGACTTGTATGTCTCTGTGCTTCATTTTCCTCATCTATTAAGTAAAGTACTTAACAAAGGTGTTAGAAACACTGAATAAAATAATTACTAGATGCTTTGTAATTGGTTTCAGCATTGCTCTGCAGATAGCAGTCATTATTAATTATATTGATCCATGTGTCAAAGATGAGAGAACAAGCACCCCAAGAGATTGTACCTTGCCCTTGGCCTCACCCATGAACTTCTTGATGGAGAGACTATAAGTATCAAAACCTGGAGAGCTCCAGATACCCTAGTACACTGGGAATTACACGTGGTTTATCATGTTCATTCCCCTGAAAGAGAGAGGCTTACTTTTAGCTTTGCTTAAAGACAATCTTTAATAATAATAATAATAATAATAATAATAATAATAACAACAACAACATGCTTCATGGGGCTTTTTTCACTGTTTCCCATCACTTATATCATTTTACTCTTAAATATCCCTATGAATCAGAGAATATATTATCACCATTAGTTGTTCTCCTTATTCATTTTTTAAAAAATACTCTGCTTGTTATACACAAATACAAACTTTCCTATTTTTAAATTGGGTCTAATATATTGTTCAATTAATTCAAGTGCTTACTTTTCTGACTTGACTTATTGTTTTCAAATTGAAAATGACACATCTCCTTGACAAATGCACAGCAAGATAGGCAGAGAATCATCAAAGAGAGGGAGAGCTAAGGATGCATTTGACATGCAAACAAATGGATTGAAACTCCATACACCCCAATCCTGAACTTCTAGTAGCTCAACTCAAGAGTACTAAGGGATCTATAAAGCTGCTAATGCCACAAGTCAGCATCTGTTCATAAGGCCCCACGCAGCTGCCAACTGAATGCATTTCTCAATGTAAACAGAGCCAATAGAAAGTCCAGAACTCATGGAATCTTGAGATATGCTGAACTACTTCATGGAACATCAAAATGAGTTCTTATCTTTTCCCCATAGTGCAGAATAGAACATGTGATGAGCAGAGGAGAGGTCTGTCCTGGGGAAAGATCAGAGTCCTAGGTGGTATCACTCAGGTCTGCTGACAGAAGTCACAGGTTGAGACTTAACACCCAACCCCAAATTTAAAAGAGAAGAGGTTTATTTCATGTCACACTTTCAGTCTACATTCAGCTGGCTCACAACAGGAAGCACATGGTGGAGGAGAGCTGTGCACATCATGGTGGTCAGGCAGAGCCAGCAATTCAATGGAGAGACTATAGTTTGTAGGAGATGAATGATGTCTTGAGGGCAGAATTATGCTCAAATTGAGGAGAGCTGAGATCCTCACTGAATAGCATAAGATAGCAGCTACCACATATTGAAGGGTCATCTTTTTAAGGAGTTCTAGTTCATTCCCTTTCTGAAATGGTTAGTGTGCACCTCTACAAAAGCAGAAGGGAGAAGATAAGCTGCACCATGCCTTCTGAACACTAAGCATTCTTCAATAAAGAATTTGAAGGTTCCAAAGAGTGACCAAACCCACATTCCATTCTATGCTCATGGGAAGTCTATTTCACGGCATGGGTAGCCCACTCCCTAGTCATGTGGTTGACCATAGTTTCATACTCAGGTCTGTTTCCCTGATGTTCAATGTGCATAGGCATTGAACTGAACCAACTCAGTCTTTCTTTTTTTCTAAAAAAATGTATTTAGTACAGGGTCTACAGTGTCTCACTACACAGATTGGACTGGCAGTGATCCTCTTGTTTTCAGCCTCCCAAGTGCTGGGATTACAGGTATGTACCACCACACCCAGTCTTAGTAGCCATCTCAGCACACCCTGGGGGCAGAGCTGGCATAGCATGAGGGGGATCAAACCCTAGTCTCTTTGTCTGCCTAAGCAGGCACTTTAATTCACTGAGCTATCTGACCAGCCTTCCAGTTCAGTCTTTCTATCAACTATGTAAGACCAATATTTTAATGAAAGGCCTGATTTGATACCACTTCTTGCCCTATGATTTCATGTATTTATTACAACACCTGATTTCATCAGACAAGAACCACTTATAAAGAAATGGAAAAGATCTCTGCAAAGTGAGATGCATGTGGAAATAGTAAGGAAATTGAAAGTCACAAGATCAAGTAATGGTTCTGCTTAACTGTTGGTTAACTCCAGCCTGGGCTGTGCTTTGTATGGGCAATGAGCTCAGCTCTGAATGCAGCAGATTCTACTTGTTTGGGTAGTGTTTCTAATCATGGGATATATATTTTCCCTCAATCACAGGAAAACACATTGGCAGTGGCATATTGCTTTGATATTGCTACCATTTGCTGGGTTTCCATCCTTTCAAAATGTCTTAAACAGAAGCATGAAGCGTGAATAGACCAAACTACAGAACCCAGTATTTACAAGACTATTTCGAACCTTATAAAGATTTGATCAGCAAATATGCCAATTGATACACCATAATGTTTTACAACTGCAGTTGTCGTGGTCTATAAAACTTATTATAATTCTGAAGGGATTTCTGCTCTCTTGGCAGACATTTCTTTTTACTACCACCTAGTGGTCTAGATTAGAATCTGCAGTTTTGTTGCTGTAGTTTCAGGAAGCAAGAGTATTTTTGTTAAGTGTAAAACAAAAATAAGTGATATTGAAAGACACTTCTTTTCCTGCCTGATTAATATTCCTTTCCCCATCTGAGCACCCTGCCCCCCCACAGTATTCCCATCAGAATCCCCAATGCTCTATATATGGATTACAGCCATTCTACTTGTAAGATCTCAAATAATTCATTCTCTGGGCTTTAGTTTTCCTCTCCTGAAAGTAGATTTGGCAAAATATTCTAAGGCTCCTGTTAACTCCTGTTATTTTCCCCACCTGATCCAAGATGGTATTGTTGCTGAGTCCAAAGTATCAGAGAGATCAATGGGAAAACAGGAGGATTTTTGGGTTTCAGGTGTACACCAGCTCAAGTTAACTTTACAATGTCCAAAATGGCTGAGCAAGCCCTAAAGGAAAGGCTCTAGTTTTTATACATTTTGCTGAGGGATTTGGTCTTTAGAAACTGTGTAGGGGTGTGTGTGTGCAGAATCAAGACAAAGCAATCAAAGCAATTAGTGGGGATGGGGAGATGGCTCAGTGGATTAAGTGCTTCCCTGGCAAGTGCAAGGGCCTGAGTTCAATCCCCAGTTCTGAAAAAAAAAAAAAAAAGCAATTAGTAACTTAGCCTTGATTGAGACAGAGCCTTATGAACTTGCAGTAATAAGATGACATAAACTGTACTTACAGGACACAGTTACCAAATTATCTATACCAGAACAAGAAGTTAAAGCTACAGGAGACAGAAGAGGGGCCCTTGAGGGGCATTGGCCAAGGCTTGGAAAGTTTGTTTTAAGTCCTGCTTCAGTACTTCTGATATTTTAACTTCATTATATTTTTAAGGGCTGAATTTTGTCTACCAAAAAAAGCATATGTCAAAGTTCTAATCCCAGTACCTCAAAGCATGACTGTACTTGGAAGGGCCTTAGAAGAGGTGATTACAGTTGGCAAGAGGCCAGAGGGAGGACCCCATCCAATGTAACAGAGGTCCTTCTAGAAGAGGACATCACACACAAAGAAACACAAGGCGTGAGCACACAGAGGGAACACAATGGAGGCAATGATGTCAACCATCTGCCTGCAGGCTGAGGGGCCTCAGTAGAAAGCACACTTGCCAACACCTTATCCTGGGCTTCTAGCTTTCGGAGCTCAGAGGGAATACATTCTCTCCGTGGAAACCACATTGTTATTGTATCCCTGGAAAACTAACACAGTGCTTGAGACAAAGACATCCAATATACATAAAGTATGTACTGTGATGCAAGCAAATGGCGCCCTTTGAAGAGTCTGGGGTATGAAGATGCTTGAATGCCGATTTCCAAGAGGTCTCACACAAACATGATTGAGAATTGATAACTCCATCTGGTTAACTATCTGTTGCATACACAAGCACCCACATTCACATCTAAATATCATGTACATGCATATATTAGTGAGTATATAAGTACATATGCATATAGATGTGTGCTATATACTCTCTCTCTCTCTCTCTCTCTCTCTCTCACACACACACACACACACACACACACACCACACAGACAAACAGATTTGAAAAGTCAGGCAAATGGAGTGCAAAGCCCAGATCTATCATTTGTTAATTAGCTGGGTGTCCTAACCTAAGTAAGATGCTTAATTTTCCAAGGCTCTAGGACTTCAATTCATAGCAGTAAAGTGGGAAAATAACAAAATGCAAGGATACATGAAGTGATATATAAAGTATTAAAAGGGGTAATTATTTTTCTCTTTAATCCATATTGAGCCTTTAAAACATGGGAGAAAGAAACTCCAGCCCCTTTCTAGTCCCTGACCCCTGAAGAGGTGCAGTTCAAGTCATGATGTTTTAATGGGGAAAGTGGGCTGCAGCACACGTGCTGTGCAGCACTTGCTGAGCCTGTGATCCCTGGCCTAGGAAGATACATAGTGACCTCTGCTCTGCCCTAAACCACACCCATGTGCAGTCTCAGTTTGAAGGAGGTAGGAGAGATCTGAAGTCCGTGTGTGTCAGAGTCCTGATATTTAAATTCCAGTGTGCTGTAGGTGACAGTTTGAATCCTTCTTGGACCCACAATGTTTTTTTCACTCATTATTAACTTTATTGAAAATCAATGATAATTATATAACAAATGAAAAATTGTAGGCAAATATTGAAATGTGAAAGATATGATATAAACAGAGCGAATTTTAGAAAAATATTTCTGAAATGAATACATAACATGAGACTAATAATAGATTGCATAGTGTAAAAATTATTTATAAGCTTAAATAAATATAACAAAAATTGTGTAAAATAAACATGAAGAGTTTACAAATCAGTCATAAAATAGTTCACTTTGTGCTAAAATAAGGAAACATACTCATATAATTAGAATTATCAAAATAGAAGGAGATAGGCAAGAAATATTTAAAGATTTAAAACTACTGAATTTAGTTAAAATTATAGCATATTTCTAAGAAAAATGAACTTTTTGCACAAGAAATATGGATAAAATCATACCAAGATACACAAAAATGAAATTGTGCTAAAGAAAAAAATCATTAAAGCATATACATAGAAAAAATATTAGCTATAAAAGAACAAAATTAAATAGCATCTTATTCCACATTAGGAAAAAAAAAAGAGCAAGTGGGTAAGAAACTAGACTTATTTAGTTAAAGGACTGAAAAAAAATCTGGCCTCATTGAATTTTATACTTAGCAAGCATACTTTTAAAAAAGTAAAAGTAAAATATTTTCCAGTCATACAAACTCAAAATATTCTAATGCCATCAGATATATCATATACAAAATAACAAAAACCATAATCCAGAAGGCAAGAGAAGTTTCTGGATGGTCCTGGATAAAGAACAAAGAGCTCTCAAGGGTCAGCTAAAAAGCTCAGTGAATTAAAGAGCCTGCAAGCAGGGGCAGGGGTCTGGAGTTCAATTCCTGAGATTGAGACTGGGCATGTAATCCCAGCACTTAGGAGGCTGTAAATAGGAGAATCACTATGAGTCTGATCTAGTAGTGAGACCCTAAACACTCTGTGGACAATTCCCTAAAATATAGAAAAA
Organism: Octodon degus; assembly: GCF_000260255.1. NCBI lineage: Eukaryota > Metazoa > Chordata > Mammalia > Rodentia > Octodontidae > Octodon > Octodon degus. The sequence continues at coordinate 182,162 of NW_004524633.1, read as the reverse complement.
ATAAAAATAAATAAAGAGCTCTCAAAATGGTAGTTATGCAGGACTATGTAAAATGTAATTATATTAGATGAACCTATTTAAAATGTCTTTGAAGATTTCTACAAAACAGTATCAATCTTATGTCAGGTTATGTACATATTTTTTCGTGTGTGTGTGTGTGTGTGTGTGTGTGTGTAAAACACAAGGAAGAACTAATATAAAGTCAATGGAAAATAGAAATACACTTTTTAATGTTTCTAATACTAGGAGAAAATATCATACCATGTCTTATAAGTAGATTGTAAGTCAAAGAAACAGCATAAATCATAAAACAAAGGGCTGGTCAAATGGCTCAGTGGATTAAATTTCATGCAAGCAGGCTCAGGGGCCCACAGTTTGAATCCCAGGCCTGCCATGCAGCCCCACCCCTGAGGTACCATGAGATGGCAATTGAGACTGGGCGTGGTGGCACACTACTGTAATCCCAGCTCTTGAGAGTCTTTAAACAGTCATATTACTGTGAGTCCAATCTTGTAGTGAGACCTTGAGCACCCTGTAGACTCCTCCCTAAAATACAAAAAAAAAGAAAAATAAGTCATAAAACAAAATTAAAATTAAACAGTAATAAGAAAATTAATTGTTAATTAATTTAACATTAAATTAAATATTTCAAAGTGACATTCAAAAATTAAAATTAAATTGTGAGTCCAACTAAGAAACTAGAATGTAGTGTATCATATGTACAAATCTGTGTTCAATCCAGAATATTCACACAGTATTTGATTAAGTTAATATAGACAAAAATATCAACTAAGAAAAAGCGGGGTTTTTTGTGCTTTTTGTTTGTTTGCTTGTTTTTTCATATTTTTTAGGGAAGGATCTACAGGGTGTTCAGGGTCTGACTTCTAGATCAGACTTGTAGTGATCCGCCTGTTTACAGCCTCCCAAGAGTTGGGATTACAGGTACATGCCACCATGCTCAGTCTCAATTGCCATCTCAGCATGCCGCAGGTGTGGGGCCAGCACAGCAGGCCCCAGTATTGAATACTTGGCCTCTGAGCCTGCTTACAGGCATTTTAATCCACTGAGCAATTTGGCCAGCCCTTAGAAAAAGTTTCATGATAGTAAAGAATTACTAGGAATGAAACATAACCAAAATACTAGAATGACAAATATATAACCAGCACTTCCAATAGTTTAGGGATAAGATATCACACAAAGTTCTAGTATGTGGGGGGCATGGACAAGGTCCATGATGTTTACTTGTGGCCAGGTGTCAAAAGTGGGAATGAGATACTGCTATTTCCTTGATATCCACCCTTTATACCCCAACACAATAATGATGCATAGGGTGCAAGTCAAGTCCATTTGTAGAGTATGCTGATGGAAATATTTTGCTGCTGTATACAAAAGAATAAATGAAAGACTGCTGATGTATATCTCTTTTTCTCCTGTGTTTAATTGTTTGCCCTATTTGGTGGGTTCTTTACATTCTTATTCATGGAGTTGTCATCATTTTGATCCCTCTCTAGAATATCTTTTAGTAGTCTGGGTAGGGTTGGCTTTGTCATCATGAAATTCTTTAGCTGTTCTTTGTTATGGAAGTATTTCACTTCTCCATTATACTTAAAACAGACTTTTGCAAGTCCTATCACTCTGAGTTGGAATTTTTTTTTTCCAGAACTTGTAGTACTTTGTTCCATGCTCTTCTTGACTTCATGATTTGTGAAGAGAAATCTGCCATTATTCTGATGTGTTTTCCTTTAAGTGTGCTCTGTTTCTTTTTTTTTTTTTTCTAGTGGCTTTTAGTATACTGTTCCTATGCTGAATTTCTGGGATCTTGATTATTATTTACCTGGGTATGTATCTAATTGGGTTGACGTTATTTAAAGTTCTATATGCTTCAGCCACCTGAATGTAAGATTGTTTCCCCATAGGTGGGAAGGTTTCTGCTATTACTTCTGCCTATATCACTTGTATTGACTCCTTCTTTCTCATTGATGCTTATTAGTCTTATGTTGTTCATCTTTGTGTAGTCTTACAGATACTGAATTATTTTTTCCTGCATCCTAGTTGTTTTTAAGAGATATCTTCTTGTCTTCTCACTAGCTGCAATGGTTTCTTCAAAGTCTGAAAGTCTATTTTCACTTTTATTAACTGGTTATTCCAGAAAAAAACAGATCGGAGGATCAATGGAATAGATTAGAAGATTCAGAAGCCACTACAAACACACTCAGCCACCTTACCTTTGACAAAGGGGCAAAACATGATAACTGGAAGAAAGACATCCTCTTGCACAAATGGTGCTGGAAAAACTGGCTCTCTACATGCTGAAAACTAAAACTAGACCCAGGTCTATCACTATGCATTAATCTAAAGTCAGAATGGATTAAAGATCTAAACATTAAAATGGAAACACTAAATCTCCTGGAAGAGAAAGCAGGAGGAACACTTGAAGACATAGGGGTAGGCAAAGAATTCATGAACAAAAACCAAATTGCTAGGGTAATACTAGAAAGAATTAAATACTGGAACTTCCTCTTACTGAGAAGTTTTTGCATGTCAAAAGAAATTACCAACAAAGTGAAAAGACCACCCACAAATTTGGGGAAAAAAAAGTTTAACTAATAAGCACTCAGACAAAGGTCTTCTCTCCAGAATTTATAAAGAAGTAAAAAATATTATGGCCCCAAAATTTAAAGATCCAATCCTGAAATGGGCTTCTGAGATGAACACACACTTCTCAGAGGATGAAATTATAGAAGCAAATAACTATATGAAAAAATACTCCACACAACTAGCCATCTGTGAAATGCAAATTAAAATAACACTGAGATACCATCTCACCCCAGAAAGAATGGTTATCATAAAGAAATCAACCAACAACAAATGTTGGAGAGACTATGGGGGAAAAGGAACCCTTGTCCACTGCTGGTGGGAATATAGACTGGTGCAACCATTATGGAAACAAGTGTGGACATTCCTTAAAAATACTAGAACTGGAAATCCCATTCAAGCCAGTTCTCCTCTACTGGGAATTTTCTAGAGGAACTGAAAACAACATATCAAAGTGATACATGTGCACCTATGTTTATAGCAGCACAATTTTTGATAGCCAAATCTTGGCAACATCAAAAATACCCATCACCTGAGGAATGGATGAAAAAGATGTCATATTTTTATACAATGGAGTATTACTCAGCTATAAATATTAATAAGCTCGAAGCCTTTATATTTAGGTGCATGTCACTTGAAGATATACTCATAAGTGAAACAAACCAGACCCACATGTATAAATAACATATAGTCTCCCTTGTGTAAAAACTCAAAACAAGAAATAAAAAGAGAAAGATATAACACAAAAAGAAAGTGAAAGTTTAAAGATTAAAGAAGGAAGAGAGAACAAGGAGAAAAGCTAGGAAACATGACAGGGGCAAAACAAAACATTTACTTGCACGAGATGGCTAAGGCAATGATCCTGAGAATCTTCAGCAGGTTTTTGAAACTAGGAGTTAATTGGTAGTATTTTCACCCTGACTAACTATATATGCTGATACCTGTGAACTAAGAACCTGCACTGAGGATAGCAATATGTAATACTAGGGTCATGCTTGGAATGCCTGTCTTTCTGGTCTTCTAAATACATACTATTTGTCATGTCATATCAATTATTGCTATACTGTATCTCAAGTAAATACATGCTTAGAAAAACAAAAAGTAATATGAAGACAAAGGACAAGAAAAAAAGTCATAGGACTGTCCCACTACAATGCTATATATGGTTAGATTTCTAAATTTCTGTGTAAAAATATATAATTGTTTATTCCTATTTTTTAATTTTTTTCTTTTTTTCTTCACATTCTATAGGAATTTAAAGTTTAACATATCAATGCTTGATGGAAAATACCTGTTTCATGTTATGTCTAAGATGTTTGATATTCAGACAGATAGTGAGGTTAAGCTCAACTGTGTATGTTATAGGATCATAATATCATTAAGCTTCTCTTTTGGAGGATCAACAACTTAAATTTGCAGATCAAAAAGTAGAGAAAAAGAAGGGCTGCAAGGATCACCAACATTGTTGTCCTAGCCCTTTAAGGTCAGTGAGGGCTCAGGACATACCTGTACTGTAACATCCTGTAACTCAATAATGGCTCAAATTTTCTGATCATGGAGAATATGAGGCCACAGAGGAAAGTGATTGACAATGTAGAATGTGCCTAAGGAAAGTCACATGGAGAGACAACATTCTCTCAGGCTTTCACAGAGAGCAAATTGGTCAAGCAATGGCTGTGACTCAACCGCATGGCTGAACACTAACAAAGGATCTACAAACTGCAGTACAAGGTTTCAAGGTAATTCCTGAGGAGATTTTTTTTTTAAATTTTTTTTCCTGAAGAGATTTGATTGACCTTGTCAGATACAAAAGCTACATTTTTTGTTATATATGTCTTCTTTTATCTTGGTCTTAACCATCCAGCAGAAAAGTATAAAAATGAGGAATAAAAAGTAAAGCCTTATTAATATGCTGAGCTGAGACCCAGTCCTAGTCCAGGTCCAGTGAGTGTGCGGAGAGCTTCCTGCTAACCTGCGCCGGCGGGACCAGTCCCAGCCCAGGCACAGAGTGGGCCGGACCCTCTCCCAGCCCCTTGGGCCGCCCCCC
>NW_004524633.1:150896-172743 GCF_000260255.1 Octodon degus | reverse complement strand
TCAATAAAACTTTGAAAAAAAAATAATAATATGCTGAGCTGTAAAAAGCTCAAGTCACCAACTTCTGACATTGCCAGTCTTATGGATAGCCCATTACTATTATGGCTTACCGGACTATATTGAATTATTTTTCTGAATTCATACACCTACAATATTTAAATGGCAATTGAATACCCATCTCTGACAAAACTAAACAACAAAAGAGGACATAAATGATGGACCGTTCTGTATCTGTATATGCAAAATAGGATAGATATACAGCTTCTTTCTCTTAATTCAATGAGAAGGAAGATTTGTACTAATAATGTTTGGACAGGGTATCATGTTTGCATCTTGTACTATGAATTACCACTATGAAGACAACAACATGCAATGTATTAATTATTGAAACCAGTTTTGAAACTGTCTCAGTGGTATTTGTTTCTCAATAAAATCAATAAAAATATAAATATAGAAAATAAAATAAATAAAATTTCAGCTAGTAATAAAAGGATTCTCTGTCAAAATTATGTTTAATAGAGATGTTATTTTTACAGTTCACATCCAAAAGGACTGGGGACCCTTTCAGCTGGAGAGATGGTTCAATGCACTATAGAACCTGTTATTTGTAAAATTATGTTACAATAATACAGAAAACTCCCCGATACCTACAGAGTAGAGAGCAATGTTAAATTGTAGAAAACAGGTATTTGGCAATTCTTTTACACGAGGACAGACCTCTTTAAAACTGCTTTTTTAGTGTGTATATGTTTACATGAGTAAAAAATGAATAGATGTATATGAAAAAAATGGTTATGCCAGCTTGTGATTGAGTTTTTAATTTCCTGTATATCACTTTGAATCTGCTTCATGTATTCTATTTCTTTCCTACATTGCTCATTCAAGGATTTCATCATTTTTGCATTCTCTATTTTTTATCAGTGTCTTCTTTAGAAGCACTTATTAATTCTTTCATTATAGTTATTATTTCTTTTTTTACTTCAGAAATTATTTCTGATATGATTCCCTCTATACCCTTCTGCAGTTGTTTCTTTATTTCAGATGGTATTATTTCAGAGATTTCAGGTGTGTAATTTCCAGTTTCTTCTATGCTATCATCTCCTGCATTTTTTTGGTGGGCTAGGGGCCTGAGAATGTATTTTGTTCCTTTTCTTTGTCATTTTGTATAGCACTGTCTTCTGACCTTTGGTGTAGAGCTTTGGTAGAATTATAATTTTTAGTACCAGATCCGGATCTACCAAGTTCAACCTCATCCAGGTGGATGTGGCTTTATTCTGTGGCTTTATTCTGCTGTGCTCTGCTTCTTCCTGGGGCAGCCCTTAGAAGTGAACCTGCTCTGCCCCTCTGGAAAGATGTTCTTCTACTGGATCAGCTGGATGGGTCTTGCCTCTAGCCTCTCTCCAAGGAGTTCTGCCACAGAGTTCCACACCAGGCTTGTCTGATGGAGAAAGTTACACACACACACACACACACACACACACACACACACCTGGCCTAGGTGCTGGCTTGAATGGGGATCTGGCGGACGGAGAGTCCCACTCACACTCCAGGCCCTGGTGCTGGAGGGAAGATCCAGTTTGCCCTGGGCTGTCCCAGGCATATACCCAGCCTGCACGCAGGCTGGAATCTGGACTCCACAATTCTGTTAGTCCCAAACTCTCAGTTGGAAAGTAGGGGAAAGCTTCCATTTGCATACAGCAATGATGAAGACATTGGTGATGTTGGGCATGTGGGATCAATTTCAGGAAGATGCAGAGACACTATCCAGTAAAGGTAAATTTCAATGTGTTGTGGATCTCTTTTTTAGGAGATTCTAAGAGCATCAAGCCAAGGAAGTCAAAAGTGCTGAGCACACTGGAAGAGGAAGTGTTTTACCCCACAGAGGCTATAGAGGGCTTATAGGAGTAGTGGCTCTGAGACTGCATGGCATTGTTGAGTCCTAGGGAATGAGGATTGTTGCCTCAGGGAAGTTGCATCCCACAAGGCGCCCTGGAGGTGGTATATGTATGCGTGTTGAACCTAGTTCCCAGAGATGAGGGCAACTAGGCATCTTGCAATGTTCTGAGCAGCTTACTATTGTAAGATTGTTCCACAAGTGCACCAGTGCTGCCTCTACTGAAATGTCTGCTTGACAACTGAGACAATTATTTATCTTTTCATTTTTTGTTATTATTTTAAATCTTTTATTTATTTATTTGGTACAGGGTTTCACTATGCAGCTCAGACTTGTAGTGATCCTCCTGTTTCAGCCTCCCTGTGCTAAGATTACAAGCATGGGTACCATGCCCATTCTCAATGGCCAGCACAGCACTCTTGGGGCTTGAGCCCTTGCATGGCATGTGGTATCAAGGATCAAACCTGGGTCCTTGCACTTGCCAGGCAAGCACTTAGATGGCACACCTATGTCCCCAGCTCCATCTTTCATGTTTTAATCAAACACTTTTCTAGAACCATCCATTATAACTCAGATAGAGTTAGATAGATGATAAGTGGATAGATAGATAGATAGATAGATAGATAGATAGATAGATAGATAGGGTCTGAGTTATAATGGATGGCTCTCAGAAAAGTGGGTCTGAGTTATAATGGATGGATCTGATAGTAAAAAGTATTTCACCTCATAAATTTGCACACAACCCAGTTGGTTCCTCAGGCATTCCTACTGACACACAAGCACTGCTCTTTCATGCATTTTCTTTCTGGTAAAGATAAGAGGGAAGCCGGCATGGTCTTGCTCTGGCCTTGGCTGAGAGTGTTCTGCCAATGATGTTATGGTCTGGAGTGTTCCAAACATGCAACCCTTGAGAAGTCACATGGAGCGGCTCCCCTGCAGTCCTAACACTGTTGACTTGTACTGGGCCTCCTGCCTTAGTGGAAGGAAGGAAAATCTCTTCCCCTTTTGCATCACATACTATCACCCTTCACCAAACAAGAGCTGCTTGTGTCTCTGTGTTGTGATGTCTCCTTTATCATGTCCTTCTACTTATACAAAGACAGCCCTACATGACTAGGTACCTACATCTCAACTAAGTGCCATAATTGTCATCCTATTAGAGACTCAATCTTAGATTACCTACACAAAGCACTTTATTATCCTTCAGCAAATCTTCTCTAACCCTAGAATAAACTCATAAATCCATTTCCAGAGACCTTACCCACCAGTCAGTTCATTGTTTATTCCTACATTTCACTTCCAACTCATAGTGGAGCAGCCCTCCTGCTACATATGAGTGTTGGTGATTCACATAGATTAGATAGATGATAGATAGATAGATAGATAGATAGATAGATAGATAGATACTTGATAAGTGGATAGATAGATAAATAGGAGAGAATGAGAAGAAGAAAATGAGAAGTAAAGCTAACAGGAAATTCACATATAGTGTATGGCACAAACTAAGCTGTCAGTTCAATTTAGCTATTACTATTAATACACTTTGCAATGACTCTCTTTACCTGTGTCATTTTTAAAATGAAAAAAACTGAGGTTTAAAGTCACAGAGTAATTAGTCCAGAGTCAGGATAACTCTTTCATGACTCTAGAGCTCAGTCACTCCTGATTCAATCATACTATCCACATATTCCAACCCATGGCAAGCAAAGTACTTTGAGCTTATACAACATCTCATATGCTAGAGGCCCGTGTTTGCATATTGTATATATGTGCTTTCTCTCTCATTATGGGTTCCACTCTTGTGTTCTCATAGGAATTATGTCCAGCACATTAGACTGCAAGTTGTAGATGAAATCAAATGAGTGTCTGCTGTGAGCATACTGATCCGTGCTACTCTGAAATAATGTTAGCAGATTATAGAAATAAGTAGGTGTCTTTCTTCTTTTCTGTGTTGTGGGCAGATAAGTCATAAACAAATTTTCTTCACTTGAAAGTGTTAACTGCAACAGATGGGAAAATCTTGTTAACAGCATATTAGAAATCTTACATATTTATATTTTATTTGTAAATATAAACTTGTTCAGAATCATGATGACTTTTCTGCAAGTTTGGGTGTGGTAGACACCACACAGGCACCTTCATGTACTTCTCTCAGCCTCTCAAGGCTGACGCCCACCTTTCATGGCCCCTGTTTTGTCAGGCCCAACACCCTGTGCTAATCAATGGGTTATGAACAGAGACAGCATCTCTTTCCAGGTGGGACTTCCAGCACTTTCTTCTCTTGCCAAGGACACTTAGAAGGGTGTTTGAGAGGTGCCATACAGTTCCTATATCTAAGGAACAGCTGTCATGGAAATTTGCCCAAACCAACTCAAAGTGCTGTTTGAAAGAGCACTGTTTTGTTTTCTTCAGCCTCCCCCACCCAAGTTAGGTGCTTTCTGTACACATTCCCTCACATGGCATGGGCTCTTCTGGACAACATCAAGGTGATTTTATTCTACTTGTAAAGTAGCACTCACATCTCTGTTCTAGGGAAAAGCAATGCCTGCACTTCCATTTGGTACTCAAGTCCTGCATGATGTGGCCAAACTGTCCTTCGCAGGATCTTCTTCTACCTTCCTCCAGATCAAACTATAAAAGAATGTTAAACACACCTCATAATTTATTTTCCTTTCTCTCCTTCTGTTATTTCCTGTCTTAATGTAAGGGTTTTCACCCTTCACATCTCAACTGTTAACTCTTGATGATTGGACTCATATGCCAACCTTTATAAAATCTTCCCCATCTTATTATTCTGAGGGAACTTCCTTAAATTTCAACATGTTGTATTTATTTTTCTTTATCTCTTCTTACTTTATATCCTGTCTGTTTATTTCTGAAACCCTTTTGTATCTCCTACTGGTTACCTCAAGAGAGACAGTTAAACCCAATTCATCATTGTATCCTCAATAACTCAAAATAATGGTTTAAAATTATGTTCAATAAATATGTAATAGACACTGATCCTCCAGTTATACAATATGGTAACTTTCATCATAAAAATGAACTTAGGTGCCCAAAGGAGCTACTGAGAAACACCCTTTCTCTGAGTCACTTACTCCCTTTTAAAAGGGCTGTGTTCTTGGATGGGTGTAAATGTTAGACACCTTCCAGTTTCAGGAAAATGATGAACTGACATTGCCTCCCAGGAGCATTCAGGAACTTGAGAGTTTATGCCACTGAGACTATAGTAAGATAGGAAGGGCAAGGAGACAGCAGCCAGAGCAATTGCCAAGGACACAGACCATGCCAGGACCTGAGCAATGTGCTTTTCTTGTGTTGTGTCACTTTCTGGCCCCACAAATGGAAAGGGAAAGCCTCAGATGGTGGAGGTTTGTAAGCTCTGCAGCTGAGCTTCATGTGTCTAGACTCATCCCTACCACCAGCAGACTTCAAGCTCTGGTGAGAACCTGACTTCTCTGTTTCTTCTCCTGAAAATAATATCTGTCTATTATGATATAACTGTGTTGATTAATGTAAAACCCTTAGAAAAGTGTACTTGTGTGTAAGCAACAAGTATGGCTTTAAGAAGATGAGCCTCTTCTTTAATTCTCTTTATAGAGTAAAGTTCCCAAACTAAATACTAAGCCTATTGCCAGAGGCATGAAAGTAAGAAGAAGCACAATGAGATTTGAGCTCAGTTGTTCTGGCCAAACAAGCAGTGTTCTTATTCTCTTCCCATGCAATTCTCTGAGGCCTCCAAATCACTAGAAGAATGGTCACACTTGGTCATTTCTAAGGAAAATTTCAACCTTCACATTATGCATGTCTTTGTCTACAAAGGCTGCTGGCGCACAAATGCCACAGAGAGCTGGTTTATAAATGATGGAGATTTATTTCTCAAGTCCAAGGCTGAATTGGCTCATGTTCACTGTCTGGGGATTATTTCTGAGTGCATAGATGCCTGTCTTCTTCTTGGGACCTCACATACTGGAAGGGATTCACTGGTGCTCTGAAAACTTTTCTAAGGACATTAATCTCACTGATGAGCACAGAGTACACATGAGCTAATCTCCTCAAGAGTCCATCTCTGAAAGTCATCACCCTGGAAGTCAGAACGTACTGGGCCAGGAGAGTGAGGCAGTTCAGTCTACATCACTATGGCTCTCATGATGGATGCCAAATAAAAGCAAGTGGTGCTCCTCCCATTACAGGACAGAGTGACCTAATGGCAAAAGTGACCAGGTGTTCTTTCTGTGATTACAACTTGTACTCTGCAGTCATTATTTAAGAATTTTAACTATATTTTAGGCTTTTTGTATTATGCCTCAAACTTTAATAACATAATACTTCAAGGAGGAAATGTAATGCTTCAAGTCCAGGAGATGGGAGTCAGAATCACTGCTGTGTTTTCATGTATTTTCTCCATGATCTAAGGCATAGTATTCAATATTGTTCCAGGCTGATGTCTATCAGATTTCTGAACCTTATAATTCTCTGACTCAGGGCTCTGATCAACACACTTATACATAATTCTGTTGGTCTCCTTTCTCCAATACAACTGTTGATTCCTATAGCTGTCCCCAGGGCCAAAATAGGCCATCATAATTTCTTCCCTAGAACATGAGACTAAGAAGTTCTAGACTTCCCCAAAACTTTGAATGGAAAGGACCCAAACTTGTAAGCTATGATTGGAGACTTTCTTCCCAACAATCTAAGGTAACAGAGACATCCATGCATTCTAGAAGGAAAAATAAACGAGCCTGATTTTCAGACAAGTGAAGAGATAGGGTCAGAAAATGAAATTCTCAGCTATGGGACCTAAGTCTGCCAGAGGCCTGAGTTCATTTCTCTACCTGTATCCCATGAGATTTTTGCTATTTTGTTCCAGTGGAGGGTTTTTGGATGGCAGCCAAGGATCCTGGACAGTTTTCTCATCAGTAAAATGTTGAAAATAATATATTTCTTGTAGGATAATTGTTGAAATATGTGAGGTACCACAATGAAAATACCTAATCCAGGGGCTAGCATGGAACAAACTTTAAATAAATAGTAGCTGCTGTCCTTTGTTACATTGTGCTTTTTTGTCATCATTACATATTATAATAATCCATCCACAGTGTCTATTTTCTTTTATATATTTAATCTGCATTTGTGATTACATAATATGTGCTAACCCTGTGTTTAGAGCTGGCTCTATGGTGAACATGACATAGTATTTATCATCAGCATGAGCAATTGGGAAGGGAAAAATATTGAACACGTAGCTATTATTGAGATTATGGGTTTATTAAAATGTTGATCTCTGAGATATGGACAATCTAATTGGTAACATGTTATGATAGAGCTTTACAGATTGTATTACACTTGAGGTTATGGTTCAAGTCAGAAGTAGGGCCATGAGAAAGTGCTTTTCAGGCAAAATGACAGACTATGCAAAGGCACTGAGGGCTCAACCTATGGATAACTGAAGGAAGCCTCCAGGTGATGACAGGTACCAGTAACTAGAAAGAAAGAGGAAGAGAGGTGGGGAAAGTGGGAGAAGTCTCAACAGCAAACAGAAGAGGCCACAATAAAAGATGCTAGAGATAATGCTGACAGCAGCAAATTCCTATATGTGCTGTACTAATGGATGTATTGTGTCAATTAGAGAAGTTTAGAAGTTTAATTAAGTGACACAGCAGAGAGCCAAGATTTTATTTTGTAAACATCCTCATCCTGTGCAAGAGCAGAGTATGAACTTTGTGTGATTTCTACACACCCACTTCAGGATAGCCAGTTTATGATATAAGGAGAGAGAGGCTTGCTAGAAGCCACAGCTGCTGCCTTTCCCTTTGCTCTTCACTGCTTTCTGCTGCCAGGAGCTGCTGCTCTCTGCTGTGTGCCACTCCACCAGGGAGCTAGCTGAGTATAGACTGAAACCTCCACAAACTACAAACTAAACAAACCTTGACTTCCTTAATTTTGGGTATCAAATATTTTGACCCAGCAATGAGTGAAAAGTAATCAAGTCTACCTTACCATGTTGTTCAAGAGCTTTTGGGAATTGCTTATGAGAAGAGATAGAAAAGATTTGGAGATGTCGCTTATTAGCTAAGATCTGGAATACCTGTGGCTCTTCTGTATGGGAGATTCTTATCAAAGCTCAGAAGACCAGAATGCTGGTCAAAATCCTACCTGTAAAGACCGGTCTTGGGATGTTTATGCTGTCTTTGTTTTTGGACTCCAGATGTTGTGTGTTATGGCTTGGCAGAAAGTTTGTCTGCATTTTGCTAGTGTCCAGAGACTTTGCCTAACACTGAGATAAAGTACAATGAACTAGTTAATCTGACAAAGGAAATTTCAATGCAGTTGAATGTTGAAGCACTGGCATGGCTATTGTTGGGGCCTTTAGTAATGTTTATGTTGACAATCAAGAGCAAAGAACCCAGCAGGATGATTTAAAATGTTGAGTTTGGCTAGAAAGTAAGTTCCAGGAGGGATGTAGAATGCAATGATAGAGCTGAGATCTTCACTGGTCAGGAGGAACAGGATACTAGAAAAGATATCTTAAGGGATTCAAAGGAGGCCACAGGTCTCTGCCCATTGCCGCCTGCCTCAGAACTACAAGGGTGAGGGACTTTGCTTTGAGGAAAAAGCAGCAGAGCCCCATGTTCCAGGTTGGAGGTGGCAGCCACACCAGGTTCAAGAATGGCAGTGGTATAGAGAATTTATTCTTCAGAATCAGCATCAGAGTGCTCAGAAATCCAGGCACTCAACCCCTACAGCCAAGAGAGAAGAAAGCCTGACTATTGTTCCAGCTGATAGTAAACCTTGGCACCAATCTACATAACTGGTTTTAGGCACATGCATAATGTAAGAGTTCTGAGATTAGGAAGGCTTCCACCTAGATTTCAGAAGGTCTGGGAGGCCAGGTAGTGTGTCCTTGAGAGGGAAGCACGTAAAGTTGTTAGTGAGAAGCCTATTCAGTAGAAACACCAGAAGTTTGGAAAAGCCAGAAATGTGGGTAGTCTGAGAAAAGCTACAAAGAGGAAACAAAACCAGCCTCAGAGAAAATCCATGGAAGTTTCAACCAGCAGAAGTGTCATAGAGGTAGAGCCATATGGAGCTCACAATTTCTAACAGATTGCTTCAGATGTTAAATGTAAAACTATAGGACATAATGTTTGCCTTGTGGGATTTGTGACCTGCTTTGGTCTCAATGCTTTGTATCCTGCTGTTTGTACCTTTTGGAATGGTAATGTTTATCTTGTGTCATTAAATTTTGTAACTGAGGCTAGGGATTTGGCTCAGTGGTAGAATGCTTGCCCAGCAAGCTGAAAGCCTTAGGTTCAGTCCAAGCACCAAAAACAAAAACTAAACCTCCGCTAAAAAACAATTCAACAAAAAAATACAATAAATCAAATTTTGGAACTGTAGGGGGCAGGGAGATGGCTCAGTAGAATAAGCTCTTCCCTGGCAATTACAAGGGCCTGAGTTCAATCCCTGGTTCCAAAAAACAACAAAAAAAAAAAAAAGGAAAGAAAGAAACTGTTTAACTTGTCATTTGTACAGGGGCTCACAGCTAAGGGTTTGCTTTAGATCTTGGAGAAGACTTGAACTTTTTAGCAATGCTGTAACTGTTAGTACTTTGCAGATAGACTAAGTGCCTTTTGCATAAAAGTATGTGCATGAGTTTTTGGGAGATCCAGGGGCAAAATGTTATGGTTCTTTTTTTAATTATTTTTTTACTTTTTTATTTTTTTAAGAACGTACAAATTAGGATTAAAACAGAAAAAATTGCAAGTGATACAGCTTTTCACTTGAGAAAGTAATATGAATTTCACAGTATTTGCTGTAATACGAAGTATTATCTATGAACCAGTTATTCATATTACCAGATATATGTATGAAAAAATGGAAGAAGAAAGAAAAAAAGATGTGTAAGAAATTAAGAAGACAAAAAGGAAAAGCAACTGAAAAAAGGAGATGAAACAAATTAAAGCATTAAATGTATCTTTCCAAGGATCAGCTCAAATGCACAGTACAGTTGTCCAAACCATAGTCCTTATACAAATAGATAAAACTGTTTTCTCCACTCCTTCTCCTGTCCTCCTCAATTCAGTAACTCTTTCCTTTTGAATAAGCTCATTCCCTTTTTACCAGTGTCTAGTGTACCCTTCAGATTCTGTTTTTCTCTTTCAGGTTCTCACACTAAGGAGATAATACATTCTTTGCACATGTGGGTCTGATTTATCTCATTTCAGAGTATATTCTCCAAACCCAGGCATGCCACATGAGTGAGACCCTCTGCTGCACCCATGGGACCCCTCTGGAGCCCCCAACACAAGTCCACCGAGTGAGTGAGAACTTCTGCCTCACATTCAGAATCCCTCAGATCCAGCCCAACCCAGGTCTAGCAAGTGTTTGGGAGAGCTTCCAGCTCCCATGTGCCGATGGGACCTCCGCACCAAACACAGACACACTGCATGAGTGAGACCCTCTGCCGCACCCTGGGGACCCCTCTGGAACCTCCCCGCAAAGCCTGCCCAGTGAGTGAGAACTACTGCCATCCTCTTAGAAATTACAGACTTAGCAATTTCTAAGGGTTTGCTTTAGATCTTGGAGAAGACTTGAACTTTTTAGCAATGCTGGTAATTAAGAAGACCTGGCCCTGCTAGTATATGGGAGAGCTTCTGCACTCCCCTGCATCCCCTGGACCAGAGGCACAAGAGAGGGGCACAACAAGTTCACTGTTGTGTCAGAAGGGCACAACAGCTTCACTTCCAAGGGCTGCAGCAGGAAGAAGCTGAGCACAACAGCTAGACCCAAACCAGACACAACTAGATAAACTCAAACTTAATAGATCTGCAACCACATTTCAGTAAGTGCTAAGGTTATAATTGCACCAAAGCTCTACACCAAAGGTCAGAGGTCAGTACTATATGAAATGAAAAAGAGAAAGAGCAAAATGCACTCTCAGGCCTTGAGAGCACCCAGAACAAGTGCAGAGGACACTAGCTCACCTGAAATGTATGAATTAATAGCATCTGAAGTAAAGAAACAACAGCAGAAAGGTATAGAGGAACTCAGATCAATATTAATCTCTGAAATAAAAAAGAAATCTCTGAATTACTAGTGTCAGAAGAAAAGAAACAACAACAGAAAGGTAAAGAGGAACTCAGATCAAAATTAATCTCTGAAATAAAAAAAGAAATATGTGAATTAATAGTGTCTGAAGTAAAGAATCAAATTTAGAAACATATAGACGGAATCAGATCAGAAATAATCTCTGAAGTAAAAGAATTAAAAACTGCTTCTCAAGAAGACACTGATAGGAGCTGGGGAGATGGCTCAGTGGAATAAGTGCTTCCCTGGCAAGTGCAAAGGCCTGAGTTCAATCCCTGGTTCCACCAAAAAAAAAATTACTAGTAATTAAAGATAATTACAGGGACTGGGGAGATGACTCAGTAGAATAAGCACTTCCCTGACAAGCACAAGGGCCTGAGTTCAATTCCTGGTTCTGAAAAAAGAAATCCCAAACTTAAGAAGACACTGATAAAAAAAAATAGAGGAGATTAGAAAAGTGACAGATTCCTTAAATGAGCAATACAAGAAAGAAATAGATCACATGAAACAGAGTCAAAGAGATACAAAGGAACTTAAAATTTCAATCACAAGCTTGCAAGACAGTTTGAGTGAAAGTGAAGATAGATTTTTAGATCTTGAAGACACTGTCACACCTAATGTAAAGGTAAGAAAAGATCGCTTAAAGATAACTAGGATGCAGCAAAAAATAATTCATCACCTGCATGACGATGCAAAGATGAACTACATGAGGCTAATAGGCATTAATGAGAAAGAAGGAATCAATACAAATGATATAAAAATAATATGAGCAGAATTAATAGAAGAAAACTTCCCAAATATGAGGAAGCAATTTAACATATAGTTAACAGAAGCATACAGAACTCCAAATAACTTCACCCATTAAAAATACATCGAGACATTTAATAATCAAGATCCCAGAAATCCAACACAAGAAGAGTATACTGAATGCCAACAGAGAAAAGATACAGACCACATTTAAAGGAAAACTCATCAGAATAATGGCAGACTTCCATTTACAAACCATGAAGGCAAGAAGAGCATGGAGCACAGTACTTCAAGTCCTCTGTGAAGACAAATTCCATTTCAGACTATTATATTCTGCAAAACTCTCTTTCAAGTTTGATGAAGACATGAAATAAGTGAAATACTTCCATGACAAAGACTAACTAAAGAATTACATGATGTCAAAGCCAACCCTACACAGACTACTAAAAGAAGTTCTGGAGAGGGCTCAAAATGGTCAGAAATCCATGAATGAGAACAGAAGGAATACACTAAATAGGACAAACAATTAAGCACAGGAGAAAAAGGAGAAACAACAGCAGTTAAATAACATGTTGATCATAAATCAATACATCTCAATTATAACCATCAATGTAAATGGATTCAATTCTCTGATTAAAAGAAATTGACCAGCACAGTGGATTACAAAGCAAAATCCTACAATATGCTGTATATAAGAAACACATTAAACTGAAAAAGAAATTCATAGGCTGAAAATCAAAAGATGGAAAACAATACTACACCCAAGCACCTCAGAAAAAGCAGGGGTAGCAATCCTGTTCATTGAGTTTCAACTTCAAATCAAGAATTATCAAACAAAATAAAGAAGGCCACTATATACTGGTTAGGGGAAAAATTCAAGAGGAAGAGGTAACACTCATAAATGTATATGCACCAAATACGGGAGCACCAAACTATATAAGACAAATCTTAAGGGACATGAAAAATCTAATATCCAATCCCACAATCTTTGCAGGAAACATAACACCCCCTTATCCCAAAAAGATAGGTCAAGCAGACAAAAAATTAGCAAAGAAGTAGCGGAAGTGAACCAGAGCTTGGAACAAATGAACTTAGTGGACATATACAGAGTGTGCCATGAAATGACAGCTGAATATACCTTTTTTTTCAGGTGAACATGGGTCGTTTTCTAAAACACACCACATACTGGTCCATAAGTCATGCTTAAGTATAAGCAAGTAAACAGAAATTATCCCATGCATATTATCTGACCATGGTGCCATGAAACTAGAAATAAACAAGGCAAGAAAACAGAAAAACTCAATAAATACATGGAAATTAAACAACACTCTACTCAGCAAACAATGAGTCACAGATGAAATTAAACAAGAAATTCAACATCATCTATAATTCAATGAAATTCAAGCACAACTTAACAGAACTTATGGGACGCAATTAAAGCAGTTCTCAGAGGGAAATTTATTGCTGTGAACTCATACATTAGGAACACAGACTGTGAACGAATAAATACCCAAATCTGCACCTCCAACAGCTAGAAAACAAAGAGAAAACCAAACCTACAGCCAAAGACAGAAAGAAATCATGAAAATTAGAGCAGAAATTAATTCAATTGAGACGAAGGAAACATTTCAAAGAATTAGTGAATCAAAAAGCTGTTTCTTTGAAAGATTAAATAAAATTGATAAGCCCTTAGCTAACCTCATCAAAAAGAGGAAGGAAAAAATTCAAATATAAGCAATGACGAATGAAAGGGTGTAACTACCACAGACCCAGAGGAAATTCAGAAGATTGTCAATAGCTACTTTGAGAACCTTTACTCTTACACAATAGAAGACACAGAAGAAATGGACAGATCCCTAAAAGTTACAAAGTACCACAACTGATTCAAGAAGATACAACAACTCTCAATAACTCAATAACAGCCAATAAAATATGAAATGTAATACAAAGCCTACCAACTGAAAAAACTCCTGGTCCTGATGAATTCTACAAGAAATCTACAGAAGATGTAATTCCAATACCCCTTGAACTCTTCAAAGAAACTGAAAAGGAAATAATCCTCCCAAAATCATTCCTGGAGGCAAGTATTGTACAGATACCAAAACCAGGGAAAGATGAAACTACCAAAAAGAACTACATGCCAATCTCCCTCATGAACACAGATGCAAAAATCCTCAATAAAATCTTAGTAAGTACAATACAACAAATCATCAAGAAGATTATACACGATGACCAGGTAGGATTCAACACATAGATGCAAAGATAGTTCAATATACGCAAATCTAAAAATGTAATACACTATATCAATAGATCAAAATTTAAAAACCAAATGACCATCTCAATTGATGCAGAAAATGCTTTTGACAAATTCCAACACTCATTCATGTTCAAAGTCCTACAGAAAATTAGAATAGAAGGCCTCTACTTCAATCTGATAAAAGCCATCTTTCTATGACAACCCAATGGCTAACATAATTCTAAATGGGGAAAAACTGAAATCTTTTACACTCAGATCTGGTACAAGACAAGGGTGTCCTCTATCACCACTCCTATTCAATATCATTCTGGAATCATTAGCTAGAGTCATTAGACAAGAGAGAGAAAAAAAGGAAATAAGAATAGGTGAAGAAGAAGTTAAATTATCATCATTTGCAGATGACATGATACTATACTTTTTTACCCATAAAACTCCATCAAGAAGCTACTATAATTGATACACAAGTTCAGTAGCATAGCAGGATCCAAAGTCAATACCCAAAAGTCAATAGCATTCCTCTACACAAATAACAAACACACTGAGATGGAAATTAGAGAAACAATACCTTTTACAATACACCGAGGAAAATGGAATACCTTGGAATTAATCTAACTAAGGAAGTCAAAGATATTTTCAAGGAAAATAACAATACTCTGAAAAAAGAGATCATAGATGATTTAAGAATATGGAAAGATATTCCATGCTCTTGGATAGGAAGAATGAACATTATGAAGATGACCATACTCCTAAATTTGCTGTACCGATTTAATGCAATCTCTATCAAACCACCACCAACATACCTCACAGAGCTAGAGAAATCATTCCTAAAATTTGTTTGTAACCACAAAAGACATAGATTAGCGAAGGCAGTCCTGGAAAACAAAGACAAGGCAGGAGGCATTACAATTCCTGACTTGAAACTATACTACAAAGCTACTGTGATAAAATCAGCATGATACTGGCAACAAAATAGACCTGAGGATCAGTGGAATAGATTATAAGATGCTGAGGCCTCTGAAAGCACACTCAGTCACCTGTTCTTTCACGAAGGGGCCAAGCATGCTTACTGGAAGAAAGATATCCTCCTGAACAAATGGTGCTGGAAAAACTGACTCTCTACATGCCCAAAACTATAACTTTGACCCAGGTCTATCACCTTGCACTAAACTAAAGTCAAAATGGATTAAAGATCTAAACATTAAAACAGAAACACTAAATCTCTTGGAAGAGGAAGTAGGAAGAACTCTTAAAGATATAGGGCTAAGCAAAGAGTTCATGGACAGAAATCAAATCACACGGGAAACACTTGAAAGAATTAACAACTGGGATCTCCTTTTTTGAGAAATTTTTGCACATCAAAAGAAATTATCAACAAAGTGAAAAGACTTGACTAATAAGCACTCAGACAAAGGTCAGCTCTCTAGAATTTATAAAGAAGAAAAAAGCATTTAAATTCTCAAAATGTAAAAACCCAATTCAGAAATAGGCATCCGAGATGAATACACACTTTTCAGAGGATGAAATTAAAGAAGTAAGTAAATATATGAAAAAATGCTCCACATCACTAGCCATCCATGAAATGAAAATTAAAATAACATGAGATACCATCTCATCCTAGAAAGAATGGCTATCATAAAGAAATCAACAACAACAAATGTTGGAGAGGCTGTGGGGGAAAAGGATCCCTTCTCCACTGCTGGTGGGAATGTAGACTGGTGCAACCATTATGGAAATCATTATGGAGACTCCTTAAGAACTAGAACTGGAAATCCCATTAAAGCCAGCTATCCCACTACTTGGAATTTTCCCTGAGGAACTGAAACCTCTTATCATAGTGATATATGTGTATCTATGTTTATAGCAGCACAATTTGTGATAGCCAAATCTTGGAAACAACCAAGATGCCTGTCACCTAAAAAATGGATAAAAAAAGATGTCGTATTTTTATACAATGGAGTATTACTCAGCTATAAAGTATGATAGACTGGAAGCATTTATATTTAAGTGGATGCCTCCTGAAGTTATAGTCATAAGTGAAATTAACCAGACCCACATGTGTAAATATTGTATAGTCTCCCTAGTATAAGAACTCAAAAGAAGAAATACAAATAGAAAGATATAACACAATTAAAAGGAAAGTGAGAATTTGAGGATTAGACAATGAGGAGAGGGGAAGGAGAGAGGCTGGGAAAAATTACAGGGGCAAAGCCATACATTCATACTCACAAGATTGGTAAGACAATGATCATAGAAATAGCAGCATGTTTTTAAAACTAGCAGTTAATTGGTAGGATTCTCATCCTGACTAATTATGTATGCTGATATCAGTGAACTAAGCAACTTCACTGAAGATAGCAATATGTGATGGAAGGTTCGTGCTTGCAATGCCTGTCACTCTGGTCTTCTATATATGTAGTACTTGTCATGATATACTAGTTATTGCCATACTGTGTCTCAAGTAAATGTTTGTTTAAAAAAAAAAGCGCAAATAAAAACCAGGGGAAAAAAGCATAATAAAGGAAAAAAAGAAACAAGAAAAAACAAGTTACAGAACTGTCCTGCTACAATGCTGTATATGGTTAGATTTCTAAATTTCTGTGTAAAAATATCTAATTGTTTATTCACATTTTTAAAATATTTTTATTTTGTTTAATTTTTTTCCATATTCTGTAGAGACTTAAATTTTAACATATCAATACTTGACGGAAAATACATGTTCCATTTTATGCCTATGATGTTTGATATTCAGACAGATAGTAAGTTTAAAACCAACTGCATATGTTCTAGTGTAATAATAACCTTCTCTCCTGGAGGGTTAACAACCTAAGGTTGCAGACCAAAAATTAGAAAAAAAGAAGGGCTTCAAGGCCAGACAACATTTTTGCCCTAGCCTTTCAAGGTCAGTGAAGTTTCAGGACATAGGAGAACCTATACTGTAACATTATGTATCTCAGTTGTGTCCCAAATTTTCTGTTCAAGGAGATTATGGGGCCACAGAGGAAAGTGATTGATGATGTAGAGTGTGCCTAAGGAGAGTCACATGGAGAGAAAACATTGTCTCAGGATTTCACAGTGAGAAAATTGGCCAAGCAATGGCTGTGGCTCATCCACATGGCTGATACTGACAAAGGATCTGCAAACTGTAGTACACTTCTACAGGATAAATCCTGAGGTACTTGACTGTCCTTATCAGGTATAAAAGTTACACTTCTTGTTATATAGGTCTTGCTTTACCTTGGTCTTAACAGTCCAGCAGAAAAATATAAAAATGAGGTATAAAATGTAAAGCCATATTAATGTGCTGAGCTGTAAAAGGCTCAATTCAACTACTTCTGACATCATCAGTCCTATGGATACTCCATTACTATTATGGACTACTGTACTATATTGGATTATTATACTGAATTCGTGCACCTACAATATTTAAATAGCAACGGAATACCCATCTCTAACAAATCTAAACCAAAAAAGGGAATACAAAAAAAGGACAATTTTGTATTTGTATATACAAAATAGGACAAATATACAGCTTCTTTCTCTTAATTCAATGAGAAGAAAGATTTGAACTAATAGTATTTGGACAGAATATTATGTCTGCATCTTGTACTATGAATAACCACTAGGAAGATAACAATATGCAATGTATTAATTATTGAAACTGTCCTATTAATCAGTTTTGAAACTGTCTCATTGCTATCTGTTTCTCAATAAAATTAATTTAAAAAATCCCTTTACAAGCTGCACTTGGCAACTCAGACCTGTAATTCCAACAAGGACAGGAGGATTCCAGTAAGTTCAAGGCTAGCCTGAACTGAACAATGAAACTCTGTCTCAATAAGACTAAATGAATAAATAAATTTACCTTTGTTCCCCCCTTTTCCCAGGCTACAGTATATATAATAGATTTTCCCCTTTCAATGTCTTAATCTGTTCACTTATTAAATCTTTCTGGTTTTATGTAAATATGTTGGAGCTTGAGGTATTTTTATTGATAGAAATGTACATTTTCAATGGTTAATTGTGAAAATGCAGAAAAGAAGTGCAAGGATATTTTGAACCAAAATGAAAGAATAAAAGAAGAGATAAAAGACATTTAAGCATTAACTGCTCCTTTCAATAGGCCAGCAAAATTCAGAGTACAATTATGTAAGCTATCTTATGTATATACATATGTATTTCTTTTTCTCTTCCTTCTCTCTTTTCTCTTTTCCCTCATCTCAGTCACTCCTTCCCTTTGAATGGGTTGTTTTCCCTTTCACAGTATTGATTGTACCTTTCAGATTTTACTTATTCTTTCAGGTTCTTACACTAGGGAGACAATGTGATGTTTACTCATCCGGGTCTGATTCATTTCACTTATGAGTATGGTCTCTAGTTGCATCCATCTACCTATAAAAGCTTCAAACGTATCTTTTATATAACTGAGTAATACTCCTTTATGTAAAAGTGTCACATCTTTTTTATCCATTGCTTAGTTGATGAGCATTTTTGTTGTTTCCAAGGTTTAGCTATGACTAATTGTGCTGCTATAAACATGGGTGCACTATGTTGTACTATGATATTTTCACATCTTTTGGAGAAATACTCAGGACGGGAATAGCTGGGTTGAATGGGATCTCCAATCCTAGATTTTTGCAAAATATCCAGACATATTTCCACAGTGGTTGTACATTCTTATTATGGCACATATTGGCATTATCCATGAAGAAATGAAGTTACAGAGAGACAAAGTAGGACCACTCAAAGAGCAAGCCAGGCTTGCATCTTGTAAAAAGTTGAATCTTATGCTGATCATATTTATATCACATATTTATATCATAAGAAGTCACATCGCTAATGCTCAGCATCTAACAATGTGCTTTTCTATAGAAATAGAGTTAAGAGGAAGTCGTACTGGAATATTACTTATAAAAACAGGAGGGGGAGGAGCCCGGGCCGCGCTGCCCACGGAGAGGAGCATGTCCGCGACGCGAGGCCAGAAAGTGAAGATGGCCTGCAAGTCCTGCCCCGAGTGCTACCAACAGGTTCATGTTGTATGTAAATCATGTCCCTGTGGTTACATATTTATTAGTAGAAAACTTAAATGCAAAACACTCAGAGAAATCACCATCTTCTACAGAGAAACAGGAAAAGGAAATTGACATCTATGCTAACCTCTGATGAAAAGGCTTTCGTGTTTTCGGTCACCTTGGCAGAAATAAATAGAAAAATTATCAATCAAAGACTTATTCTTTGATCCTTGTCTGAAGAATCTGTTGAAACTTCCTTCAGGAGTGCATCAGCAAATTCTCAAAGTGAAGGACTCTCAGGAGCATTCTGACTGCATCAATAAGGGGCATTGATTGTTTTTCATTTTTCATTTAGCCTGTGCCACACTTTTGGAGCAAAGCTGTGTGCTCGGACTATTCTGGGATTTCCTTGTTTACCAAGGAATATTGTCAGTGTTTTGTGTTGGGATGTAAGTGGGGTATTTACAGAACCAAACCAAAATGTTGGATGGATGGATGTTAAAAATAAAAAGGGATCAGAGTAGGGGTGGAAGTATGAAAATGGGAAAATGAAATGCTTGATAATTTGCAGGTTTGGCACCAGAAGTGCAGTATTTTAAATACTATGAGAAAGAGTGATGTTTAAATATATATGTATACAGCAGGTTTTCAGCACTAACAGGTTGCTTACATACAGTCATTTACCTTAAATAAATTGGCAATTGATACTTTATTGAATGAGGAATTAAGAATATAAACTATAAATTTGTCCTCAATTGATTTTTCCCCCTAGGCCAAGGTAAAGTGTGAGTTATATTTTTAGTATACTTTCTAAACAGTTTGGAAGTTTGGGTGCTATATGAAGAAAAACATTTAAGGATATATCATACTTCAGATAGACACCTTGTTTTATTGAATGTAATTTATTTATTGGTTACAAATTTTTTTTCTCCTCTCAGAATGGTGCTTGTTAACCTAAACTTAGAATATATTTATTACATGCAAAATATTTCTTAGATAGCCACTTTTAAGCAGTAATATTTTATCTGAGTGGATGTTCATTTACATATCCTGATAATTATTTAAATTGTTACCTTAACCTCACCCAAAAAAATAAAACTTAATATTGAAACAAAAAAAATGAAAAATAAAAAAAACAGGAAGCTTGCTTATCCTAGCTTACATTCTCAGTCATAATATAGAAGGGCTCCTTTTTTCCCTGTAATCTCTCCAACATTTGCTATCATTTGATTTCTTAGTGATAACTATTCTGTCTGGAATAAGATGGACTCTCAGTGTTGTTTTAATTAGCATTTTATCAAGAACAAGGGATGTTGACCATTTTTATGTAATTTGGTACAAGTATTATTAGAATCACTATAGAGATTCCTCAAAAGACCAAAAATAGAAATTCCATTCAACTTATTCTTTTTCTATGTATGTTTCTGAAAAAATTAAAGACAACTGTTTTGGTTATCTTTTTCTCTTTTCTGGGACAAAATTCCCAGAATGTAAAATTAAGAAAGAAAAGGTTTATTCTGCTCACAGTTAGTGGAGGTTTTAGTCTATACTTCAGTGGATACTCAGTTGGCTCCAAGGCAAAGTAGCACATTGCAGAGGGCAGCAGTTCATGGCAACAGAAAACAGAAAAGCAAGGGAGGAGACACATGCTCTCTCTTATATAAGAAACCCAAACTATAAATAAAAAGCATAATAAAGAGAGATAATAGGAAATAAACCTTTTGCGAAAGGGAAAGAGACCATAGGATGGAAGGATTGAAGGAAAGGATGAAGGGAAAATGATAGAAAAAGAATTAAGATATGTCATATACAACTCTAGTGATGAATATAATCATTATTTACTACATATACTAATCAGGAAATAAAACTTAAAGACATCCAAAAAATTTAGTCACAGATATGCACAGGATGGCTTCATATGAGGATGAACTTCAAGATCCAAAGGCAAGTATATCACTCAGCTTTCCTATTGCTAGACACGGTCCCTGACATGATTACAGAAGAATTCTCATTTGGCTCACAGTTTGGGGGAATTCAGACTATAGCTGGCTGTTTTCAAGGAAGGAAAATCATGGCAGAAGGGTACAGTGGAACAAAGCTTCTCAGTTCATGGAGGCTGGAGACAGAGCAGGGTATAGACCCAGAAAGAAAGGAGTGAGGAAAAAGATATACTACAGGGCCTCACTACCATCACCCCATATACACCTAGAATTTGCACTACTAACTTTCTAGGTATTTCCTAATCTAGTGAAGTTAACACTCCAGGATAAACTGTCATACCAAATAACATTAAAATTTTTGTTGTTTTATAAACCCATTTGTAGCAGTTTGGTTTGACAGCCTTAGAAAAACACTACTAGAGTATAGTAGTGTTGGCCCATTTGATAAGTATGTGTGGCTTTGCACAATATGTGGTATTATTTTTATAGAGCCATGAATGCATTTTAAGTTGGAGAAGCTCTGCCATGCTTGCCTTGGTGCAGCCTGCACTCATCTGTTACCTATGTCACCCATTTTTTGCAAAGTTGAACTTGAGTCTTGCCTGTCTGTTGGAGAAATGTAGTGCATACCCTAATATTCTGCATAATGCAGCTCAATATCATTATTACTCTCTCCTCTATTTGGACACAGTTTTAATTTAAAAAATGCTTCATTTTAACAGGCACATGATTAAACTGTTCAAAGGAATAATTCTTTTTTATTTATTTAGTACTGTTTCTTTTTTTTTAATTTTATTTATTTGTGTGTGTGTGTGTGTGTGTGTGTGTGTGTGCGTGCGTGTGGCCAACTCAGCCCACTAGGGGGTGGGGCTGGCTGGCATGTGGTGCTGGGGGATTGAACCGTGGTCCCTGT
>NW_004524633.1:148486-150796 GCF_000260255.1 Octodon degus | reverse complement strand
GAAAGAAGAAAGAAGTAACAGAACTAAAACCAACTTTTGAGAAATGGACTTGGTAGATGTTTACAGTGTTCCATCCAACAATGTCATAATTTTTTGGAGACATTCTCCAAAATAGACCATATACTAGCAAATGGAGCATGCTTATGTAAATGAAAAGGAACTGAAATTATCATACACATATTATCTGACCATAGTGTGAAGAACTGGCAAATTATTGACAAAGAAATAGCAAAGATTCCATAAACAACTGGAAACTAAGTGACAACCTACTGAATAATCAATGGTTCAGAGATGAAACTAGAGAAGTAATTAGATAATATGTGCAATTGAGTGAAAATGCAGATGAAACTTACCAGAATCAGTGAGATGCAATTGAAGCTGTCTTAAGAGGGTAATTTATAGCAGTAAATTCTCACATCAGGAAAACAGAATGAGTCCAAATAAACAATCTTATGCTGCACCTCAAGCTCCTAGAAAAAGAAGAGCAAGTCAAGCCCAAAGTGCAAAGAAGGCAGATAATTATAAAGATCAGAGCAAAAATAATGCAATAGGAATGAACAAAACAATACAAAGAATTAATTAATTAAAGAATTGGTGCTTTGAAAGAATAAAACTAATAAATCCTTAGCCAACATTATCAAAAAATAAAAGGACAGAAAAATTCAAATATATGTAATAAGAAATGAAAAGGGCAAAGTGATTACAGACCCTATAGATATTCAGAAGGTCAATACCTATTTCCAAAAATCTTTACTCTCACAGAATGGAAAACAGAGAAGAAATGGGCAGATTCCTAAGCACATATGAACTACCAAAGCTGAATCAAGAAGATACAAAAATTCTGGGGACAAGGGAGGTAACTCATCGGTCTAAGCACCTGCCTGACAAGCTCAAGGACCCACGACCAATTCCCAGTACCATATTCCATGCTAGCCCCAATGTGCTGGCCACTGGTTCACACTTCTAATCCCAGTGCTGGGGAGGCTGAGACAAGAGGATCACTACAAGTCCTAGCTGCATAGTAAGACCAAGTAATAAATAAAAGATTTTTTTTAAATTAAAAAAATTCTGAATAACCCAATATAAGACAATGAAATTGGAAATGTAATTTTAAAAAACCGACCAACAAAGAAATATAATTAAAAACCTACCCCCGAACCCTACAAATAAATCAAGGTCCAGATGGAGACACAGGTGAATGCTACAAGAAATTAAGAAAAATATTTAACGCCAATTCTTCTCAAGCTCTTTAATGAAATCAAAAGGAAAACAACTCCCAAGCTCACTCATAGATACAAGTATTACTCTGATACCAAAATAAGACAAACAATTAACCAAAAAAGAGAACTATAGGCCTATCTCTCTAATGAATATAAATGCAAAAATCTTCAATAAAATACTAGCAAACAGAATGCATCAAATCATCAAGAAGATTATACATCATGACCAAGTGGGGTTCATCCCAGGAATGCAGGGATGGTTCAACATATGCAAATCCCTAAAGGTATTACACCATGTCAATAGAGTCAAAGACAAAAATCACATGATCATCTCAGCAGATGCAGAAAAATCTTTTGCCGAAGTTCAAAACTCATTTATGAGAAAAAAAAAAACCTTACAGAAAATCAAAATAGATGGTCTTTACCTCAACTTGATAAAAGCCATCTATGATAAACTGATAGCCAACATCATACTAAATGGACAAAAATTAAAAGCCTTCACTTTAAAATCAGGAAAAGCCCATCATCAACACTCTTATTCAATATAGTTCTGGAAACATTAGCCAGAGCAATTAGATAAGAGAGAGAAATAAAAGGCATAATAATTTGAAAGGGAAAAGTGAAGTTACCATTATTTGCAGATGACATGATAGTCTACATAGAAGACCCAAAAAAACTCCACCAAGAGACTTGTAGATTTAATAACCAAGTTCAGTAGCTTAGCAGGATACAAACTCAACATTCAAAAATCAACAGTCTTTCTATACACAAACAACAAAGTAACCAAGAGAGAAATCAGAGAAACCATGCCTTTCACAATAACACCTTCCAAAAATGAAATACTTAGGAATCAATCTCACAAAAGAAATAAAAGATTTATACAGTGAAAACTATAGTACTCTGACAAACGAGATAGAAGTGGGCCATCACTCATCCACATGGCTGCACTGACAAAGGTTCTACAATCTGAGGTACAGGATCTCAGGATAAATACTGAGGGCATTTCACTGACCTTCTCAGACCAAAAAGCTACAACTCTTGTTGCATAGGTCCTGCTTTACCCTGGTCTTAACCATCCAGTAGAAAAGTA
>NW_004524633.1:141098-148386 GCF_000260255.1 Octodon degus | reverse complement strand
ATAAATAAATAAATAAATAAATAAATAAATAAATAAAATAAAATCTTACAGGGAAAGGCTGACCAAATAGCTCAGTGGATTAAAACACATGCTTAAGCAGATGCAGTGGCTGAGGTTTAATCCCAGCATGCCTTGCCAGTCCATCCCCCAGGATGCACTGAGATGGAGATTGAGACTGGGCATGGTGGTGCACACCTGTAATCCCAGATCTTGGGAGGCTGAACACAGGCGGATCATTATGAGTCTGAATCTATGTAGTGAGACACTGTAGACCCTGTGGACCCTGTACTAAAACACCCAAAAAAGAAAATCTTACAGGAGAATAGTTGTGGTCTCCACATTACAGATAGGAGAATTAAATTGCATTTTCAAGGCGATCTGGCCAGAGCAGAGATTCCTTTGTGTCTAAAAATATATTGAGTGTCATTGACTGTCATCTGGCTGATATAACTGTGAAATGGCCCCCTCCAATATCACACTGTTTCATGATAACATTTATAAGATTTAGAAATACAAGATAAAACCAAAGGTAGTTTTTACTGAAATAACCAATTTAGTGAAAATCCACTCTTTTATTCTTTTAAGCTGCATCACAGAGTTTACACTGAAACTAAAAATGTCAGTCAATTAACTGCCACATGAGTACATTTGAACAAGTGTAAGTCTCTGTATGACTCAGTCTCAGTAAAGGTCAGCTACATCTCAAGTGTTTCCAGAGAGAGGAAAAAGAACTGCTTCTGTGCATTAGAATTCTAAGGTCCAATGGGGGACCAGGCTCCTTGTTGTCCTCTCCTTTCTATGCTGGCTTTTTCTGCTCTGCTTTTCTTGGTCAGCTGACCACTCCTTCCTTTGATGAGCCTGGTCTGCACCTCAGCTGCCTGGGGTGGGGAGAAAGGGGGAATCATCTCAATGGTAAGGCTACCTTCACTCAATCTGAGAAGGGCCAGTGTTAGGCATCCATGCTGGGAGGGAAGGGACTTGGCACCACTGACTTTGGGTCTGAACTATCTGCACAGCCTCCAAGTGGCTGCAGGGCAGGTGAGGACTGCCCTCCTATCAAGGGAATTCAGTTCTATGGAGAGAGAGCCCTGGTGTAGCTGTTGGCCAGACTCTTGGACAGTCCTGAGCCCCTCACCTTGTTGAGCCTGGTGCAACAACACTTTCTCTAGGTCTTGGTTTTCTACTTGGTAAGGCCAGTGTGTGTGTTAGATACTAGATGCTCCAACAGGAGTGATCAGCTATAATCAGGCTTGCAGCACATCCTGGGCCCCATACTTCTCTACACTCTTGTACTCACCAGGCCAGGGTCTCTGTTTGAGTTCCAGATCAACTCTTCTCAATGAAGATGGGGAAAGTAAGACCCATTCACTTTGTACTGCATCTCTTCAATTACCATGCCTCCTTGTGTTCACTTTCCTCTCTTGGGGCAGAACTGGATTAGACAGGAAAACAGCCTCAGGGAAGAACATGCATTCTTCTGTCTGATTACTGCTTGGTATTCTCTCTGACTTCACTGGAATCCCACCTAATGTCTTTCAGTGCTGGAAGATAGAATCACCTAAAGACCCAGCCACTTGGTGGAACTCTTAGCTCTCCTAATTAGTACATGACCCATATTAAGTTGGACAAGTTACACAGTGGTGCATCCTGTTACCTTGACTGTAAAGCAATAGTGATGGTAACAACTGAGAATCTCTTCTAGCTTTTCTAGAGATGTTAAGATAACACAAATATGAAGTGGCATGATCGCACTCTGCTTATTAGGTTTCTGACTTGCTCATAGGAGAAAAGTATGTCAATTATGTAACACACCTTTTCTATGGAACTGGAGCTCATTTAAGGAAACACGGGCCCAGAAATGCAGTTATAATCAGTTGCTTACATTCTAAACAGCACAAAAAACAGTAAGTTGTGATGAAGCTACTGAATTGAAGCTCAAACCTCTAGTTGCTTTAACCAAGTATGTACAGAACTAGTTTAGTCCCAGTTTCTCTTCTTTGAGGATAAGGTTGTGGCAGTTTTCATGTGTGAATTTTATATTCTGCCTTTATAAAACAGCACAGAGGTCATGGTGACCCTTTCACAATGCCAGTTTTTCAGGTGCCTTTAACTTGGTGATCAACGTTCCAGAGGTATATGCCTTGGCTCCTTTCTAGAGAAGGCAGCAGTCCTGGTGTTGTTGTTACTGCTATTATTAACAAGAAGCGATAGTATTGGAGAAGAAAAACAAAAGGAGTTATTTGTTTATTGCACCTTGCAGATTTGAAGGAACTTTGTGAAGAGTCTTATCTTTAGTTTGGAAGGAAGATGCTTTGTGGATCAGATGTAATGCCTGAGATCACGGTGAACATCCCTGGGAGTAAACACTTTCAATACCTCAGTGAGAAGTTAAAAACGTGAGTTTCCTGTTTGAAAAATACAGTATCTGCCTTCCTTAAGTGGTAACTAAACTGCTTATTTAAATCCAGCAATTGACATTTTAAAAGTACTATCCATGGGAAATTAAGTCGTTAAGATGTAACACTAGAAGTAAAACAGCACTGAAACTTCCATGTGCAGTTTTTCAGGTAGTTTTCATTTTTATAATCCCCCATACTCCTTAATTTCTTGGGCCAATTTTCCAAATAGATGGGAAATACCAGAAGGATGATATCTAGAGCATTATCATTTTTTTCTCAACAGATTTATAATCTAGCACAGGTAGTAATTTGAGGGGAGTTATTAGTCAATTTCAGTGAGTTGAAGCAATAGGTTCATTAAAATCAACAGTTGTGAAATTCTCACTTAGTGTTATTAACACCTGACATTCCTCTACACGGGGGCTTCACCAAGTGTTGCTAGCATGCCTGTCCTCTCTTCCAATCTCATCGCAGCCACAGTTGAGGAAGGACACTCACATATTCTTAAAATTCACCAGATGCTAGGAAGAGAATGACAAGCTCTTCCTTGCAGAATTTTGATGGTTCACAGTTCATTCTTCCACCAGACTTGCCTTTCTTACAAAAAAGCATTCTCTAAGTGGCAACTAGTCTTTCCCTATGATTATTTTTGTATTTTTTTCTCTATTCCAGAATCCTACAGATTAAATAAATGGACCACAGAAGATAGGACATCATTAAACACAGATGCAGAAAGCAATGATTACAAAGCTCAGTTATCCACAAAATCACCCAGATGTTAATATCAAGGGTCCCACTTCAGACTACTGGAATACCTGCCTGGAACTCAGTACACAATGCAGGCTCCACAGAGGCAGTAGGAGCATCAACTGCTACAATGTTTTCAGTAATGATTGTCATCACAGAGATACTGGAGTGTCCATGGTGTTGTTAGGAAAGGCACAGCAAGGTAGATCTTGATTCTGGTAGTTGAGGGCCTGAGGAGTTGAGCTGAGTTTGAGTCCTGGAGCTCTTTATTTTCTGGCCTCTTGACCTTGGGAAAAGTTAAGTATATGGGTTAATATCTCTGATC
The DNA here is from genome assembly GCF_000260255.1 of Octodon degus. Taxonomy (NCBI): domain Eukaryota; kingdom Metazoa; phylum Chordata; class Mammalia; order Rodentia; family Octodontidae; genus Octodon; species Octodon degus. Next base: position 144,915 of record NW_004524633.1, on the reverse strand, counting down.
TCTGGTTCTACATCTACAAAGTGCATATGGAACAGCCCCTGTGATGCTCAGCTGGCTCAACAGCTATGGCAGCCTGTCCTTTCCTTCCATAAAAAGTGTACTGAAATCCAATAGCTTCCTATGAAATGCTTCCATTGCTTGTATTCTATGCCTATAAGACAAGTGATCTGATTGGTAGATGAAGAATCTAAGACACATAGAACAGGTGTGGCTGGCAAGGAAAGTAAAAAGGCTCCAGGTTTCAACTTTCCTATACCTGGAGACCACATCACTGCTACACTGCTACCTTTCCTTCCTAATCTTTTCTGCTTGCTCTCATTCTTTTCACCCCCCTCAGGTTTTTCTGAGGAATCTAGGTCAATATATTTCTAAAAGGAAAGGGAAGACAGGGTATACCCTTCACCTTTCTAGAAGGTGTCTTTCTTATCTTTCTCCTATATTTTAAACTTTGGGAACAACAGAATATAAAAGAATATATTAAATTAACTAAATTAGTTGTAAAATCAAAGACACTTTCCATCTCCCTTGGAACACTATAAAAATGATACTTTAATATGAAGACAGGTGTTTTTGTTTTCTATGATCTAGATGCTATGTTGCTGAGGTGACAGAGACAGTTACCAGGTTTTGCCAAAATAATCTTGCATGATTCAAAAACAGAAAATTGTCAGGGTTTTTTTTTTTGTTGCTGAAGTACATAGAGAACCACCACTGCTACATGTTTCAGAAAGTTGCCTCCAAAGTCCTTAAACCCTGAGCCTGAGCCTCAAAAAATGTTGCCTTTGTGTTGAATTAGTTGAAACCATTAGTAAAAATCACAAGTAAACACCAAAAATGGGATTGGGGAAAAATCTCTTAAAGGAAAATATGAATTAAAAGAGAATAACAAACCAGTAACAGCTAGAAAAGCAAAATTTTTCTGGTATAACCACATTTGGCTCAGATTTCTTATGTCAAACCTGAAATTTTAGATAAAAATTCAAGGGATTGCTAGGGCTCTGTGACAAGGCTTCAGACTAAGTGTCCCTGAAGAGCAGCTATTAACAGACATGGAGCCTAGTAGGCCAAAATCCAGAATACAAGGAGAGGCCCTGTCCTACCCCACCCACCTTAGCTTGAGCACTGTGAACTGCAGCCACTTCCTCAACCATCATAGAAGTCAGGTGTTCCCAGTACAGCTATGGGGACCTGGTGAGCTCTACCCCACATCCTCCTGCCACCATTGCTGGAGCTCAGCTGAGCTGTGACCACCTCTTCCACCATTGCATCACGTAGCTTTTCAGAGATGCTGATGCCTGTCTCACAAGGAGCAGGAGCCTTGATGATCCCTACCCTGTAAGCCCCCAGAGAGCCTTGCAGAGCTTCGGCCTATCCTCATAATCATGGAATTCTTCTTAAGCTGTGGATTGATCCTTCCCACAGCAAGGTAGAAGCCATACTCAACTCTACACAGGAGGAGTTTTGGTAAGCCTACCCCACCCTCCAACTTTCATGGGAGTCTTCCTCACCCACAGCCCCCTCCCTACCATCACTGCTGAGTCAGGATAAACATTGGAACCTTCAAAAATCTCAAAACAAAGGATCAAAAGGCAATACCAGACCTCCAGCCCACCTAAAACAAGTCCAGGAGATAAGATCATAGGAGAATTTGAAAGTCACACACCAGAAATTTCTGAAATGATAACAACTAAAGTAAAGAAACAACTCTATCAGGCTATGGAGGAAATCAGATCAGAAATAATCTCTCAGGTAAAAAAAGAAATGACAACCATCAGAATTACTCAAGACATCTAAAGAAGATATAGATTAAAAAAATAGAAGGGAGTAGAAAAATGAAGGAAAAATTGAATGAACAATACAGGAAAGAACTATAAATTCAGTGACTTTTTTAAGCAAGCTATCAAAATAACAATTATTGACAGATGACTATATATAGTAGTGAAGTAATAAAATGTATACATATAGAAATAAATAGAAATGTACTTACAAAATATATCTTCAGTATAAACAAAGACATTTCTAATAAAGGATATATTTATAGATATGTGCTTTTAATTGATACATAATAATTACACATATTTTGGTGGTATGGTGTTTTCGATGCAAGCAATATATAATAAACAAGCTTGAATAAAAAAAAGAACTAGAATACATGAAACAGATTCAAACAGATATCCAGGACATTAAGAATTCCATTGAAAGTTTTAAAAAATGCCTGTATAAAATAGAAAATAGAATTGCAGACCTTAAAGATAATGTTGTAGCTAGTGAAAGTGAAAAATATCTTTAAAATAATAAGGAATCAGGAAACAACAATGCAAAAGCTGCAAGATGATGCAAAGAAAAATAATATGACTAGTAGGTATCAGGGCCAACAAGATAGCTCAGCAGACTAAGCAAGACTTAGGCAAGAGTAGGGATGGGTTTGACCCCTGGCATCACATGCTGCACCTGCACAGCCTCTATGAATGCTGAGCCAGCTGAGACCAGACTTGGTAGCACATGCCTATAATCCCAGCAATGGGGAAGCTGAAAACAGAAGGATCACTATGAGTCTGAGCTGCACAGTGAAACCCTGTACCAAATACATAAAAATAAAGGACTAATAGGTATCCATGAAATAGCTGAAGTCAACACAAATGACATAAAAATCTGTTTACAAAAATAGTAGCAGAAAATATCCCAAGCATGGAAAAAGAATCTTCCATACAGAAAAGTGAGGCATATAGAACTGCAGTTACCCATAATCTGAATAAATATATACCCAGATGCATAATAATCAAGATCTCAGAAATTCAACAAAAGAACATAGTATTAAAAGCTGTTAGAAAGAAGAAACAGATCACGCATAATGGAAAGCCCATCAGAATCACAGATTTCTCAACACAGACCATCCAATCAAGAAGAGTTTGGAGTGAGATATTTCAGGTTCTGAAAGAAAACAACTTCCAACCCAGATTCATATACCCTGAAAAACTATCTATTAATTTAATATAGTGATAAGATATTTCCATGATAAGGAACAACTGAAGAAATTCATGTTGAAATTCATGACAACCAAACTAATATCTGTATTGACAGATATTTTACAAAGAGTTCAAAAACAACCACAACTTCAAGAAAAACAACAGAAAAGAACCACCAAGCAGAGCAAGCAATTAAGCAGAGGGGGAAAATGGGGATCCCACAGTAAGAATATAATATGACAAAGTTAGACCAATACATATCAGTTATAGTCATCAATATAAATGGCCTCAATTCACCAGTTATAAGAATCAGATTGAAAGAGTGGATTAAGAAGCAAAATCCAACAAAATGCTATATACAAGAAACACATTTAACTCAAAAAGACATTCATAAAATGAAAGTCAAAGGATGGAAAACAATATTCCATGTGACAGGAACCTAGGGAAAAAAATGGAGGTAGCTATTCTGGTTGCTGACAATATCAGCTTCAAACCAAGAGCAATTAAAAGAAATAAACAAGTTCATTACATGCTTGCTAGGGGATAACTGAAAGAGAAAGAGATAACAAATATAAATATATATGGACCCAATGTAGGAGACATTTTTTTTCAAAATTTTATTGATAAACAGATAGCAATGAGACAGTTTCAGATCAAATCGGAAGAACAGTTTCAACAAATAATACACTGCATATATTCTTCTTAGTGGTTAACTGCTCTACTAGGAGACATTTTTAACAGACATGAAAAATCAAATGAGTAGGGCTGGAGAGATGGCTCAGTGGTCTAAAGCACCTACTTAGAACAAGCTTAGCAAAGCATCAGGGACCGCGGTTCAATCCCCCAGCACC
>NW_004524633.1:129950-134138 GCF_000260255.1 Octodon degus | reverse complement strand
AAAAAAAAGAGATAGAAGGGGATTTCAGAAAATGGAGATATTTCTTGTTTCTTGATCGGAAGAATAGTCATTGTGAAAATGGCCATACTCTCAAAATTGTTTTACAGATTCAGTGCAATCCCAATTAAAATAACACTAGTGTAACTCACAGATATAGAGAAAATATTCCTAAAATTCATCTGGAACCAAAAGAGACCTAGAATAGAAAAGGCAGGCGACATCACAATCCCTGATCTGGAATTATACTATAAAGCTACTATGATTAAATCAACATGCTACTGGTTAAAAAATAAATATACCTATGGATTAATGGAACAGATTAGAAAATGCAGACACAATTACAAACATACTCGGCCACCTCTTTGATCAAGGAGACAAACACATTCACTGGAAGAAAGATAGCCCCTTTCATACATGATATTGGAAAAACTGGTTTTCCATTTGCTGAAGGCTAAAATTAGACCCATGCTTATCACCATGCACAAAACTACAGCCAAAATGGATCAAAGATTTAAATATTAAAACTGAAACTCTAAATCTTCTGGAGGAGAAAGTAGATAGAACTTTTAAAGACGGTGATAGTTTTTGAAAAAAATACAAAACTACATTGAAAATATTTCAAGTAACTAACAATTGGGATCTCATCTTTCTGAAAAGTTTCTTCACATTAAAAGAAATCACCAAAAGAGTAAAAAGAAAGCCACAAATTGGGAAAAACAATTATATCTGACTCTCCTTCCAACAAAGGAATTCTGTCTAGAAAATAGAAAGAATTTTAAAATATCAGGCCTCCAAAATTCAAAGACCCAATCCAGCAATGCCTATCTGAGACAAATATACACTTCACAAATGAAATAGAAGTATCAAATAAATATACGAAAAAATATTCAACTTCATTGGTCATCCAAGAGATGCATATTAAAGCAACCTTAACATTCTATCATTAGAATGTCTATCATTAAGAAGTCAACCAGGTTAGGATAGATACATAGATACATTCTCTTAATGAATAGAGGGATTTGTTCTAATGGTGTTTGTAAATAGACTATCATGTCTGCATCTTGTACAGCAATTAACCACTAGGAAGGATGTATGCAATGTGTTAATTACTGAAACTGTCCTATCAATTTGATTTGAAACTCTCTCATTGCTATTTGTTTCTCAATAAAATTATGGAAAAAAAAAAAGAAGTCAACCAGTAACAAATGCTGTAGGGGCTGTGGGGAAAAAGGAACCTTTCTCCACTGTTGTTGGGAGTATAGAATGGTACATCCACTATGGAAATCAGTATGGATATTTCTCAAAGAGCTAGAACTGGAGGTCTCATTCAGGCCAGCTGTTTCTCTGCTAGGTATTTTTCTGGAAGAAATGAAAACACCATATCAGTGTTATACATGCACCCATGTTTATAGCAGCACAATTTGTCATAGCTAAATCTTGGAAACAACCCAAATGCTCATCAACTAAGCAATGGATAGAAAAGATGAAATACTTTTACATAATGGAGTATTACTCAGATATAAAAAAGATAAATTTGAGGCTTTTATACATAAATGGATGCAACTAGAGACCATACTTATAAGTGAAATGAATCAGACCCAAATGTGTAAACATCACATTGTCTCCCTAGTGTAAGAACCTGAAAGAGTAAATAAAATCTGAAAGGTACAATCAATACTGTGAAAGGGAAAAAAAAAACCCATTCAATGGGAAAGAAAAGGACAAAAGAAAGAAGGATAAGGGATATATTCATTTATAGATGTGGGATAGTTTAGATAATTGTACTGCTGATTCCTTCTGGTCTATTGAAAGGATCAGTTAATTCTTAAAGTTTTATTTTTAAATTTTTCTTCATTTTGATTTCTCACAACTCTTTAAGCCACTTTTTGATTTATATCTGGTAACCTAAACAACTAATTTGAAGATAAAATTATGCAATACAGCAACCATTGTTGAATCCTATTACTTTGTTTAATGAAATTTTGTATTGTATCTGTTTCTTTTTTACCATTTTGTATTCTTAAAAAAAAAAAAAAGGTAGAATGCAAAGACATGCTTTTCTTCCTAGAGATCCAGGGTCTGTTGTCCATTTCAGTTTCTCACTGCACTCTTGCCATTCCTTGATGTATGACATCATAATGCTAAATTTGTGTGGCCTTTTCCCTATGTCTATATCTATGTCTAAACTCCTTTTATGAGGACATTAGTTCCTGGAACTAGGTCTCACGCACACATACTCCTATAGGACCTAATCTCAACTCACCATGACTGCAACAACTCTATTTCCAGGTAAATTCATCTTCTGAGGTACAGGGCTTATGACTCCAACAAAGGAATTTTGGTGGGGACATTTCACATAGCATCCAATCTTCCATCTTACAGATGAAATGACATATCTCAGCTTCATTGATCTTAAAGCCAATTGTTAGGGTCCCAAACCAGTGATAAAGAACTAAGATGAGCACAGAGCGTCTCCTCCCCCAAACACCTTAACCTGTGTAGCTAGTAACAGATGGGAGGAAATTACTCAACACCTGGTTTTCATGAAGGAAATCAATCTACAGGTTCCAAGAAATGCACAAGTAAAAAGGGGGATACAAATGAAGGACGATTTTGTATCTGTATATACAAAATAGCTAAGCTACTTTCTCTTAATTCAATGAGTAGAAAAATTTGTACTAATAGTGTTTGGACAGGATATCATGTCTGTATCTTGTACTATGAATAACCACCACAAAGACAACAATATAGAATGTATTAATTATTGAAACTGTCCTACTAATTCGTTTTGAAACTGTCTCATTGTTATTTGTTTCTCAATAAAATTAATTTTAAAAATAAATGAATAAAATAAAATAAAAAAGAAATCTACAAGTGTCTTCTGGTTTGTGCTCTCTCTCCTTACAGATCACTACCACATTCTTCAAACCATTTCCTTGCCTCCAGTGTCCTTGTCCTCCAATCTCTCTGAGCCTTCTCCTCCATGTGTTCTTCACACCTAGGAGCTTATTGAAAACAAACTTTAGTTTCTACCTAGATATCTTGGGTCAGAATTTTTCTTTGACTAGATTCCAAGGTAATACTTGGGCATAATTGCTTCTAGAAAGCCCGATTTTCAATTGTTGACAGGTTACAATCCTAAATTCAAATGCAGAGACAGCTTCACCTATTTTCCTTGGAGCCTCATCATCCCCCTGAAATTTGACGCTTGCATTTCTGTCCCATCAGTCTTGCTGTAATGTCTATACAAAAGACATCACTGACACATCTTGAAAGTCTATTAACAACTTACAGCATGATTTGGGTTCAAAAGATAGTACTTAGTTGCTTTATTTATTTTTTTAAATTGTATTTTATTTTATTTTGAAGAGTAAAAACAAAAGCAAAACAAAATTCAGAAACAAAGAAACAGGGCAATATACAAAAATGCATGTTACAGAATCTCAAAACAAGAATCCCTGGTCAACAATGTTTGAGATACTATCTATTTTTACTATCAAATCTGTTGCTCAGATTAACATATAGTTATGTATAATTGAACATATGACGAATATTACTGGTTGCTTTCAAGAAACCTTATATTTTCATACTTGTCTCTCTTTTTTTTTCTTTTTTACCTTTAAAAAAATATTTAAAACAGAGTATAGTAATAATTGATATGACATTAGAAGTGACACACACTTAGAAGACCAAGATGACAAGTACTCAAGCATGGTTTTTATATTACACATTGTTATCCCCAATACAGTAGCTCAGATCACAGATATCAGTGTAGAGAGTTATTCAAAGTGAAAATTCTACACATTCACTGTTATTTTCAAAAGACTGCTGGAAATTCTTAGTACAATTACCTCAGCCATCCTGTATATATATTTGCATGTTTTTCCCCTGCATTTTTTCCTAAACTTTCTCTTTTCTCTCATCTTCATTATTTAATCCTTTATTTGTTTCCTTTTAATATATATGTTATACCTTTTAGGGTTTTATTTCTTCTTTGGGGTTCTTACACTAAGGAGAGAATGCAACACTTACACATGCAGGTCTGATTTATTTCACTTATGAGTACAACCTCTAGTTGAATTCAATTACCTATGAAAGCTTTCAGTTTTTCTTTCACAGGACTAGGGAAAATATTCCTAAAATTTATTTGGAACCTGAAAAGACCTAGACTAGCAAAGCCAATCCTGG
>NW_004524633.1:127666-129850 GCF_000260255.1 Octodon degus | reverse complement strand
CAGCCCCTAGTACTGTTTCTACAGAGTCTCATTACACAGATCAGACTCATTAGTGATCCTCCTGTTTTCAGCCTCCCAAACACTAGGATTACAAGCATGTACCACCACACCCAGTCTCAGTCACCGTCTTAGCATGTGCCAGGAGTGGGGATGGCATCGCACACCAGGGATTGAACCTCAGTCCCCATGTCTGCCTAAGCAGATACTTTAATCCGCTGAGCTACCTGGCTGGCCCTGAAGGGAATAATTCTTTATTCTTCTCCGTTTATAAACTCATTCTACTTTGACTTATATGGGCAAAAACAAAACATTGGAGACCTCTCCTTGCTTTCTTTCTTTCTTTGATGGTAAATGTAAAGTCATGAAATTTTAGGAGGGTGTATCTGTGGTTGTCTCATTATAGTTATTCATCTTTCTTTGGGTAAAAGAAAGAGAACTGACTCGATTAGATGATGTTTCTGTGGAATCATTCTCTGGTAACTTGTAACCTAAAGCTGCTGAATCCAAAGAAAGCAGTTTTAACTACAGTATTTAATCTTATAGGGACATTCATTGCAAAGCTTTTTGTTTTGCCTTGCTTAATATAAACCACCAGAGAGAGATGATTCTTGGTTATGTCATTTCATAAAGCAGAGTGTGAAATGTAAATCCTAGGAAAGGCAACTCATTCTTAAAACTTCTATTATGGAATGCATTCAGGGAGGGATCTTTGGAGGCTTAAAATAGCATCAACAAAATATGAACATTCATATAATTACAGCTAACCAGCATGATCAGAGGACTCATGTAGCTTGGGTGTAAAGGCCACTTCTTGTCAAACACATCTGGATTTCCACACATCTGCTGTTCTCAAGGCAAGAGCACCATGGTAGAAGGGTACAATGGAGCAAAGCTGCTTAGTTTATGGAGGCTGGAGACAGCAGGGTAATATACACAGGAGAGAAGGGACCTTTTAAATTCTGGCTCTTCATAACTACTTTTTCTAGAGCAGAGTATCTTTCTTAAGCCTCAGTTTCTTAATCTGTAAAGGGGAGGCATCAACAGGCTTTACTACATGAAGCTGTTGTGAAGATTAAATGTGATGTTGAAAGGGAGAGCTTAGCAGTGTCTGATGTACAATAATCACTAGATGTTAGCTGCTATTGTTATAACTAAAAATACATTGCAAGCTTAGGTTTTTGTTTTGTTTTGTTTTGGGTTTTTTTTTTTTTTTTTTTTTTTTTTTTGGTTTTTTTTGGGATTGAACTCAGACCCTTGCACTTGCCAGGCAAGCACTTATTCTACTGAGCCACCTCTCCAGCCCCACGCTTAGTATTTATTATGGATTATAGTATATGAACTCCAACCTTTATTAAAATCTTACAGGGGAATAGACCAGGAGAGCAGGCCCGGGGAGTGAGTGAGACCGCCTGGGGCCTGTGGATCCTCATTCAACCCAGAGTGCAGGCACAGTGTGGAACCCTTTAGCAGAACTCCCTGCAAAGAGGCTAGAGGGAAGACCCACTCAGCTGATTCAGGAGCAGAACATCTTGCCAGAGAGACACAAAGGGTTCAACTCTAACGGCTTCAGCAAAAAGAAGTGGAGCACACCAGCCAGATCCAAACAACACCCACCTGGAGGAATCTGAACTTCGTAGATCCGGACATGGTGCTAAGGTAATAACTCTATCTAAGCTCTACAACAAAGGTCAGAAGACAGGTATACAAAATGACAAAGAAAATGAACAAAATGCAGTCTCAGGGCCCAAGTACACAAAGTACAATTGCAGAAGATACTAGCACTAGGGAAACTGGAAATCACACACCAGATATCTCTGAAATAATAATGTTGGCAGTAAAGAAACAATTGCAGAAAGATATAGAAGAAATCAGATCAGAAATAATTTCAGAACTAAAAAATTTAGTGATAACTATAATCAAAGAAGTACTAAGTGCTTTTAAAGAATACATAAAAAAGAGAGAGCAGAATATAAAAATGATGGAATCCCTGAATAAGCAATTTAGGAAAGAAATAGAATGTATGAAACAGATTCAAAGGGATATACTGGAAATTAAAACCTCAATCACAAGCTGGCAAAACTGTTTGAGTGAAAAAATGGGGTATACCGATGAATGTCCATTTTGTATCTGTGTATTCAAAGTGGTTAGGATAGATATATAGTTGCATTCTCTTAATGAATAGAA
>NW_004524633.1:125944-127387 GCF_000260255.1 Octodon degus | reverse complement strand
AAAAAAAATTAAAAAAAAAATCAAATGAGTAATAAGACAATTGTATTGAGGAAATTTAACAGGCATTAAGCCAAGTAGATCAACTAAGCAAAAAAAAAAAAAAAAAATCAGCAAAGAAATAACAGATCCAGTCCTAGCCAAGGCCCTAGTGAGTGTGTGGGAGAGCTTCCTCTCCCCCCTACTCCACTTTCTCCCCTCCAGACTCAGCTCAGGCCTAGCATATAGGTCTGGGGTGAAACCCTGCAGCTGCAATCCCTGCAGAGATAGTAGGGGATAGAACCACCCAGGTAGTCCAGGAGCAGAGCATCTTGCCACAGGGGCACAACAGGTTCACTTCCAAGGGCAACAGCAGGAAGGAGCTGATCATAGCAGCCAGACCCAAGCCAGGCACAGCTGGATAAATACAAACATTGTAGCTCTTCACCTGAATTTCAGTAGGTGCTAAGGTTATAACTGCACCAAAGCTCTACAACAAAGCTAAGAAGACAATGCTACACAAAATGCCAATGAGGAGCAAAATGCAATCTCAGACCCCAAGCCCATGCATAACAAGTGCAGAGGACACTATCACAGAACAAATTGGGAATCGTACAGCTGAAATCAAGAACAGCTTCTGAAATAAAGAAACAACTGCAGAAAAGTATAGAGAAACTCAGATTGGAAATGAAAAAAGAAATCCTTGAATTAATAGCATCTGCTGTAAGAATCAAATGCAGAAACATATGGAGGAAACCCAATGCCCACCCAGAGCAAGTGCAGAGGACACTACCTCAGCTCAAATGTATGAATTAATAGTGTCGATAGTAAATAAGCAACAACAGAAAGTTATAGAGGAACTAAGAGCGGAACTTTTTTCTACTAGCTCAGCACAAATGTATGAATTAATAGCGTTGATAGTAAATAAGCAACAGCAGAAAGATATAGAGGAACACAGAGAGGAATTCTTTTCTGAAATAAAAAAAGAATTCTCAGAACTCAGCATCTGAAGTAAAGAATCAACTACAGAAACATAGGGAGGAAACACAATCTGAAAAAAACAGTGCTATAAAATAATTAGTAAGTGCTTCTAAAGAAGACATTGATAAAAAAGTAGAGGAGATTAGAAAAATGACAGATTCTTTGAATGAGCAATAAAGGAAAGAAATAGATCACATGAAGCAGAGTCAAAGAGATATAGAGGAAATTAAAATCTCAATTAAAAGCTTGCTAAATCGTTTTTTTTTTTTAATTTTATTTATTTGTTTGTGTGGGGGGGCAGCTTAGCCCACCAGGGAGCGGGGCTGACTGGCATGTGGTGCTGGGGGATTGAACCGCGGTCCCTGTGCTTTGCCAAGCTTGCTCTAAGTAGGTGCTTTAGACCACTGAGCCATCTCACCAGCCCCTTGCTAAACCGTTTGAGTGAAAGTGAAGACAGAGTTTCAGATCTTGAAGACGCTGGTGCAG
>NW_004524633.1:123972-125844 GCF_000260255.1 Octodon degus | reverse complement strand
AACTCACTCAGCTATCTTATCATTGACAGAGGGGATAAACATATTCACTGGTAGAAAGATACCTTCTTTAACAAATGATACTGCACCTGAAATGTCTGAAATAATAGAATCTGAAATAAAAACTACTTCTGAAAAGTATACAGGTAATTAGAAGAGAAATAATTTCTGAAGAAAAAGAAAAAGAAATGATAACTATAATGAAAGAAATAATCGGTGCTTCTAAAGGAGACACTGATAAAAATATAAAGAATAGAAAAATGATGAAATCCTTGAATGAGCAATGTAGGAAAGTAATAGAATGCATGAAGCAGATTCAAACTGATATACAGGAAATTAAAACCTCAAAAACAAGCTGTCAAAATTGTTTGAATGAAAGTGAAAATAGACTTTCAGACCTTGAAGACACAATTGCAGCTAGTGAGAAGTTAATAAAAGATCCTTTAAAAACAAGTAGGATGCAGGATAAAATAATTTAACATCTGGAAGATAATGCAAAGATGAACAACGTGAGAGTAGTAGTCATCAATGAGAAAGAAGGAGTCAATACAAATAATATAAAAAGAATATGGGCAGAAGTAATAGCAGAAAACTTCCCGGATATGGGGAAACAATCTGACATTCACATAACCAAAGTATGTAAAACTTCAAATAACATCAATCCAATTAAAAACACACCCAGACATATAATAATCAAGATCCCAGAAATTCAGAACATGAACAGTATAATAAAAGTCACTAGAGAAAAGAAACAGAGCACACTTAAAGGAAAACCCATCAGAATAATGGCAGATTTTGCTTCTGAAGCCCGCAAGTCAAGAGCATGGAGCAAAGACCTACAAATCTTACAAGAAAATAAATTCCAACCCAGACTGATTTACCCTGCAAAAGTCTCTTTTAAGTATAATGGAGAAGTAAAGTATTTCCATGACAAGAACAACGAAAGTATTTCATGATGACAAAGCCAACCTTACACAGACTAGTAAAAGATATTCTAGAGAGGGATCAAAATGACCACAATTCCATGAAAGAGAATGGAAAGAACCCACTAAACAGGGCAAACAATTAAACACAGGAGAAAAAGAGGTATACAACAGCAGTCTTTCACTTATTCTTTTGTATACAGCAGCAAAATATTTTCATCAGCATAATCTACAAATCGTCTTCTGCTGCACCCTATGGGTCATGATACTATCCATGTCTACAGGGTGGAGATCAAGGAAAATGCAGTAGCTCAGTCCCACAAGTGACACCTAGCCACCAGTAAGCTCATGGACACTGTCCATGTCCACGTAATACTAGAGCTTTGTGAGATATCCTATCCCTTAGCAGTTAGAATTGCTGGGCATATATTTGCCATTGCAGTATTTATGTTATGTTTTATTCCTAGTAATTCTTTAGTATCATGCAAATTTTTCTTAGCTGAATTGTTTTGAATTATTTAATTTTAATTAATGATTAATTTTCTGAATATTTTTTAATCTTAATTTTTCTTTTAAAATTTACACTGTATCTTAGATTTACATTCCACTTATAAGACATGGAATGGGGGCCAGGAAGATTGCTCAGTAGAATAAGCATTTCCCTGGCAAGCACAAGGGCCTGAGTTCAATCTCCAGTTCTGCAAAAAAAAAAAAAAAAAGAAAGAAAAAAAAGAAAAAGACATGGCATGATATTTTCTCCTAGTAGTAGAAACTTTAAAAAGTATATTTCTATTCACTTTTTATTACTTCCTTGTCTTTTACACACACACACACACACACACACACACACACACGCATGAAAAAAATATGTATATAACTCTACCTAAGATTGATACTGTTTTGTAGAAATCTTCAATGACCTTTTAAATGGGTTCATCTAATATATATATAT
>NW_004524633.1:117583-123872 GCF_000260255.1 Octodon degus | reverse complement strand
TTTGTTTTTTGGCTGGCTCAGGCTGCCTTATGGGCTGTTCTCCTAAGTCATGGGGAGCTGGGGGTCAAGCCGCAGTTCCCTGCACCTGACTGGGTTTGCCCCACCAGACACTTAAACAGCTGAGCTAAGGTGCAAATGCCCCTCATCTCATATATTTTACATAATCCTGCACAACTACCATTTTGAGAGTTCTTTATTCTTTATCCAGGACCATGTAGCAACTTCTCTTGCATTCTGGATTATGCCCTTTGTTATTTTCTATATGCTACCTTTAGTGGTATTATAATATTTGAGTTTGCATAACTGGAAAATATTTTACTTTTAGTTTTCAATCATGTTTGCTAAGTATAAAATTCAATGAGAACAGATTTTTTTTCTTTCAGTCCTTTGAATTAATTAGTCTAGTTTCTTACACACTTGCTCTTTTTTTTTTCTATTGTGGAAAAGATGCTATTTAATTTTGTTCTTCCACAGATAATATTTTTATGTATATGCTTTAATAATTTTTTATAGTTAGTTTTAGACAATTTTATTTTGTGTATCTTGGTATGATTTTATTCAGATTTCTTGTGCAAAAGTTTCCTTTTTCTTGGAAATGTAGTGCTACAAGTTCAACTAAATTTAGAAATTTTAAATCTCTTAATGTTTATTGCCTATCCCTTTCTATTGAGAATTCTAATTATATGAATATAAGTTTCTTGATTTTGTCACACAGTGAACTATTATATGACTGATCTGTAAATTTTTTCTTCATTTTTATTTTGAAAGGTTTTTGTTATATTTAAGTTTGTAAATTATTTACAATGTGATATCGACTATTAATCTCATGCTATGTATTCATTTCAGAAATATTTCTCTAAAATTTACTTTGTCTACTTCTTATATCTTTCACATTTCAGCATTTGTCTATAATTTTTAATATGCTATATAATTATTGATTTTCAAGAAAGGTAAGGAGGAAAAAAACAAAAGGTACTAGAAAAACTAGCTCTCCAACATGTAGAAAAATAAAAAGATCAGGGCCTACTGCCATCCATTAAACTGAACTCAAAATGGACTAAAAAACCTATTTATTTAATTAACTAATTTATTAGTTTATTTATTTATTTTGGTGGAACTGGGGATTGAACTCAGACCCTTGCGCTTGCCAGGCAAGCGCTTATTTTACTGAGCCATCTCCCTGGCCCAGATTTAAAATCTAAACGTTAAAACAGAAACACTGAATCTCCTGGAAGAGAAAGTAGGTGGAAATTCTGAAGAGGTATGTGTAGACAAACAGTTCATGAACAAAAACCAAATTACATGGGAAATACTTCAAAGGGTCAATATCTGGGACCTCCTCTTATTGAGAAGTTTCTGCATGTCAAAAGACATAATCAACAGAGTGAAAAAAATTACCCACAAGTTTGGATATAGTCTTAACCAACAAATTCTCAGACAAAGTCTTCTGTCTAGAATATGTAAAGAACTAAAAAAAAAAAAAATAGGGCCTCAAAGTTTAAATACCAAATCCAAAATTGAACATCTGAGATATATACACACTTCTCAGAAGAAGAAATACAAGAGACAAATAAATACCTGAAAAAATGTTCTATATCACTGGCCATCCAAGAAATGCAAATTAAAACAACAATGGGATACCTTTTCACCCCAGAAAGAATGACTATCATAAAGAAATCAACTTTTAGCAAATACTGGAGAGGCTGCAGGGAAAACAGAATCCTTTTCTAGTGCTGATGTGAATGTAGACTAGTACAATCAGTATGGAAATCACTGTGGAGACTCCTCAAAAACTAGGATCTAATCCTATTAAATCCAGCTGTTCCCCTTCTTGGCATTTTCCCAAAAGAACTGAAAACATCATACCATAGTGATATATGTGCACTGATGTTTATAGCAGCACAATTTCTCATAGCCAAATCTTGGAAATGACCAAAATGCCTGTCACCTGAGGAATGGATGAAAATGATGTGGTATTTTTATACAGTGGAACATTACTCAGGTATAAAGAAAGACAAACTTAGTTGCTTTAAATAAAGCCAGTCTGAAGTTTGAAACTGTCAAAATAGAAGACAAATATTGTTCTGTAATGATGACCATGGTAGCTCATTGAAATAGGCTAGGCCAGGGGCTGGTGAGATGGTCAGTGGTCTAAAGCACCTACTTAGAACAAGCTTGGCAGAGCACAGGGACCGCAGTTCAATCCCCCAGCACCACATGCCAACCAGCCCCGCCCCCTGGTGGGCTGAGCTGGCCACACACACACACACACACACACACA
The DNA here is from genome assembly GCF_000260255.1 of Octodon degus. Taxonomy (NCBI): domain Eukaryota; kingdom Metazoa; phylum Chordata; class Mammalia; order Rodentia; family Octodontidae; genus Octodon; species Octodon degus. The sequence continues at coordinate 121,591 of NW_004524633.1, read as the reverse complement.
CACACATACACACACACATGCAAATAAATGAATAAAATTAAAAAAAAAGAAAGAAAGAAAGAAAAAAGAAATAGGCTAGGCCAGGTGGCAGGAGACACATCTTCTTTCTAAAACTGAGATAAAAGTGGAAATGAAATAACAGAGTGAGAGGCATGAAAACAAAACACCAATGTAGTGATCACCAAGAGCTGGTACATGTGAACCAAACATGAAAACAGATTGTGCCCATTCTGCTAACCAGTGGGATGACAAAGAAGGAGCAATACAAATATTTGTTGATTTCAATGTGTCATTAGGTGAATCTTTCTCACAAAGTCTAGAAACAAGTTATCAAATTGTAGAGTGCCAGTGAGTAGAGACCATTAAGACAGGTGACATTCCGTAGTAGATAATTTTTTGTTGCTATTAATACAGTCCCACACACTATAAAAGTTACAAAGAAAATAAGTTTATTCTGAATCACAGTTCTGGAGGCTCAAAGTTAAAAGGCCTTATCCAGTGAGGGTCTTCTTGCTGCAGAGTCCTGAGGATTCAGTGTGTGTGTGTGTGTGTGTGTGTGTGTGTGTGTGTGTGTGTGTGTTTTCAGGCTATTACCCTCTAATAAAGCCAGTAAAATTCAATTATTGGACTCTATGATCACCTTATGAGGCCTGAATACCTGCTGAAAGAATAGCTCCCAACACCACCCTCAGATTAATTTTTTCTAGTGTTGCACACAGCGGCTAGATGCCAGATGTGTTTGTAGGGAGTGTAATGAACTGTAAAGTACATTGCAGTGAACTCCCAAGTTACAACTGATTTGACATAAGAACAACACGGGTTCTGATCAGAAATTTAGTTTTAACTTACAACCAAAGTTCTGAGTTATGAGCTGAATACTGGCTGCTTGTGCTTCAAACGATCTCAGATAAAGGTTGAACCCTTAGAGAGTTCTGGAAGGAACAATACAACATCCTTTTCTGTATGGGGTTAATAGTGAAATCCTTAGCCACTGAGATTTACCTTTATATAGAAGAGATACTTTGAAGGTTGTATAGAGAAGCCTGAGCCTTCAATTGACACTTGTAGTTACAACTAGCCCTTGTGAATGAATTGAGTTCATAAATCAAGAGTCCATTATAAAACTATAGCACATGCCAATGGGCAGAGACTGAACAGCTATGGTAGATACAACCTGCTGGAGGTAGAGAGAGGTTTTTGTGACATTTCTCCTATTCAGTATTTTAACAGTTAGATCCAAAGAAGACAGATTCTCATAGTAAACATACAGGTAGCAGGATACTGGGAAGCATTGGCTAAAACCATCAATGTCAGATCAATGGCGTGAAAATACATGTCAGGTCTGTCTTGAGATAAGTGCAAGCACTTATGGTTACATGGGATCAAAGTGTGGGTTCTGTCTGTGTTTGATTTTTGTGTTCATGGAGGACATTCAGAGTTCTCAATCAGCAGGGATCCATTAGAGTAGTAGTGGGCAGCAAAGACATATGCATGTCCTCACAGACTAGATTCACAGTCTGAACTGTGTCTCAGGATGACATTTAGAGAATGTGAGCATTGACTTAAAGAGAAGAGATGTGGGCCAATGTGAAGGAACTGTAGTGAGAGGTTTACAGTCAATGAAGTTGGCTCTATTGTTCCTGGAGCCAGTGTCCAAGTTCTTCCTACATTCCACAGTTGCACTGCAGTGGGTTGTAGCACTTTAATTTCAGGGGAAGTAGACAGCAAGTTTTTATGGGGAGGGATATTGAATACTTGTAATAGCTTACACTGATATTTATAAACAAGAAATCCAAAGTCCTGGTGTTTCCCACAAGACTCTTCCAGGAACACATAGTCTGCTATTATTTTAATCTCCTAAAGTCATTCATAATAATAAATTCTCTATTATTCATCTTAAATGTTAAAACATTATGTTAAGAGTTTTAGGTATTCATGAATACATGGAATTCCATCATCTTCCTTCCCATAAACATTAATGAACATCTACTGAGTTCTAAAACATTAGGTACATGGTTGTCTCCCTAAAGTCCTAGGGACAGGAGACACATAACAAGAAAAAAAATTATCATGAAGACTGTACAATAAGTAAAAGGACAAATGATGGTACGGTGTATAGAATCACAAAAGGAATTCCCAAGAGACTTGTGTGAGCAGGTGACATTTGAATTGAGACAACAGGGAACAATAGAGCCAATGTTACTCATAAGAAGCATCCCAGGTTGGCTAGAGTCGAGCAGGCTATGACTGACATGGCCTCTGCCCCAGAAGGCATGCTTCCACTAGGCTCCAACTTCTTACAGAAATGGTGGCTTCTTCTCCTCATCTCTGCTTCAGAGAAAAAGGCCCCAATTTGCCATAGTCACAAGCATTCTGGATCTGGGCACGTGGCTTTCCTGGCAACTGTTGCAGACTGATGGCACTTAGGTTGATTGCATGAAATGCAGGAAGTTTTTTTTAAATACAAGATTTACTTATATTGGCCCCATAAAATGTATGGAGTCAAAGAGGCCTGCAAAACATAGGAAGGGGCCATGTGTGCCATGGTAGGAACTTTGAATTGCATTCTGAATAAGGTGGAAAACCCCTGGGAAACAGAGTGCAGTAGAGGAAATCGTATGTTTACACTTTCTAAGGGTGATTCCAAGTGTTGAGTGGTAGATAAACTGGAAACAACAAGAGTGAAAGAAAGACCATTTAGGGTATTGATATGGTAGCAATGACCAATTACAATTCTTAAATAAACTGGTTAACTTTGTGATTTAAAAATTCAAGATCAGGATGGGGAGAGAAAAGTATGCAAAGGGAAGCAAAAATGATCAAGATGTCCTGGGTGTTTGTAACAATTCCTCATGATAAATGATACTGATGAAAACAGGAACACATAAAAAGTTCAAGATCAGGACCCAGCCCAGGCCCACTGTGTGTATGCAAAAGATTCTACTCCATTGTGCCAGGCAGAAACCTCTGGACTGAGCCCAGGCCCAGCTTGTGAGTGAGACCTTCCACCATGATCTCAGGACCACTCCAGATCCATCTCAGGCCCAGTGTGTAAGAACTTCCACCTTGTACTTGGGACCCAAACAGACACAGCCCAGGCCAGGCATAAAAGCCTGGTGTGAAACTCTGAATCTGAAGTCTTTGTAGAGATGCTAGGGGTCAGAACCACCAAATAATCCAGGAGAAGAACATCTTGCCAGAGGGGCACAGCAGGTTAACTTCCATGGGTTGCAGAAGGAAGAAGCTGAGCACAGCAGCCAGACCCATGCCTGGTACATTGGATGAGTTCAAACTTCATAGATCCACACTGGTAAGGTGAGACACTTTGTTAGACCCAGGTCTTTGAGATAATAATCCTTACTTTCTTGACTGAGAAAGGGGGCAAAGAGTAAATGGGGTGATCTAGTCTGCCTGGAAGACCACAGTTACATCAAGGGGACATGATCAGACAGAACTTAGGGGAACTACCTTAAGTAGAAATTCCCAATAAAATATCTGATTAGGTATAGAGACATAATACATGCTCGTATTGTCTAAAATACACACTCATTAGTTACAAAAGTTTGTCAACTGCTAAATATCCCTATCCATTATTAGTGTTCCTAATTCAGTTCAGTAAACACAAAACTATAACTGCCTGAACCATATAATTTCTCTTGGGTAAGAATTTCAGTAGGTGCTAAGGGTATAACTGCACCAAAGCTCTACGCAAAAGGTTAGAGGACAGTTCTATACAAAATGACAAAGAGAAGAAGCAAAATGCAATCTCAGGGCCCAAAGCCACCCAGAACAAATGCCACATACACTAGCACAAAAGAAATTGGTAATCACATTTCTGAAATGCCTGAATTAACAGAGTCCAAAGTAAAAAAACGAATGCATAAAGGTATAGAACAAATGAGATCAGAAATAACCTTTGAAATAAAAACAAATCTCTCAATTAATAGCATCTAAAATAAAGAAACAACCACAGAAAGGTATACAGGAAGTCAGATCAGAAATAATCTC
>NW_004524633.1:113650-117079 GCF_000260255.1 Octodon degus | reverse complement strand
AAAAAAAAAAAAGAAGGTGGAAATGTTACCTGACTCTGGTGCGTGGAAATAGGGCCCCTGGGAGGTGACTAGGATTGGGTTAGGTGCTGCCTGTGTGAGTAAATACCAATGCTTTATAAAAAGAGAAAAGAGACACATGAAAAAAAAAATAAAAACTGCTTTTAAAGACAACACTGAAAAAAATAGAATAGAAAAATGGTGGAATCCTTGAATGAGCAACATAAGAAAGAAATAGATCAAATGAAGCAGAGTGGAAGAGCTATAGAGGAAATTAAAATTTCCAATTCCAAACTGGCAAAACCATTTGAATGAAAGTGAAGATAGAGGGCCTGGGGAGATAGCTCAGTAGAATAAGCACTTTCCTGGCAAGTGCAAGGACCTGAGTTCAATCCCTGGTTCTGCCAAAAAAAGGTGGGGAGGCCCAGGGAGATGACTTGGTAGACTAAGTGCTTCCCAGGCAAGTGCAAAGGTCTGAGTTCAATCCCTGGTTCTGAAAAAAAAAGAAAAAAGAAAGAAAGAAAGTGAAGATAGAGTTCCAGATCTTGAAGACACTGTTGCAGCTAGTGAAATGGTAAAAAAAAAAAACAAAAAAACAAAAAAACAAAACTCTTAAAAACAACCAGGATAATTCAACATCTGCAAGATGATGCAAAGATGAACAATGTGAGACTAATAGGTATCAGTGAGAAAGGAGGAGACAATACAAATAATATAAAAAGAATATGGGCAGAAATAATATCAGAAAACTTCCCAAATATGGGGAAACAATCTGACATTCAAGTAACCAAACCATATAGAACTCCAAATAACATCAACCAAATTAAAAACACACCCAGACATAATAGCCAAGATCCCAGAAATCCAGCACAAGAACAACATACTAAAAGCCACTAGAGAAAACAAGCAGATCACATTTAAAGGAAAATCCCTTAGAATAATGGCAGACTTCTCTACATAAACCATGAAGACAAGAAAAGCATGGAGCGGAGTACTTCAAGTTCTCTATGAAAACAAATTTCAGTCCAGACTACTATATCTTGCGAAATTCTTTCTCATGTTTGATTGACAAGTGAAATACTTCCATGATTATGAACAACTAAAGAATTTCATGATGACAAAGCCAACCCTACACAGACTACTGAAAGATATTCTAGAGTGATCCCAAATGATCAGAACTCCACCAATGAGAAGGGAAAGAACCTGCCAAATAGGGCAAACAATTAAACACAGAAGACAAAGGGGAAAGAACACCAGGTAAATAATATGTCAATCATAAGTCAATACATCTCAATTATAACCATCAATGTAAATGGACTCAATTCACCAATTAGAAGAAATAGACTGGCACAGTCCATTATGATGCAAAACGCAGCAATATGCTGTATAAAGAAACATACTTAACTCATAAAGAAATTCATAGGATGCAAGTAAAAGGATGGAAAGCAATACTACAGGCCCCAGCACCTCAGCAAAAGGCAGGGATATCAATCCTGATTGCAGACAGTTTCAGCTTCAAACCAAGAATGATCCAAGAAAATAAAGAAAGCCTCAATAGGGAAAAATTGAAGAGGAACACTCATAAATATTTATGCACCAAACACAGGATCACCCAAGTATATAAGCCAAATCTTAATCAAAATGAAAACTCTAATATCCAATACCACAATCTTAACAGAAGACCGTAACACATCCTTATCCCAAAAAGATAGGTCAAGCAGAAAAAAAATTAGGAAAGAAGTAGCAGAACTGAAACAGAACTTGGAACAAATGGACTTAGTGGACATGTACAGAGTGTTCAACCAAACCATAGCTGAATATACATTCTTTTTGGCTGCACATAGGACATTTTCTAAAATAGACCATATACTAGTCCATAGGTCATGCTTCAGTATATGCAAGAAAAGAGAAATTATCCTATGTATATTTACTGACCACAGTGCAATGAAATGAAATAAATGACAAAAGAAACCACAAAAACCCCATAAATATATGGAAACTAAACAACACCCTACTCAGCAACCAATGGGTCACATATAAAATTAAACAAGGAATTAAACAATATCTACAATTCAATGAAAACTAAAGCACAACATATCAGAATGTATGGGATGCTATGACAGTTCTTAGAAGGAAATTTATAGCTGTGAACTCACACATTAGGAAAACAGAACAGAAATAAATAAATACCTTCATGCAGCACCTCAAGTTTCTAGGAAAAGAAGAGCAAACTGAACTCAAAGGCCAAAGACCGGAGGAAATTACTAAGATTAGAGCACAAATTAGTGCAATTAAGACATAACACAATTAAAAGGAATGCAAGAACTTGAGGATTAGTTAATGAAGAGAGGGCAAGGAGAAAAACTAGAAAACACGACAGGGGCAAAGTCATACATATTATATGCACAAAGTGAGAAAGGCAATGGTCTTGAGAATCTTCAGCATGTTTTTGAAAATAACAGTTAATTGGTAGGTTTCTCACCCTGTCTATATATGCTGATACCTGGGAACTAAGCAACTGCACTGAAGAAAGCAATGTGTAATGGTAGGGTCATGCTTGGAATGTCTGTCATTCTGGTCTTCTAATTATGTACTGCTTGTCATGACATACCAATTATGACTACACTGTCTCTCAAATAAAGTTTTCTTTTAAAAAAAGAGTAATAAATGAAAACATGAGACAAAACAAAGTCACAAGACTGTCCTGCTACAAGTCTGTATATTGTCAGATTGCTAAACTTCTGTCTAAAATACATGTAAATGCGCCAATCTTAGCCCAGGCCCGGTGAGTGTATGGGAGAGCTTCCTGCTATCTTGTGCCGGCAGGACCTATTACTGGTCCCAGCCCAGGTGCAGCGTGGGTGAGACCCACTTCCACCCACTTGGGATGCCCCCCACCACTCCGCAGCAATGCCCCCATCCCACCCTCCGAGTAGGAATATCTGCCACATTCCAGGAACCCCCAGACCCAGTCCTAGCCCAGGCCCAGTGAGTGTGTGAGAAAGCTTCTGGCTACCCTGTGATTGCAGGACATACTACTGGTCACAGGCAGGGGCAGTGTGGGTGAGACCCTCTTCCACCCACTTGGGACACAGCTGCAATACCTGCAGAGAGTGCAGAGGATAGGACCACACAACTAGTCCAGGAGCATAAAATCTTGCCAAAGGGGCATAACAGGTTCACCCCCAAGAGCCGCAGCAGGAAGGAGCTGAGCACAGCAGCGAGACCCAAACCAGGCACAGCTGGATAAATCCAAACTTTGTAGATCTGAACCTGAACTACAGTACGTGCTAAGGTTATAAGAGCAACGAAGATCTACAACAAAGGTCAGAAGACGGTGCTACACAAAATGATGAGACGGAACAAAATGCAACCTTAGAACCCAAGCTCACCCATAACAAGTGCAGAGGACACTAACACAAAACAAATTGG
>NW_004524633.1:112263-112840 GCF_000260255.1 Octodon degus | reverse complement strand
CAGAAAACTTCCCAAATATGAGAAAACAATGTGACATTCAGGTAACTGAAGCATACAGAAGGCCAAGTAACCTCAACCCAATGAAAAACACATCGACACATATAATAGTCAAGATCCCAGAAATTCAGCTCAAGACTAATATACTGAAAGCCTCTAGAAAACAAAGAAGCAGATCACATTCAAAAGAAAACCCATCAGAATCACTGCCGACTTCACTTCACAAACCATGAAGGCAAGAAGAGCATGGATCAGAGTACTTCAAGTCCTTTATGAAAACACTTCCAGCCCAGACTAGTATACCCTGCAAAACTCCCTTCAAGTTTGAAGGAGAAGTGAAATACTTTCATGAAAAAGAACAGCTAAAGAATATCTTGATGACAAAGCCTACCCTACACAGGCTACTGAAAGATGTTCTAGAGAGGGAACAAAATAATCAGAACTCTACTAAAGAGATCAGAAGGAGCCAACTAAATAGTGCAAGCAATAAAACACAGGAGAAAAAGGAGTAAACAACAATAGGTAAATAACATGTCAACCATAAGTCAATACATCTCAATTCTAACCATCAATGTAAATG
>NW_004524633.1:110803-112163 GCF_000260255.1 Octodon degus | reverse complement strand
TACTACATGCCCCAGCACCTCAGAAAAAAGCAGGGGTAGCAATCTTATTCTCAGACAGTCTCAACTTCAAACCAACAATGATCAAGCAAAATAAAGAAGGCCACTATATACTGGTTAGGGGAAAAATTCAAGAGGAAGAGATGACACTCATAACTATGTATGCACAAAACACGGGAGCACCCAACTATATGAAGCAATCTTAATGGACATGAAAAATCCAATATCCAATACCACAGTTTTAACAGGAGACCTTAAAACACCCTTATCTCCAAAAGATAGATCAACCAGAAAAAAACTTAGCAAAGAAAAAACAGAACTGAACCAGAGATTGAAACAAATGGACTTGGTGGACATATACAGAGTGTTCCACCAAAATACAGCTGAATACACATTTTTTCTCAGCTGCACATGGGTCATTTTCTAAAATAGACCACATATTGGTCCATAGGTCATGCTTAAGTATATGCAAGAAAACAGAAATTATCCCATGCACATTATCTGACCACAGTGCAACGAAACGGGAAGTAAATGACAAAAGAAACCAGAAAAAAACCTTAAATAAGTGGAAATTAAATGAAACCCTACTCAACAACCAATGGATCACAGATGAAATTAAACAAGAAATTCAACAATATCTACAATTCAATGAAAATTCAAGCATCACTTATCGTAATTTATGGGATACGATGAAAGCAGTTCTCAGAGGGAAATTCATAGCTGTGAACTTACACATTAGGACAACAAAATGGGAACAAAGAAATACCCTAATGCTGCACCTTCAACAACTAGAAAAGGAAGAGCAAACCAAACCCAGAGCCCAAAGACAGGAGGAAATCATGAAGATTAGAGCAGAAATTAATGCAATTGAGACAAAGAAAGCAATTCAAAGAATTTAAAAAGCAAAAAGCTGATTCTTTGAAAGATTAAATAAAATCGATAAACTCCTACCTAACCTCATCAAAAAGAGGAAGGGAAAAATTCAAATACAAGCACTAAGGAATGAAAAGGGTGTAATTAACACAGACCCAGTGGAAATTCAGAAGATTATAAATAGCTACTTTGAGAATCTTTACTCTCACAGAATAGAAGACACAGAAGTAATGGACAGGTTCCTAGAAAGGCACAAATTACCACAATTGAATTGACAAGATATAACTACTCTCACTAGTCCAATAACAGCCAATGAAATATGAGATGTAATTAAAAACTTACCGGCAAAGAAAAGTCCAGGCCCAGATGGATTCACAGCTGACTTCTACAAAACATTTCCAGAAGATGTAGTCCCTATACTCCTCAAACTCTTCCATGAAATTGAAAAGGAAGCAATCCTCCCAAAATCATTCCTGGAGGCAAGTATTAT
>NW_004524633.1:88951-109128 GCF_000260255.1 Octodon degus | reverse complement strand
TAAAGACCCAATCCAGAAATGGGCATCCGCGATAAAAGTATCTCAGGGTTATAAATACAAATGTGATAACCTTGGGTGTTTCTTTTTCACACTGTCCACTACTTACAATACAAGATTTGGAGCAAGTAGGGCAAATGCGTTTAAGAGTACTGTGACGAGAAGAGACAGAGTGAGCACCAAGACCACAAGGCCATGGTCTGTCTGTGGCAGGAGATAGATAACCAGCATTGCTCAGTGCTGAGACAGCAGGTTTACACAGCTGTACCAACACCTCCTGCCTCTTATATGGCTGAGTGCATGACACTCTGGCCTGATAATCAGGAGATACATACTTGTTTCTCCCCAGTTGGCAAGAGGAGAAATTGCAGAAAGCACGCCAGTAGCACTGAAGGAAGCCTTGATGGGTGCTTCAGGAAAAGGGAGAAGGGGTCCACCAGCTCCTTCTGAGGCCTCTGCCCGGAAGACCAGCGACCTCTCAGGTGATGATGAACAGCGAGGCAGCAAGCACACAAGCAGTACCTAGCAACTGGAAGACACAGAATCTCCTAGGAGAGACATTCAGGAGCACGTACATGGATGGTAGAGTGAGTAACAAAATGTGCCACTCTTCTTGGTAATTCACTGGGAAAATACAAATTAAAACAGGTTCACATGAGCATGCATGTGTACAAATGTAAGCCAATGTATTTTGTGTGAAATAGGAATCAGAAACAATTTTTTCAATCTGAAAATGAATTTCAAGGTCATTTTGTCAATTGCATCTTTGTTGACCACTAACGGAGTAGTTCAACCTATGCTGCCCATAGTTAATTCAATACTCAGCAATAAATACAGTGATTGGATGTCACTAACTGTGCAAAGTTAGGGCCTGCAGGAAGAAACTGACTGTTTTCACACTGCAGATCATTTATTTTTGAAAGCAAATGCAACCATGCCCTAAATGTAAGAAAATGCAGGCCTTAAACTATCTTGTCAGAAGTATGCATTACTGTAGCCTGTTAGCAGCCAAACATCCACAACAAATTTACTTGATAATGAGGAACTTAAATGACTAGTAATTTCTAATTAAAAAACAAGTATAGCAGCCATCAAAAACTGTGGCTAAAGCAAGACAAAACTAATGATTCATTGATAACAAAGTACTATTTCTAAAAATTACTGAAATTGCAATTAATCATATACATAGAGTAGAAGTCAGGCAATGCATTGAAAGGCAACCAGATATTTTAGTAGAACACTAGTGAGTGGCTGCAGCAAACCCTATCACGATTTTTAGTTTTTAATTTCAGTAGCCCTTTTAAAATCACTGCAATGTTATCTAGTGTTCAGTTATCACCTAAATGCCTATAGGTTTATGATCTTTGGCTCCTAAGAACCATGGAAAAGATTATGAGTTTGGAGTAAGTATTGCCCAACAATGATCTTCAGATTACACTTGGTACAAGGTCCAGTTGAACACTGACATCCACTTACAAAAGTGATTTCTCCCAACCTAGGTGGAACTCAGTTCTTCTAGTCTGTAATGTTTTGTTCTTTCTTATTTTTGTTTTGTTTTGTTTGCTTTCCCCAGGATAGGTCCATGATTTAAGGTTTCACATAAGTAGGAGGTAACAAATGTACAGAGGGTAGATTTGTTAATAACCTAATATGGACTTCCAAAGACCTCTGAATTTTACCTAATTTAACACCAGATTGATGTGTTTCTTCCTGGTTTTGTTACTCTCCAAAGATGATGTTTGTAATGCTATTACACTTATAAAACATCTAATTGTTGATATTGATTTCTGGTAAATTTTATTATTTGTTTTTTGAAATTAGCTTTATGAGGTGGGCACCATTTTAATTTCTATCACTATAATATAGATGATAAAACTGAAATTTGGAAAAGTTGAACTTACTTATAAGTGTGCAGATAAGATGTTTGCCAAGGTTTTCTTTTTGGTTTTGGTCACTGTGCCTCTCTTCTTCCTACTTAAATTTTAAAAGATGTTTCTAATTATAAAATGTTACATAATCATGTAGAAATTTTGTAAAACTGGAAGAATATACATCAGAAAAAAACAAAACACATCTATCTAAAGGAAACTTTCCCTGCATAGGTACAAAATGAGAATCATTATGTATACATTCTTGGTTCATTCCTTGTCAACAATTTTTTCCTTCGCATGAAAAAAATATTCATCCTATGCATCATCTTTAATGGCTCTGTGAGACTATTATTCAGAACTAACACTTAACTTTTACTATGCATCAGCTAATTTGCCATTCCCAAGAACTGTGTGAGGAGGAACTCTTGTGTTCAATTCCTGGATAAGGAAACTGGGAAATTAAATAAGTCAATTACCACACCACAGTCATAAGACTGGAAAAGGGCAAAGCAGCAACTAAAGTCCAGGTTCTAGGTCCTGAATCACCCAACTGCATTTGTCCCTTCTTATGGTTATTATAAGGCTCATTTAATAAATCCTTATGGGAGTTTGAGTCAATCTGTTTCTTGGTACACCTTCTAATACATCCAGGTGTTTCTTTCTGCCATCAGCGCTGCACTTGCCATTGTGACAGTCACAGCGTCTATGAGGGCAGTTCTTGAACCTCAGGCTCTGAGTGCTTCCTGGCTTTGTGAGCACTACATAAGTGAGGGCCCTCCGTTCCCACACTTCTCGGGGTTTTGTGGAAGCTCAGCAGGGTTAACACCCAGTCACCAAGCACAAGAAGGCCTTGTGGGAGGTGTGGGGAGGCTGATTGCCTCTGTCTGCCAGGCAGACGTGTGATGCCACCTGCCAGATGGCAGCCACAGCGCCTGAGCCAAAGCCCCTCATTACCACCCTACTAAGTGGTAAGTGGGATCCTTCTGCAGTCAAGAGCAAAGCAATTGAATTCCTTCTCCTGCTCATCACTCGCACACAGATGAGAATAAATGTCCCTGCCTGGGACCTAACAGATAGTCAGGACTGGCTGAATTCACTCCAAAAAAGAGATTGCTTCTAATGACTGTGCTCAGGGAGTTAGGACTAGCTAGTGCTAAGAAAAAGATTAATTCGAAGAGTTATTTGTAGGAGGTAAAGAAAGCTGAAATTACTAAGAAAATTCATTGTTTCCCATACATAAGAATAGTGAGACATCTTACCAAGGTAACAAGCGCAAATTTCATTTCACAAATGAGAATGAGAGGACTAAAGTGCTTATATAGTTTGTATAATGTCATACAAGAAGGGAGCTTGGTTCTTCTTTCCATCAGCCCTACGATTTTTTCTCTAAATTGCGCTTCCCAAGGGTAAATTGTTAAAAAACATTACATAATGTTTTGTAGGTATATAATATAGCATAAGCATGTATTGTTTCTTAGAAATGTTAGCTCTGTCTTCCCTCAAAAAAATTAAAAACAATGTGTGACTAGCAACAAACTCAGTAATGGTTTCAAAATAAAAATTAGAGGGTGCATTTTATATCTGGCAGCACAAAAAAATCATGAGTGTTTTCATTTTAATAATTATCAGAGCTGGTTGGTAGAGTACGCTTTCCAAAGCCCTTTTGCTTGTGTTTTCTTGCTCGTTCCTCACAATAGCAAGAAGTACATGGTGCTGTTTTAATTGTGTGGCTCGATAGGAGGATGCCAAGGACATGCTACATGGGCATGTATTCACAGTGCAGGCGCCACATGTTGGAAGCAGAGCCCTCCATCCCACTCGTCCTCCATGGTCTGTGCCTCACAGAATGAGCCCTCTGTTCTTCCAATTATATCAGCTAGAAACTTGGACAGGCTTTCCTCCTCTCTTTGTAACTCTGATAGCCAAACAATCATGGAATCCTTTAAGTTATTTCTTCTTCATGTCTCTCAAATTGTCTTCTTCTATTTCTTCTCTATTCACTTTTGTCAGACAACCATTCAGTCACCATAGAGATTTTAGTGATCTTCACACTGGCTTTTCTGTCTCTATGCTTCCTTCTCTGTATTGGCCAGCTGCTGTGGTAAAATTGCACAGTACTCCACAGTTCATAACAATGCTCAAGTAAGCTTAGGTCCATAGCAGAGAGCCAAGGCAGCTTGTACTGCTCTCAGTTGGGTTGGGTTGCGTTGGGCTTTAAACTGTATCTTTGGTTGAGGTTTGCTCTGTGTTTTTCTTACTCTGAAAATAGTTGGCCTCAAGGTAGGTTCTGCTCAAGGTGATTAAAGAGAACAATATGAGTTCATTTTAAGCCTTTGCCTGTGCTTCACCCACTAAAATTTCAAAGGCTAAAAAAATAAAAATAATTTTAAAAAAAAGAATGCCAAGTTCATTTTGGCTGATGTTTTAGTCCAGGATAGGCCAGCTCCTAAGAAGAAACAGTGTGGCAGACAGGAATCAGAGAGAAGGAAAGAGCAGAGGACAAAGATAACCCTTTTCTGCCCAAGTCCCCAGTGACCCACCTCGCACCAGGGTCCCCACCCTAATAGTAAGTCAGCTATACCACCCCATAATTTAATCACCTTCTACAAGCTCCAGCTATGAGATCATGAGGCTCTTGAGGGACATCTAGATATAAACCACCACAACAAATAAATACTTAGCCTAACAAATTACTAAAGACCTCTACAACAAAAACTACAGTACTTTGAAAAAGAAGATCAACGAGGAATCAGAAAGTGGAAAAACATCTCCTGTTCTTGAGTAGTCAGGATTAATTGTCAAAATGGCCACACTGCCAAAACTAATGCACATATTTAATGGAATTCCAATCAGAATAATAACAGCATTTCTCAGAAAACTGGTGAAAATCCTAAAATTTGTGTGGAACCAGAAGAGAATCAGAAAAGCAAAAACAACCCTGAATAATGAGAACCAAGCAGTAGGCTTCATAATCCCAGATTTTGAGTTATGGTACAAAGCTACAGTGATAAAAACAGCATGATACTGAATGAAAAGTAGGTATATTAATCAGTGAAACAGAACAGAAGATGAAAACCCAGGTACATTCAAGTATCTGATCTTTATTTTTAAATTTTATTGTTTTATTTTGAAGAGAAAAACAGCAGAAAAATAGACAGAAACAGGGTAATATACAACAATACATATGTTACAGATTTCCAAACAAGAATAGCTAATTAACAATGGTTGTTATATTATCTATTTTTATAGTCAAATCTGTTGCTCAGATTAACAGATACTGTTATAGAACATTGTACAAATAATTAAATATTAACTCTTGCTTTCAATAAAATTTAAATGTTCATTCTCTACTTTTTTAAATTTATGTTAAAGAGAGTATAATAATAATTGATATAATACATTGGAAACAGTACACATTCAGAAGACCAAGATGAAAGGTATTCAACCATGGTTTTTGTATTTCACATTGCTGTCCTCAGTGTAGTTGCTTAGATCACAGATAGCAGCACACAGAGTCAAGGTGAAAATTCTAAATACTATGCTATTTAAAAAAAAAACTGATGGGAATTATTAGTACAATCATCTCAGCCATCCTGTATTTATACTTGTATGATTTCCTGCTTCCATTTTTCCTATTCTTTCTCCTTTCTCTCATATCTGTTGTTTAAGCCTTCAGTTCTGTTTCTTTCTGTTATACAATGTCTATTATACCTTCCAGATATTGTCTATTCTTTCAAGTTATTACACTAGGAAAACAAGATGATATTTAAACATATGGCTCTGATTCATTACACTTATGAGTATAGCCGCTAGTTGCATCCACTTACCTATAAAGGCCTTAAGTTTGTCTTTCTTTATAGCTTAGTAAAACTCCATTGTATAAAAATACCACATATTTTTCATCTGTTCCTCAGGTGTTGGGCATCTTGGTGGTTTCCAAGATTTGGCTATCATAAATTGTGCTGCTACAAACATGGGTGCACCTATATCATTGTGGTATGATATTTTCAGTTCTTTTAGGAAAATACCCAGACTGGGAATAGCTGGATTGAATGGGATTTTCAGTCCTAGTTTTTTGAGGAGTCTTCACACTGATTTTCATAGTGATTATACTAGTCTACATTCCCACCAGCAGTGGAGATTCTGTCCAGCATTTGTTATTAGTTGATTTCTTTATGTTAGCCATTCTTTCTAGGATGAGATAGTATCTCAACGTTGTTTTAATTTGGATTTCTTGGATGGCCACTGATTTGGAACATTTTTTCATGTATCTTTTTGTCTCTTGTATTTCTTCCCTTGAAAAGTGTGTATCCATCTCAGATGCCCATTTTTGGATTGGGTGTTTAGATTTTGGGGGCCTACCTGTGAGTGTGGGAGAGCTCCTGCTCTCCCCTGCACCTGCTGGACCTCTCTGGGCCAAGCCAGGGCCACCACATGAGTAAGGCTCTTCATCACGCTGTACCCTACTGCATGCCTGTATTGCTCCTTCAAGGTTTCTGTCATTTTTCTATTCTCTTTTTGTTATCAGTGTCTTCTTTAGAAATGTTTAGTAATTCTTTCACTATAGTTATGATTTTTTTTTACTTCAGAGATTATTTCTAATCTGATTTCCTCTATACCTTTCTGCAGTTGTTTCTTTACTTAAGTTGCTATTTTTTCTGCAATTTCAGGTGTGTGGCTTCCAGTTTATTTCATGCTGATGTCTCTTGAGTTAGTTCTGTGTGGGCTTGGGGCCTGAGAATGCATTTTCATCCTTTTTGTCATTTTCTATTTCAGACAGAACTCTTTATTTGATTTCTAAGATACTTTTCTGTGAAAATTTGATAGTAGGTAGCTGTATCACTGGAATCGGAAACTCTCTATAAATAGTGCGTTCTTTAGTTATCTCTCCCATGTCAGAGATTCTTCTTTTGTGTGTGTGCCAGGCTTTTGTCTTCTCTATTGATTGAGAGTGAGATATTGGCTGCCATTTGGCGCTGTCCTCTGTCCTTCAGTACAGGACTTTGTTGAGGTTATTACCCAAGCGCTTCCCAATATTATTACCCAAGGGAGAAACTGTGATTAATGGTTTTCTATTTACTGTAGTAGAATACTAATAACACCTAGTGAAATTTAGAAACTGATGAACTTTTGCAACTAATGGTTTGTACTTTAGACCATAGAGCAAACATTATGGCTATATAATAAAGCAGGTCTTAAATTGTGAACTTGTATGTAAGTTAGTTTCCCTGAGTTCTGTCTGGGAACTTCCCCTCCATGTACTGGGAGTCTTCCAGGCAGACTAGTTCACTCAGTTTACCTCCTGACATCTCTGTGCTGTGATGATCCTTCTGTAGGTCAGGGCCTTGGTCTAGATCCAGCTGGGCCTAGGAGTCAGCCTCAGCTCACCGGATCTAGTTCTACCAAACTCAGCGTCAACTGGCTGGGCTTGACCTGGGTCTGGCTGCTGTGCTTGGCTCCTTCTGGCTGCAGCCCACTGAAGTAGAGTGGATCAGCTGGGCCTGGCTGGCTACTGGGCTCTAGTCAAGTATCCAATCTTTGACAGTAGAGCAAATATGTCCTGGAGGGAAGGTACCTTTTTTATTAAATGGCACTGGGAAAATTAAATATCCACATGCAAAGGATTGAGTCTAGATCCACATATTTCACTAAACTAAAATAAAGAGAAATCAAATATCTGCATGTTAAAACAGAAGTACATCATCTGTTGGAAGATAAAATAGATAAACCTGCTGTAGACATAAGTATAGGTAAAGACTTTTGTAGCAAAACCCAGGGTCCACAAGAAATAATGCTAGGGGGGCTGGTGAGATGGCTCAGTGGTCTAAAGCACCTACTTAAAACAAACTTAGCAAAGCACAGGGACCACGGTTCAATCCCCCAGCACCACATGCCAGCCAGCCCCGCCCCCTGGTGGGCTGAGCTGGCCACACACACACACACACACACACACACACATAAATAAATAAATAAATAAATAAAATTAAAAAAAAAAAGAAAAGAAAAGAAAAGAAAAGAAAAGAAAAGAAAGAATGCTAGGAATCCACAGATGGGGTCATATCAGATTAAAAGGCTTCCGCACAGCAAAGGAAGAAGCAGAGTAAAGAAACAACTTACAGAATGGGAAAAATACTATTTATTCCTTGGAAAAAATGATTAATATCTAGAATATATAAAGAACTCAAAAAATTAGACCCTTTCAAAATAAAATATCCAATAAAAATATGAGCAACTGAAATTAATAGATACTTCCCAGAAGTATAAATGGCCAATAAGTACATGGGAAAAAAAAAAAAAAAAAAAAAAACTTCAACATTTCTGGCCAGTAAAGGAATGTTAATACTATTGAGATTTCATCTTACTCCAGAAAAAATATTACCAAGAAATCAAATAAAGACATCAAATTAAGAATAAATCAAATATCCTTGCCAAATCAAATGTTGGTGAGGATGTGGGGGAAAAAAAAAAAAACCCTGCTATGTTGGTGTGAACTAGTAAAACTACTTTGGAAATCAGTACAGAAATTCCTTAAAAATCCAAAAGTAGAAATTTCATTTAATCCAGATATTCTCCTTTTAGATATTTTCCTGAAAAAAGTAAAGACATCATATTATAGAGACCCATGCCTATCCATGTTTACAGTAACACAATTGATAATAGTTAAATCTTGAAAGTAAGTCCATCAACAGATGAATGGATGAAGAAAATGTGACATGTACCCATAATGGAGTACTATTTTGCTATGAAGAAAGATAAACTTAAGTTGTTTGTAAAAATTGGCAAACCTTGAGACCATAATGTTGAGTGAAATAAATCAGATACACAAGCTTACATGTCACAGAGTTTCTCTTATGTAAGAAGCCAAGAATATAAATCAAGAGCAAAATAAAAAATAGACAATAGGAAATAAGAAAATAGATCTTTTGCAAATGGAAGGGAGGTACTTGCTAACATATTTGTCAAATGTTTAATTCTATAATGCCAAAAGCAGTATTGATGCACATTTTCATCACTGGATACTCAGCGACCCACTGACTCAATGGCAGAAGCCTTCTGCAAATGGGAGTGTGTTTAAGGTGTCAGTTGGCTCACTCATGTTGTCCCTTATTTCCTTCTCTTCATGTGTTCCTTGTTTCTGTTCTCATCTTGCCAAGATATCTGATCAGGCAAATGTCTACTGAAGCTGTTCCCTCTGGAGACTAATCCTTGTCCTACATACATGGCCTCCCCAAGAGGAATTTCAAAGGCTAGTCTATGGCACAAAGGGCAGGAGGAGACTTTTGCCAGCCTGAAGTGAGTAGTTGAAAACTGATGGGTATTTTATATTGTGCATGAACAGGTGTTAGTCTTGACCACATGTTTTGGCATTGAACAGATAAAGACAGTCTGAGATGCAGGCCAGGCAGCATTCCAGGAAGCTTTCCTGAGGATTTCACAGACAATGCCTCAAAACTGAGCTCCCCACTCTCCTTCATAAAGGTGCCAAAGCTCAGAAGGTCCACAGTTGTCCTGATCAACTTAGTCAGGATCTTGTCTTCTTTGGTCTGCAAGGAAGAGACTGAGGGGGTCTCTATTTTTTATTCTAAATTCTCATACAATCATAATGATATTTTGGAAAAGACAGATGGGGGACATTGAAGAGCTTATGTGTCCTCTGAGAAGATTTACTTCCTGTCTTTTACTGCCAAATAAATCTGAGGCAAGGTAAACAAAGTCACTCCCTGACTGAATGTTCACTTCACTTGGAGGTGTCTCTTCCTGTCCTGTTCTAGCAAGGCCTTCAGGAGGACAATCTGAGGCTAGCACCTGGTGCTCTGCAGATTTCCTTGGGCCTTCACCTGTTTCATGTTAGAGCAATATTCACCCTGCCTCTGTTTTACTAGGACATTGCTCAGAAGGCAAGTGAAATGACGTGAGCAGATGCTTTCCTTCTCATCCTGGTCAGACAAGGACTCAGATCGCACCCTTTGAGTGACAGCTTGTTGGACCAGCTTCAGGAAGAGCTGAAGGCCCTGGACCCTGTCTCTTCAGGATTCCTCCTCACATGTCAATTGATCCACTTTCTCCTGAGGCTTAAGATTCCCCTGAAGTTGCCCACAGTCCAACTCCTTTGCCAGAGTTTCTCCAGAAGTGGCTCTCCTGAAATGGTAGAACATCTTGCTATGCTCAACTTTAGTGCCTCTTATTTGTGCCAAGAGGTTGTTCCCTACTTGAAATTAACCTCGCTTATGAATCCTTAAGCTTAGATTCATGCATAGAAGTTTCTAATCAGAACAGTCCAGATTTAGGTCTCTTAGCTCTATTTGATTTCTGTTGCAAGGGCTTTCATCACCTGCTCCTACCCCAGGGAGGATGATGACAGATTCAGTGTGATGGAGCCACTTGAGACTGTCCTGAGATGACTTGGCCTGTGTGCCCCAGTGTAAGAAGGGAAGGTGAGGCAAACCTACATGTTGTGGCCTTAGGGTTAATGGGAATAGTATCTTTAAAATATGATTTACCAGGCCTGCCAAAGAGCTCAGTAGATTAAAACACCTGCAAGCAGGCACAGGTGCTGGAGGGTTCGATCCCCAGGCCTGCTATGTTGGCCCCACCCCCAGGGCATGCTAAAATGGTGATTGAGACTGAGCATGGTGGCATGTGCCTATAATCCCAGAACTTGGGAGGCTGTAAACAGGAGAATCACTATGAGTCTGATCTAGTAGTGAGACCCTGAATGCCCTGTAGATCCTTCCCTAAAAATACAGAAAAAATATATGATTTACCACCACCACTTTACCGATTAGTAAAGTGAAGGCCAGAGGCTCTCTAGAAACTGGCTCAGACCACCCAAGCAATGAATGGCAGATCCAGTACTGAGACATATGCTGTCCAGCAACAAAGCCAGAGTCTTTGGGCACTGTCTAGGGGCTCTGTATCCAAACTCACACCCCAAGTTGAAAATAGAGTGACCCAAGTAAGGCAAATTCACAAAGCCATGGGAAAATATTCTACACTAGGAAAGGGTAATAATGAGGAGAAAATCATGAGTAAGCTGACTACAAGGCCACAGATAGAGTAAGCCTCAAGACAGAGGCCTGGGCTGTGGCCCTAATTCCAGCCCCATCCTCACAGTGACATGGGGTCTTCTCTACTTATTGTTCTCATGCCTTAGTGACCTCAGTTTCAAAACCACATCATGGTGCAGATCTCAGATGCTGCCTCAGGAGTTAGCAATGTGATAAATGCAAATTGAGCACCAACTAAAGGCTATGTCTAGCATTTAGTAGGTGCTCAGATATGTATTGATACTCTCCCAGAGCTGCATAATGGAATTCATTGTGTATTTATGAGAAGTTTTAGCAATATGATGTTAATTTATTTATAAGCCTCAAGAATCTTCAGTGTAATTGTTTTCTAGCCTGAGACATGGTTAGATCAGAGACCCTGCCTGGCCTCCCTCCTTCACTTCAGCCTCACTCCCTGCAGTTGTCTGTGCACTCATGCCTCAGGGTGCCATTCCAACTGCAACATGGAGTCAAAGGACATTCTTCTTGAATTTCTGCCTGAAATTTGTCATCAAGTCCAACAAATTCTTACCCCTAGAAATTATGAAATAATCTGCTGGATACATCTAAATATAAGCATGTCATATATAATAAATACAAAGTATGGTTAAAAATACAGTGTGTCTAAATTTGAAAAAATCATATTACAGTAAAATCATATTGCCACAAGTCCCCTTCACAATCTTTCAAACATGCTTGTCCCATGGTTCTTGCTAATTGCAGAAGCAGTTCTAGAGCCCTCTTGCTACAGATCTTTAGTTGTGCATTCCTGGCTACCTCCAAATCATGTTTCTGCAAGCCTGTCTTTCTGTTGGATGGCATGCAGTGGCAGGAGTTTCTTTATTTTTATCAAATATCCTAAAGACTCTCCCAAGAGAGGACTCCAGAACTGCTTTAGTCAGTGGCAAGAACGATGAATGAGTGTGTTTGAAGTGAGGAAGTCTATCCTGAGGGAGATTAATAGCAATGTGTCATCTACTGTAATAATATTTTTATTTAAACATTACTATATTTTTCTATTACCCCTGTATATTGGAGATGTGAGAAGGTAAGAGAGAGAAGCTAGACTAGGCTAGCTGTGCTATTTTAACAACTCAGATCCTCAGGGGCTTAGAACAGAAATTTGTGTTCTTGTTTTTAACTTAAATTACATTCCATAAAGTCAGGCATAGCCCTCTCAGCCACTAGTGTTACCTTACCTGCAACACCCAGGCTGCTACAGGTTCCCTGGAATATTTTTGGACAGTGGCAAGGGCAGAAGAGAAGGATGCGGAAGGGTGCACAGGTGCCCAGAGTGGAAATGGCCACTTTTCACAGCTCAGGGCCAGAGCTGGGCATACTCACCCAACCATGAGTAACCAGGAAGTAAAACTTACTTTTGTCCAGAGAGGTGATAAGAGGAATATTTGACGGGCTGGCCAGATAGCTCAACAGACTAAAGTGCCTGCTTAGGCAGTTACAGGGACTGGGGTTTGATCCCCAGTGTACTGTGCCAGCCCTGCCCCCAGGAAGTGCTGAGAAGGCAACTGAATCTGGGCGTGGTGGTGCACGCCTGTAAACCCAGCGCCTGGGAGGCTGAAAGCAGGAGGATCACTACGAGTCCGATCTGTGTAATGAGACCCTGTAGACACTGTACTAAATACTTAAAAAAAAAAGAATACTTGAAAAAAATCTACTAATAATTATATTTTAAGATCAGTTTTTAAAACTTTTGTTGGTAAAATTTTTCCAAATGCATTTTTTGTCAGCAGCCTATTTCCCATCAGTGTGAACTAAACAAGGATATTCTATTTTACACTTCATTTCAGGTGAATTACGGAAAGTTTCTCTGCTCTTTACACAACGCAGCTTCCGATGATTCACAGCAAAGTGGAGCAGCTGCAGACGGCAACCCAAGGGAAGGCCAAGGTAGAGCAATGCTACCCGAAGGTGCCCTGTCTTCTTTGGACATACTGCTCTAGATGCCCAAGCAGCCGGGCTACCCTAAGAAAGTACCACAGCCAAAATAGCTCCAAAGGACATATATTTACTTCCCAAAGGCTGGAAAGTAAAAGTCCAAGATGACAGCCCAGCCAGCCAGGGTGGCCAAGAGCCATTTCTGGGGTTGAAGATGCTGACCCTGCAAGATCTGATCAGGTGAAAACGCCAGGGCAGCACGCTGATGCCTCACCGGTGCAGAGAGCATGGCTTTGCTCTCCACAGTGGGGTTTCTGGTCGTGGGCTCTCAAGCTTGCTGTCTCTGTCCCTGTCTCTGTCTCTGTCTGTCTCTGTCTCTCTCTGTGTCTCTGTCTCTGTCTCTGTTTCTCTCTTCTCTCTCTCTGTCTCTGTCTCTGTTTCTCTCTTCTCTCTCTCTCTCTCTGTCTCTGTCTGTCTCTACCCTCTCTCCCCTTTCTCTCCTCTCCACTTTTCCCTCTCCCCTCTCCCCTCTCCCCATCTCCTATCTCTCTTTCTCCCCGCTCTCCTCTGTTTCTCTTTTCATCCCCATTGCAGAAAGTGTTCTGTAGCCAGGACGTCTCTTTCTCAACAGCAAGCATGTACATTTTTATGTGGTTGTGCGGAAATGAAAAGCACCCTATGAACTAAGAATCAACTGTGTGCAAGTACAGAGCTCAGCTGCACCGCGGAGCTCAGTAAGTGAAGCCCTTCAGTACAGGTCCAGCCTGAGGTATGCAGTACAGAAGCCAACAATTCATTTGCAAGTTAGCAAAGGGGAAAAATTAATTAAAACTAGGATTTGAGAAGCTAGCTGTGATAGCACATGCTTATAATGCTAGCACTTGGGAGACTGACACAGGAGTATTTTCTCAAATTGGAGGCCAGCCTGGGCTTCAGAGTGAATTCAAAACCAATCTGGACTACATAGTGAGAACCTGTCACAAAAAAAAAAAAGAAAAAAAAGACAACTTTAAAAAAGTAGGATTTGGGGCCAGGGAGATGGCTCAGTAGGATAAGCGCTTGACTGGCAAATGCAAGGATCTGAGTTCAATCCCTGGTTCTGCAAAATAAATAAATAAATAAATAAATAGGATTTGAAAAATAGAATTAGATGCACATATATCATTATGGTATGATGCTTTTTTAAAAAAAAATTAGTACAAGTTCTCACTACACAGATCATACTCACAGTGATCCTCCTGTTTTCAGCCTCGCAAGCCCTGGGATTACAGGCTTGTGCCACCACTTCCAGTTCCAGTCGTTGCCATCTCAGAACCCCCTCTGGGTGTGGGAGGGGGGCGCGGAGGCAGGGCCAGGGCCGGCGCAGCAGGCCGCATGTCAAACCTTGGTCCCTGCATCTGCCTAAACAGGCATTTTAATCTACTGAGCTATCTGGCCAGTCTGGTATGGTGCTTATAATTCTTTTGGGAGGATAACAAGAAAGGAAAGTAGCTAGGTCAAATGGGACCTCTAGTTTTAGATTTTTAAGAAATATTCACACTGATTTTCACAGAGGTCACACCTGTCTACACTCTGACCAAGAGTGGATAAAAGTTCTTTTTTCCTCAGAGCCACATCATCTTTTGTTATTGGTTGATTTGTTGATAATAGCCATTATTTTTGGAGTAGTTTGTAATAGCTTAGTCATGGAAACAACCCAAATACTCATCAACTGAGGAATGGACAAAAAAGGGTTTGGTTTTTTTACACAATGAAGTACTACTCAGACAAAAAGAAGGATAAACTTGAGACATTTATAACTAAGTGGATGGACCTTATTCTTAGGTAAAAGAATTGGACACATATTTGTAAATATTGCATTCTCTTGCTGGCATGAGAAAGTGAAAGTGTAAATAAGAACTAAAATGTATAATAGCTATTGTAAAATAGAAAGTATTCAAAGGGAGAGGGAAAATGAGGTCAAAGGAAAAAGAAAAAACTAGAAAAAATAAAATGGAAACAAAGCTTTGTGAATTTTTAGGGACAGGGTAAGTAAGAGGAAAGGAATGGGGAGTAAAAATGAACTAAGATATATCATGTACAGGTGCACACACCCAGTGATGAATGTCATCATTAGGCATATCTAAATTATACCAAGAAACTTAATTATTTAAAAATTGAATTCAACCACACATCAAAAATGTCATTCACTATGAACAAGCTGGTTTCTTTGCAAGGATGCCACAGTGGTTCGATATCTTCAAATCAATAAACATGATATATACGTCAAATAAAATGAAGGATAAAAATTTTATTATTTCAATAAATTCATGAAATTATTTGACTAACAAAAAGAAAAATACAATTAGAGATAAATTAAAGTATGATCCTTTCCACATTCCCCAAGAAATTGATGCAGAACAGGGAGATCAATCTGCTTAGCATTCTAGTCACAGGACCCTGGCTCAGTCAAGAATACCTGTATTGCATATATTTGCATACCACACTGTGAACAAATTATCACTCCAGCTACTTCTCTAGCTTTCTTAGACCAAAGCCATGGGGATGCAGCACACCACACAGATTCTCTGGTCAAAGGGGCTGGTAGGAGCTGCTTTGCTTTGCTATAGAAATGAATAATTTGGAAATTTGGCTCACCATTAATAATTATCTAAGTTTCAGAAAAAAACAAGATTAAACAGGAAAGTGAACTAGTTTTTTACGTTTGTTTCCCCTCAAATTGGAAGAAAGTGCTAGAAAGGTGAATTAAAACTGTGGTTCATACAGCCGGCAGGTGGGTCCCTTCAGCAAGAATCTTGCTCACTCTGGGGGCAGTCTTGAGTTATTCTGTGATGAGTCCCCAGCCAGGGTTTCAAGGTTAGGGCTGAGGCAGCTGGATTCCAGGGTGCAGAGGTTAGGGCAAGGTTATTGGAGAGCAGATTGAGGAACACAGTAGAAAGACATGCAGCTGCTTGTGTGATCCATCTTTCCTCAGTTTGTCTCCTGCCCTTCTACCCAGTGCCTTACCTTGGCCATCAGACACTGACCAGAGCCTGCTGGACATTCTGAAGATGGTTTGCAGACACCCAGCAGCCAACTCAGCATAGAGCAGCTCAACCTGTGCTTTTGAAGAGAAGGTAAATCATTCTCTGGCTGCCTTCCCCTCCCAAGGTAGCAACAATCAATCATTAGGTTGCTCAGCTTCCAAAGGCTCCTTCATCCCCCTGAGTCTATACTAATCCAGCATAGCTGTGGTCTGTGTTCTTCCTTAGAGTCCTCATGGAATTGTTTGACTTCTTGTGTGACAGGAGAAAAACACAATAGAAATAGAATTATGTAATGTGTGGAACTGGTCCAGAATGACATTGGGCTGTTTTGTGTTGATAGAAAATATGACAACATTCTGATAATATTTTGTGATGGAAAAATGAGTATTCTTTCCAGGCCAGATTCATTTCTAATATCTTCCCTTAGCTTCCAGTGAGACCTGTATGCTGTATCTCATTCCTAGGAACACCACTTGCAGGGACTGATGTAACATTACTGATAGAGGTCAGCACACTGCTTTGGAACATTAACTGTGCAGACATGTTCTCTGGAAAAGTATCCAGGACTGCATTGATTCATGGTTCTTTTGTAGCACAGACTACTCTGGATATAGGTGAAACAATCATGGTCACTGCTGCTGTCACTGAATTAACTGTACCTCATCTCTACCTCACAACTGGATTGTTACTCTGTCCTAAGCATTGTGCTACTTTATTTACATGGTTTCCTTAAAAGGTTAATCCTTTAAAAAAATACCACAGAATCTAGTAGGTATTTAAAGGATTAAAAGGTTAATCCTTTAAAAAATACCACAGAACCACCGTATGATTTCATAAATGAAATAAAAGGGAGTCTTAGAAAGGCCAGTTTTATCACCTGGGGCCACAGGTAACAATGGCAAAGCCAAAACTCTTCCAGGAGAGACTTCCATTGAGCCTGCTATTCACTAGTGTGAATTCTAGAGTGCTAAAAAAAAAGTGGAAATTATAGGAGAAAAAGAGTCTTGTCAGAAAAACTGGAGTATATCTCTCATCTATGTACAAAGAGATTAGAATTGAGAAAGTCATGGAATTTTACTATGGAAGAAAGGGTACGATATATCGCATGTGAGCTTTTATTCTAGGATAAAAACTGCATTTACACAGTGTGCCATGCAATGCAAAGCTTGTGTTGTAGTTCAGTACAAACTACATGTGAAAGCATGTTTCAATTAAAGCGAGTCTGTATACCCTCAATGGGCTTTAGTATGCACACTAGCAGAACTATAGAAATAGACTGAAGAACAGTAATTCCTTGTTAGATTAGAAGACAAAATAACACCCTTGGGGAAGCCTAAATGCTCCCAGACTTTCATACAATTGAAAGCTTGAACATTATAACATATTTATTTAATCTCTTTGAGTCTCACATCTTCATCTGGAAAACCTTCTTTCAAATAAGTACCTCCACTGCCTACTGGGAGGATTAAATCAGACAAATACGTGAAACTACTTAGCATACTACCTGATATACAAGGCTCTAAATAAGTGTTAGTTTCCCACTTTCCAAACAAATCCATCTGATGAGGATCTGACTTTTAAACATCTAAAGAAAGCAGGATTGTTCCCATGGTCAAGCAAGGACCCCATGGATCCCCAGCTACCAGAGATATTTTTATTGTTCCCCACAGCTGGGCTTCAAAGCTTAACTTTGTGGTTTAGATCCAAGGAAATGGGGTGCATTTTTCTTGAAGCTACTCAGCCTTTTGTGAGCCATCTGGCATCTTTTAAGAAATCTGGAACTCACTCAAAGTGTATTGCAGTTCTGGGAGGCATGTGAAATAGAATTATATTTCCCCAGAATGTGAGGTGAATGTCAGCCCAAGGGACACTGCGTACACGAAGCCATAACAGTCACACCCAGCTTCCTTGCTCCTGGACACAGCACTGAGTAGAATGAGAAGACCCTATACTGAAGGCTTTTTCCTTTTAATCAGTCATTCTTCTTCTCTTTGGATGACACAAGAGAGAATCCATGACCTTTGTGTGTCCCATGAAAGCTATAGTCTCTCCCAAGGAAAAATAAAGGAATAGTCATACCTACCATTTAAAGAGTTGACTGTCTGTAACTTGCAAGATACATAAACACCATTCTCAAGGATAATATGAGTATTGTTCCTCAAATCAATGGAATCCTGTCTGTTTATAAAGAATAGCACAGAAATAAGTTAACTATCTGTTCTCTTCATTGTGTGGAGACCCTTATCCTATTCCTCACACTCGTCTTCAATGTGATGATGGGTTTTGGCAGGGCTGCTAAACAGTGTGGATTCACATACATTGATTTATTAGCTGTTGTGCCCATACCCAAGTCAAGTGTAGACTCCATGTGGCTAGGAAACCTGAGAAGTTGTGAAGGTATCAGCTCAGCTTAGCCCTCTTATGCATAATGCATATTCCTGACTTCTGAAACTAATCCCTACTCTGCCTTATGTCACAGACTCTCCCCCACTTTTACCTGGCTTCCCTTCTTCTTGTAGCAAGCTCTCTAGCACACAGACTGCTCACCTCTAGTTACTCTTTGCCTCATTGTCATGCAACTTTCTCATTATCATCAGGATGCAAACATTCCTATGGCTGAACTGATGGAGATTTGTAAATATGAGGTTTACTCTTGCAGTCAGACTCCAGCCAGAATGCCAGTAGAACTAACCTGATGGTCAGTCCTCCTTCTACAGTTTGTCAGGTTTCTTTCTCATGTTTAACTGTCATATCTATAAACTGCGCTAAGACAAAGGATTTCTACTAGTCTTGACTCATTTCCCTCTTTTAAGACAAAAGCTTTCTTTCTGATCAACATGGCACATGTATTCTTCCATTTGTCACAAAAATCATTCAGTATTCTCTCAGCACTGTGATAGGCACTGAGGACAACAAGCCCTGTGAAGACTGTCTAGAATCAGGACTAGAAAATCTAGTGCTTTATACTCCCAGCAATACCAAGGCCTTGGCAGCTGACAGCCAGCATGTGAAGTGATGGGGAGAAACTCAAGTTGAGGGGAAGGACGAAGTTGGCAGTTATCACTCTGTCAAGCAATGTTTTGAGAAATAGTTGTTTTATGTGTAACTTTTGAATAACGTAGACATTTTGATTGCAACAGAAGAAAAACAAACATTTTCATTATGGATCTTTGTACTCTGAAGGTTTTGAGAACAGTCTTCTGCAGCACCCAGGGCTCTCTGGAGTGTTTCCATGCTGCTCTGCTCTCTGTGTGCATTGTCTCTCAGGGCTCTCCATCGTTCTTTCAGCAACACTGCTACCCTATTGATAACCTGATGTTCATTGTAGCTCACAGCAAAACTTAGTGTTGCCAAAAGTAAGGAATGTGTTTGTTTATTTATTTATTGATTGATTGATTGATTGATTGATTGTATTTGGTACAGGGTCTCACCATGCAGCTCATACTCATAGTGATCCACCTTTTTCAGCTTGCCCAGAACTGGGATTACAGGTCTGCACCACCGTGCCTCGAGTCGGTCACTGGCTCAGTGTGTTCAGGCATGGAACCAGCAAGGCATGTGGTGCCAAGGATTGGACCCTAGTCCCAAGCTTTCCTAAGTAGGCACTTAGTCCACTGAGCTATCTTGCTGGCCCAGGAATCTGTTTTTAGAATAACTTTTTAATATTAATGTTTAAAAATACACCAACATACTGTTCTCAGGAGAAAAACTTAGGGTTTTTTAGGGTGACCAAAACCTCTGGTTTTGCCAACCTCCAAATACACCCTCCACTCTTCAGTGATTTCAACACATTCATTCACCCTCTCATTCATCCATGTGTCCAATTGTTGGCCATTTAGTTTTCAAGACTGTGCTAGGCAATTGTGATTAAAAAAAAGAAAAGAAAAAGAAACACTTTCAGCTCTCAGTAGCAACCATCTTGGAAGGAAGCTCAGCCATTACAAAAGGATGTACAGAAAGAGTAGAATGGAAATTTCAGCATGGACCCTACATTAGTTCATTAATTCATCCGTGATTTTCACGTGCTTTTCCTGTGTTCCCCAGCTTCTTATTCTTGTAATAAACTGAATCTAGTTCTTCATATTTCAAAATATTCCTTCAATTTTCTTGTTAAAACTTCCCTGACTTTATTTCTTTACATCTAAATTTCAAACTCAAATGTGTTGTCTTTCCTTCGATGAAGATAAGTTCTTTGTTACTGATTATTTTTGGGCAGAGAGGAAGGTTGTTGTTGCCACTTTTTGTTTGTGTGGTGCTGAGGATGGAATCCAGAGACTTGGGAGTGCTAAGTAAAGCTGCACCACTGAGCTACATGCCTGACCCTTGCCATTATTTAGAAA
>NW_004524633.1:84132-85296 GCF_000260255.1 Octodon degus | reverse complement strand
AAAAAATTACTTTAAAGAGTATATAGTAATAATTAATATGATAATAGAAATGCTACACATTTAGAAGACCAAGATGACAGGAATTTCAAATGGATTTAGTATTACACATTGCTGTTCTCAATATAGTTGCTTATTTCACAGACATCAGCATAGAGAGTTAGTCAAGGTGAGAATTCTACCTATTAACTGCTATTTAAAAAAAAACCTCATGGAAATACTTAGGAAAGATATTCAAAGTAATTGCTTTATCTAACTTGTATATATACATGTATGGTTTTTCCTATACCTTATTTCCTATTTTTTCTCCTTTCTTGCTCTTCATTATTTAATCCTTCAGTTCAGTTACTTTCCATTTAACTGTGTCTATTATACCTTTCAGTTTTTATTTCTTCTTTTTAGTTCTAACACTAGGGAGACAATATGATATTTACACATGTTGGTCTGGTTTATGTCACTTACGATTATAGCCTTGAGTTGCATCCACTTAGCTATGAAGATTATTTTGAGTTTGTTTTTCTTTATACTTGAGTAATACTTCATTGTACAAAAATATCACATCTTTTTCATCCATTCCTCAGGTGACAGGCATTTTGGTGGTTTCCAAGATTTGGTTATCACAAATTGTGCTTCTATAAATGGGCACACATATATCACTATGATATGATGTTTTCAGTTCTTTTGAGAAAATTTCCAGAAGGGGGAGCACTGGATTGAATAGGATTTCCAGTGTTCGTTTTTTGAAGAGAGTATAGCAATAGTTGATATGACACTGATTTCCATAATAGTTGTACCAGTCTACGTTCCCACCAGGAGTGAAGAAGGATTCCTTTTCCCCACAGTCTCTCCAGCATTAGTTGTTCGTTGATTTCTTTATGATAGACATTCTTTCTAGGGTGAAATGGTATCTCAGTGTTGTTGGTTCTTTTGGGGTTTTTTTTTTATCAGTTTGCACCATTTTAATGTCCAGGAAGTATGATGTTCACATAAAACACAATAACTAAAACTTAACTTGAAATTGTTTTGAAGGGGCTGGTGAGATGGCTCAGTGGTCTAAAGCACCTACTTAGAACAAGCTTAGCTAAAGCACAGGGACCACGGTTCAATCCCCCAGCACCACAGGCCAGCCACCCCGCCCCCTGGTGGACTGAGCTGGCCACACACACA
>NW_004524633.1:82278-83587 GCF_000260255.1 Octodon degus | reverse complement strand
TTTTTTTTGCGGAACCGGGGATTGAACTCAGGCCCTTGCGCTTGCCAGGGAAGCTCTTATTCCACTGAACCATCTCCGCAGCCCTGTAGTTTGATTTTTGTTCATGAAATGTTTGCCTACACCTATAGCGTCAAGATTTCCAACTACTTTCTCTTCCAGTAGATTTTGAGTTTCTGTTTTAGTGTTTAGGTATTTGATACATTTTGGCTTTAATGCATGGTGATAGACCTGGGTCTAGTTTTAGTTTTCGGTATGTGGAGAGCCAATTTTTCCAGCACCATTTGTTATAGAGGCTAGGGCCAAAATATTGGCTATCCTTGTAAACTTTCTTTTTCTCTAATTTATGGTCTGCAAATTTTACTTGCTAAACATCCAGAAGAGAAGCTTAATATTATTACCCTGTACTGGAGGCAACTGAGCTTAACATCACTATCTGTCTGAATATCAAATGCCTTAGACATAACATGGAACTGCTATTTTCCAACAACCATGGATATTCTAAACTTTAAATCCTTATAGAATGTTAAGAAAAATTACACATTTTTACACAAAAATTTAGATATCAAGCCATATACAACATTGTAGCAGTACAACCCTTTTGACATTTTTTGTCTCTTGTTTTCTTTTATTACCTTTTTTATTTTACAAATACTTACTTTAAAGAGAGTATAGCAATAATTGATATGACATTAGAAGCAGTATGTATTTAGAAGACCAAAATCATAGGTATTTGAAGCACGGTTTTAGTATTACACATTGCTATCCTCAGTTTAATTGCTTAGTGCACAGATATCAGCATGTATAGTTAGTCAGGGTGAGAATTCTTCCCATTAACTGCTATTTTGAAAACACTGATAGAGATTCTTAGGACCATTGCCTTAAGAATCTTGTTTATATTATGAGTTAAGTGTGTTTCTTGTATACAGCATATTTTTTGAGTTTTACTACTAATTTATATTGTTTTAGTTTTTATTAATTTTATTGAAAAACAAATAGCAATGAGACAGTCTCAAAACCGATTAACAGGACAGTTTCAATAATTAATACATTGCATATTATTGTCTTCATAGTGGTTATTCATAGTACAAGATGCACACATGTTGTCCTGTCCAAACACTATTAGTACAAATCTTTCTTCTCATTGCATTAAGAGAAAGTAACTGTATATCTATCTTAACTATTTTGTATATACAGATACAAAATGGTCCTTCATTTGTATCCCCTTCTTTGTTTAGTTTTGTCAGAGATGAGTATTCCATTGCCATTTAAATATTGTAGGTGTGTGAATTTATCAAAATAATCCAATGTA
>NW_004524633.1:78029-81233 GCF_000260255.1 Octodon degus | reverse complement strand
ATTAAATTGGGAATTTGTATTTAAATTAGCTCCCCTAAGTTCCATCCTATCACCACCCCTTGATGTACCTGGAGTCTTCCAGGCAGAGTAATTCACCCAGTTACCTTTTTCCCCCCTCTCTCAATTAAGAGAGGGGGGGTGCTCTTGTAGGTCTGGGTCCAGCAGTATGCCGCAGCTTACTGGGTCCACATCTGCCACTTTCAAACTCATCCAGCTGGGCCTGGCTTGGATCTGGCCACTGTGCACACCTTCTTCCTGCTGCAGCCTGTGGAGGTGAACCTGCTGTGCCCCACTGGCAAGATGTTCTGCTCCTAAATTAGCTGGCTGGGTCTTGCCCATAGCCTCTCTGCAGGGAGTTCTGCCTACAGGGCTCCACAGAGTGTCTGTCTGCTGGAGGTTCCTGCAGCTGGTCCCACTCTGATGCTGTCCAAGTTTTCCTCCCTTTCTTCATTTCAAAATTTAATATTCATTCAAGTGCTTCATAAGAGCTAGGCTTCTTTCTAAATACTTATTTTATCACATCATCTTTACAGAATGCTGAGAGTTAGAAAGTTCTAGTCTCATTTAATAAATGAAATAATTGGACACATAAAGATTAAATAAAGCCTGTTTGAATACATTCTACTTTGTAACCATTATGTACAAAAAGCATACATTCTGACTCTCTTGAAAATATGGTACATTTGAATCCAAACATCACCCACTGGTGACAGATGCACTAGTCTGTCCCCTAGGCCCAGAACATATTAAACACTTGAGAAATTGATCAGTTGATAAATATTTATTAATTACCTGGTTTCTATTTCAAGTTCCATATTTTATTAGCTATGACATTAGGGAAATACTATATAATTATTGTTTTCTCATATATACATTACTATATAGATACAAAGAATATTAACTCTGATAATACAACTTGCTTGTGTTGTAAATCAGAGTAAATGACACAAAATTTCTTATGATTTGCCTCTATAGTGAAATGTAGATAATTCCTTGTTTGAGACCACACATCCCATGGCTGACAAGCAAATAATAAAACCTTTGTGAGCCAAGTGTCTTCTGAATAACAAACTCTACTCCTCTGTCCACTTAATAGCAATTAGCTGTTGATAAGTAATCGACAGAATATTCTTGTCTCAAATGATATTTCAATGGTATAGTGTGCTCCTGGGTATTAATTATTGGTCAAAATCATATGCCATCTGATCATGGAAAGGAAATTCAAATAACAAGCTCTTTCTAGTAAAGCTTCAAGTCCTTGCTTATTTAGAGGGGAGGGCTGTCTGTGGGAAGCATGGATTATATCTGACATCGAGCCTACTGGAAACATTGCTTAACCATCATGATCCGGGTTACAAGGATGAAATAAAGTAAGTTGTCTTTAGTTATAGATTAAGCCCAAATTGATACAATGAATTCCTAGCTCTCAGTGTGCAGTGGGGAAGACCATCATCAGGTAACTTTGATTTAGATGAATTTGTGAGCTTGAATTCCCTATAATGGAATTAGTGGCTCTAGAAGAAGAGCTACAAGAGTTCTTGTCTCTGCCATGTAAGAGTACAGCAAGAAGGTAGGAACCATACACAAGCCAGGAAGAGAGCCCTCACTGAGAACTAGATTTGCTTGGATTTTGATCTTGGGCTTTCTAAAATAGTGGAAAATATCTGATGTTAAATGTCTGTTGTTTAAGAGCATTCAATCACAGCATTGGCCCATTGTGAAAGTAGAACAATTTTTAGCCTTTTAATCTTCTATCATGATACTAAACAAAGAGATGTGTCATTGCTAATTATATGACTGAGTTAAGGAATGTTCATTTATACTGAGACCTACATGCCTTCTAGGTCATAGAAAGATACACCAGAAAAAATGCCTCTTCCAGAAACCAGAAAACATTCTTCTAATCATCAAGGACTACATATGCCATTACACATTAAACAACCAGCAAATAGGACAAACATGCAGAGCTGTATTTAAAGGATTGGGTATCAAGCATTATACAGCAGTGACTCCTCAGAGAAGGAAACCTAAAGTTTCAGTTATGATTCAATAGAGGAACAGAATATATATTACAGGGTAGATCTACAATGTCAAATCAGCATGGAGAAATGAAGAAAGGCTATCTGTGTTTTGAAGAGCCAGTGAATTCAGTCAAAAGTCAAAGGCTTGGAGACTCCCATGTGACTCTGTATCAGGAAAAAAAAAGGCTTGCTTTGGAAGACTACAGAGTCTGTGCTGGATGCCTGGAGACACATGTCCAAAGCCTGTGGAGAAGCATTTGAAAAATCAATACAATCATCTTAACTCACTGCACAGGAGAAAGGACTTCAAACAGCCCAGCATTCTCCCTGAGATGAAATGACAGAGTTTGTGGAGTAGAAAGACCAAGAAGGATGTAATTCACTTTATGGAGGATCGGAGAGAAGAGAAATCCGTAGAGATGTCTTACCAGTGATTTCCAAAAATTTCTCTTAAGACTTCATGTAAATTCTGGCCATTGCATTTATTTGAAGAAACTGTCCAAGGTCAGAAAGAAAAATATCAAAAGGAAGAGGTAAAAATCTTCTTAGATTTTACGTAATGCTGGGGATAGTTTGTGTTTGTCCCATCCCGTGAAGAAAGCCCCTAAACACATGTGGCATCTTATGGGCAAGGTCCCTAGAAGGGAAAAATTACTTTCCACAAAAATCTTTAAAACCCTAAAAGAAAAAAACTTAATCATGGTCTGTTTGCAAAATTGTGGCTACATCCAACAAGAAATCTCACAAATTTGCAAAAGAATTTAAAAAATATCAACTGATGATATGTATTTCACAATTTCTAGCATACATACAAAAATTACTAGGTGTTATAATAACTAAGGGGCTGGGGAGATAGCTCAGCCCTCTAAGAACCTGCCTGGTAAACTGGTAAACCTGGGTTTGATTCCCAGTATCGCATGCTGTGCCAGCCCCAGAACCCCGGGTATTCAGTGCCAGCCACCAAAACTGTGTGTGGTGGCACACACCTGTAATCTCAGTACTGGGAGGCTGAGAAAGAAGGAACACTAGGAGTCTGAATTATGTAGTGAGACCCTGTATACAATAAATAAATAAATAAATAAATAAATAAAAATTAAAGAAAGAAAATAAGTTGATCAGTTATTGGGAAAAATACCAATCAACAGAAAGAGAAGGCAATATAGATAATAGAATTAGCAGACAA
>NW_004524633.1:71266-77886 GCF_000260255.1 Octodon degus | reverse complement strand
AAAAAAAAAAAAAAAAAAAAAAAAGAAGAAGGCATAAAGAATCACAAACATAATAGGAGAAATAGAAGAAATAAAGATAAAAATAAAATTTATGTATAGGAAAAACATTATCTTTCTTAATGTGAATAATACCTGAATAATAAGAAGAAAAACATTGAATGATTCATATCAGCGATATCTGTGCTCTTCAAAACTATGAAGGCCAGTAAAAGTTAGGAAAATGTGACAAACTGTACAACTGGGAATTGAAGGGGACATAAAGACTAAATGGAATGCAATAACTAGCATGGCACATGGTCTTAAGAAAGGAGAGTAGGTAAAAACCAACCAGTAATATTGGAATGAAATATAAACTTTGGTTTATCATGATGCAACAATACTGGCTGCTAAATTGTACTACATTAATATAAGATTGTGACAAAAATGGAAATTGATTGGAAAGTGTGAGAGAATTCTCTGTCTTATTTAAAATTTGGGGTAAATATAAAGTATTCAAAATAGTTTATCAGCATGAGCAACCAGGGCCATGGCGTATGCCTTTTTAGGTAGGTTACCACCAGTGACACAGGGCCATGGCGTACGCCTGTCTTTTTAGGTATGTTATCATCGGCGACACAGGTGCTGATAAATCATGTTTACTGCTACAGTTTAGTGACAAGAGGTTTCAGCCAGGGCATGACCTCACTATTGGAGGAGAGTTCGGTGCTCGAATGATCACAACTGATGGAAAACAGATAAAACTCCAGATCTGGGACACTGCAGGACAAGAGTCCTTTTTTTTTTTTTTTTTTTTTTTGGTCAAGAGTCCTTTTGTTCTATCACCAGATCTTATTACAGAGGTGCTGCTGGGGCTTTGCTAGTATATGGTATTACAAGAAGAGATACATTTAACCACTTGACAACCTGGTTAGAGGATGCCCGCCAGCATTCCAGTTCCAACATGGTCATTATGCTTATTGGAAATAAAAGTGATTTAGAATCTATAAGAGAAGTAAAAAAAGAAGAAGGTGAAGCTTTTGCATGAGAACATGGCCTTATCTTCACGGAAACTTCTGCTAAGACTGCTTCCAATGTAGAAGAGGTATTTATTAGTGCAGCAAAAGAAATACATGAAAAAATTCAAGAATGTGTCTTTGGCATTAATAATGAGGCAATAACATTAAAATTGGCCCCCAGCATGCTGCTACGAATGTGACACATGCAGGCAATCAGGGAGGACAGCAGGCTGGGGGAGGCTGCTGTTGAGTCTCTTTTAAGTGTCTAACTGCCCAAGTGGGGCTACTCACTTATTATTACACCCTCTCTGCTCTTGCTCCACTGAGACATGAAACTGTTTGAAATGGCTTTATGTCACAGAAGACTTTAATCCTTTAAGTTCTTGTATAACTTTGAATAAATGGTTAATGTTCACTTAAAAAGACAGATTTTGGGGAGTATATTCATACCTATTTGCATTTGATTTCTAGGTCAACTGATGTGATTATTTTTGTTAAATGTTGTCTAGTGCCCTTAACTACAAGCTGAATTGTATTAAACACTACAAAGTCATCTTGAATATTTTAAATGTTTGTGTAGTTAGGTTTCCCAGTACCTGTGGTTACCTAATGTTTAGTATTATAGAACTGTCCTCAAAAAGTTGTCAGTTTTCAAGGCTATAAGGAAAAGCAAAAGGTCTCTTTTAATTCTGTATTTATCATTTACTTTCTGTATATATAGTTTAATAACCTGCTTGGGTGTAATTTGCCAAGCTTGCATTCTTTAATGCATTTGTCTAAATTCTCTACTATTTAGAGCTTAAAGCTGCAGAAGCATTGTTAGGAGTTGCTTGGACTGAATTTCAAACTTTTTGACATTGTTAAACAAGCATGTTCATGTTTTCTTGTCACTAGTCCAAGAAAAATATGCTTAATATATACTAATAGTATATATTAATATATACTGTTTTAATGCCAAAAGTTTGCTATTTGTCCACAGTTTCCTTAAGAACTCTTTAGAAAAGGACTTGTTTGCCTTAATGAATACTGTTGCATAAAAACAGATTAATGAATGGGGAGGGCAGAAGCGAGAAAACTCTGAGTCTGAGCTACTCCAGGAATAATGAATATCTATGTCTAGATGGTGCGTCATGAGGACTCAGTCTTTCCTTAAACATAATGATGTTTTCTCTTATTCACATTATTTCTTAGTATATTTTCCATGCAGGACAGTTTCTCAACCTTGATATACGGTGACTGTGAAATTTTTCTTTCAGTGGCAATGTATAATCTTTAAGATATGGTTAGCATCTTGTCTGTTTTGAAGTGGATATGACAATACATCTACTGGATGGAGGATCCTATTAAAAAGTAGAAAAAGCTTTAGTAATTACACAATGTGATGATTTTTACCCTGTTTTTCTTTTTTCTCCCTTGGTCTATAATGAAATTGTTATAGCAGTGCAAAATAAAAATCCTATGTATAATAAAAAGCTTATCATAAAAATACATTGTCCCAGTTACTTTTTTGTCATTGCTGGGACAAATATCTAACACCCAAAATGGAGGAAGGAAAGGTTTAAGTAGCTCACAGTTTCTGGAGGGTTCAGTCTATACTCAGCTGACTCCAAGGCAGAGCGGCACGGGGCAGAGGGCAGCCTTTCATGGGGGTGGCAGAGCAGAGAGCAAAGAGCATGTCAGCAGGTCAGGCAGCAGCCAGCCTCTCCACCCTCCTCACAGTGTAATGCAGATTACCTGTCCAGGGCAGATGCAGCATCTACACCCACAGTAATCAGTCACAAACTACAGAAGCCACTTCATGACCAAAGAAACAGCTTGGGATATAGCTCAGTGCCAAGACCATGCATTTTATCTCCAAAATATGTTTGTATTAGGCAAGAGATGTTGCCACAGGGTAAATTTTATCAATCAAGCATAACAATCCTAAATATTTATGCATATCGTAACATGGTGGTACACACCTATATTCCCAGTACACTTGGAGACTGAGATGAAAGGATTGTAAACTCAGGCCCAGCCAAGGCTATTTGGTAACTTATGGAGATCCTGTCTCAATATAAATAAAATAAGATAAAATAAATAAAAGTAAATAGATGGGGATATGTCTCAGTGTGAAGGTTCTAGGTTCAATAAAATAACAGAACAGTACAGCAAAAAGAAAAAAAAAGTCATAGGTTCAAGTTACATGGAGCAGAATTGGAATTCAAAAGAGAAATAGGAATATTCAAAATTGCAGTTGGACACTGTCAGTAATTGGTAGATTGAGTGGACAAAGTATCAGTAGTGATGTGGACATCTTGAGCTGTGTTACTTACCCTTAACCCGAGTGGCTCTTACAGAACACTCCATGCAACACTGGTGCACAGATTCTGTTTAGGGCAACATGGGAAACTGAAAGGATAAACAATATCTGGACCCATGAATCAGGTGTCACCAAATGTAGAACAATTAAAATTCTACAAAGTACAGTAAGATATTCTTGTATCTAGGTCTCATATTCAAGGATTTATCTACTCGTAGATCAAAAATATTCAAAATAAAAAATTGCACCTTCATTGGACACACAGAGAACATTTTTTGTGTCTTTATTTCCTACACAGTGCTGTGGATCAACTGTTTACATTAAATTTGCATTATATTAGGTAGTATAAGTAAGTAGTCTAGAGATAGGTTGCTGTTATGTTGATCCACTGTGTCAACTTGAGAAGTTTAGAAACTTCATTGTGTCAATTTGACAAGTTTAGAAGTTTAATCAAGGGGGCTGGTGAGATGGTTCAGTGGTCTAAAGCACCTACTTAGAACAAGCTTAGCAAAGCACAGGGACTGCGGTTCCATCCCCCAGCACCACATGCCAGCCAGCCCTGCCCCCTGGGGGGCTGAGCTGGCGACACACACACACACACACACACACACACACACACACACACAAATAAATAAATAAATAAATAAATAAATAAATTTTAAAAAAAGAAAACAATTAAACAAAAAAAAGAAGTTTAATCAAGTATCTTAGCAGGGGGTCAGAGTCCTCACTATGTAAACATCCTCATCCTATTCAGGAAGAAGTTATGGAGATGGTATGAGTGCTACACCCCCTCTATGGTGGGTAACCTGCTTACAATATAAGGGAGGAAAAGAGGCTTGCTACCCCCTTTTGCTCTTGCTGTTTGTGCTGTCTTCTGTTGCCTTGCTGTGTTGCCCCTTGCCATGCTGCTCTGCTTGGAGATGGCTGATTATAGACTGAAGCCTCTACAAACTATAAGCTAAATAAACCTTTCCTACTTTAACTTTGGGTGTCTGGTATTTTGTCTCAGCAATGAGATAAAAGTAACTAACACAGTTACTGTCTAGGGGAAGATATGTGTAGTTGACACACAAAAGACAGCAAAGAAATTTATGAAATAGACAAGAGAGGGGCTGAGATTAGGCAGAGGTCTGTTTCTGGAAAGGAAAAGAGGACTAAACAACTGCAGTAGGAGTGTTTATTTATACTTCTGGAAACTTCGTATGGGGAGACACAAGGTTGCTTAGTAACTAATGACTGAAATTGTCTAAGCAGGATGCTTTCTCAAGACTGAGGTAGCTGACTGTGTTACACACTGTGGCCTTGTCTTTTGCCACCACCCTTATGTAACCAAATTACAGCATCATCCACTCCCTACATGCTTTGATCACAATGAAATTGAATTAAAAATCAAAAGTCTTTTAAGAAATTTGAATATCTCCAAATATTATGAAACTACGTATACTTCTAAATAGCCCATCAACAGGTAATTTTCAAAGAAAAATGTATAAAATATTTTGAAATGAAGTAACATGTAAACATGACATCTCAGTAACCCCTGGCCTTTTCTTTGTTATTTGCATTTCATGTCTAATCCATTATTACTCAGTTTGGGCCTGCCCTCAGAGTCTAACCAGGAGCTGGTCCTGGTTCTCACCTTCTCCATTGTTATTTAGTATATGCTATCCAAACTATCATTTTATTTCTCTCAGATCAATAAAGCAGCCTCCTAAATGAACTCTGCTTCTGCACTGCCCCTAGTCTGTCCTCAAATCAAGACATACAGGTAATCTAAACCTAAAATGGAACAGCACTGTTCTGCTCCCAATGCTGCAGGAGCCCCTATGTACCTGTCACTCAGAGCTAGGGTTGAAAGTGCAACAGGTCTACAAAGACTTACACAGGATTCCTGATCCTCTATCATTTCCTGCTTCCATCTGGAACTTCTGTAGCCCATTTCATTCCAGATCCACTGTGCCTCGTCCCCATCAAGTGGCAGGCAGACATGTGCCTTC
This sequence comes from Octodon degus, assembly GCF_000260255.1. Lineage (NCBI taxonomy): Eukaryota > Metazoa > Chordata > Mammalia > Rodentia > Octodontidae > Octodon > Octodon degus. Next base: position 72,592 of record NW_004524633.1, on the reverse strand, counting down.
ACACCTATCCTGATCTTTCCCTTCGCTCACTTGGGATGCTGTTTCCCAGATACCCTCATGCTAACTTCTTCCAGACTACTCAAGTCTCAGTGCAGTTACAGTAATGCCACTATGTGAGGTTGCATTTCCCACTCTTTCTTCCCTTTAACATGCTGTCCTGTTGTTTTCTCACACATGCTTCTCATCTTCTAAGTGATGAGGCAGTCTGCTGATTCATCATGTCTATTATTACTGTAGTCTTGCCCAGAAGGCAAGGGGTTTTACTTCCTTGTCACTATCTGTAACTATATATTTAGGTACAGAGCATCTCGATTTAACATCCACCCAGAGATCTCCATATGCAGGCTGGGGATGTATCTCAGTGGCCCAGTGTTAGCCTGGTAAGCATGAGGCCCTGAGTTCAACCCTTGTACCAAAAGGCAAAAATATACCTCCATAGGGACAAGAAATTTAACTGTTTTCCCCTCATTATGCTCCCAACATCTAACCAAACACTTGTATTGATAAGTATGCTGTAACTCAAAAATGAGGTAGGCTCAAAAGTTTAAAAAGTGCTTTATTTTTGCTGGTATCCAGCGGCAACACCCGACACAATGTGCCAAAGTGCGCACTGAAGTGGGGGAGCGTGGGGTTTATAAGGCTTAAAACTGCAAAGCAAGTGGGGTACAACTCAGGGAGTTCAAGGAGACATGGCAGCTGTTGAGACTAGATATGGTTAGGGGTCTGGAGAGGTTATTGGAATTTAAGGGTGTAGGAACAGCAGTGGGCGTTTTTGGAACTCAAGGGTGGGGTGAGGGCTTGCGGAAACAGAAGTTCTGTGAGATAGGCACATTTTACAGCAGCTGACATGGTTCACTAAGATGGCACATACAGAACAGGATGGCAGCACTGTGGTCAGGTTATAACAAAGTACACAGTAAAGATCTGATAAATTCATGCTTTCACTTATTTAAGAAAACATTTATTAAATACCTACTTCTACTAAGGACCACTGTAGACACTGGAAATTTCAATACAAATAAAATAAAACTCCCTCCTTCATGAAGTGTATATTCTAGTGGGAAAGAGAATAAGCTAGAATATGTGGCATATCACATGATTGTAAGAGCAACACACTCAAGAAAAGTGGAGTAAAGTTTATGGGACTCATCAACCCATAAACAAATGAATAATGAGGCCAGTTCTTTGAGCCTAATCAGTGACTTTCTACTGGATTGTTTTTGGACATGGAAGTTTCCCATCTTTAAAATCTTGGGTGTTTGGGTAAAAGTGAGAAAGGTGGCTAAGCTTGAAAAATAGACTGTGAACTAGTAGCTGAGAAAAAAA
>NW_004524633.1:68069-69280 GCF_000260255.1 Octodon degus | reverse complement strand
GAAGACTTGATTAGGATTTCAAATCTCTACTCTGAATCACCCTAATGTAAAATGAGTTCAGATTGTGTTAGTTGGAAATTATTATCCCTGGTCTTGGCTGGAAACACATAAGTCAGAATTTACATTTAATGATTTTGTGTGACTGTAATATGTGAAAATTAAGGAGGTAGTGAGAGAACAGGAGGCAAACGAATATTCTAAAATTGTATTGGCAAGTTAGATGCTACAAACCAGTGTAAAGCACAGAAGACTGGCCATGTTGTGTCAAGGAGGTGAGTGACTAGTGGGGCTACCCTGAAAACCACTGCTAATAGAGGGGAGCAACTGGCACAGCCAAGAGCAGGGTTGATCACGCACATCTGTGGGTGCAATTAGGTGGGAAGGACTGGTTCGCTAATCCCAGGAGCCAGCAGAGGATTTCTGGAGATACAGGAAACATGCAAGGTGTCTGATTCAGCTATTACTTTTTAAAAGGAATAGGAAATGTGTTAGGCAAAGAGCTACTAAAAATGTGGAATGTTCTGTCCATAGCTGCACCTTACAAATCAGACCTGGCCTTTTCTTTCCAAATAATAATAATAACAATGATGATAATGCTAATAAAGTTTTCAACATTTATACAGTGTTGATTCCAATAAATTTTCTGAATTATTTGTAAACATTAATTCTTTTAATTTTTGGAAAAGCCTTATGGTACTCTTGATTTTCAAATGAGGAAATAGGCACAGAGAGATTAACACCCCTGTATAACTGATAAGTGAGGTTACAATAGCAAAAGTTATATGAAGTGTAAACAAAGCAAACTGGCATATATTTGACAAATCATTTTTATTAAAGAGAATAAAATCACACAGCATTAGGACTCTGAGAAAAATCAGGACATAGATCTCATAACATACTCCATTTTTTCTAGACTTCTTCGATGGCCAAAGCAGAGATAAATTATTTTACTATTTGTAGTTCAGTTGTGTCTTGTTTACTTTTTTATTTGTTAAGACAAAATACAGGGGGCCGGGGAGATGGCTCAGTGGAATAAGTGCTTCCCTGGCAAGCGCAAGGGCCTGAGTTCAATCCCCAGTTCTGAAAAATATATATATATATATATCAAGCCAGTCAGTGGACTAATTAAGTAATCACATACCTTTAATCCCAGCATCGCACACTCTAGATGCAGCCCCCTATGACCACATGAGACTTTTGGGGAACATAGA
>NW_004524633.1:57553-67254 GCF_000260255.1 Octodon degus | reverse complement strand
AACACCTGATCCTTAATAGTCACCTACTTCAAGGCTTCAGGCCCCTGAGACAAGGGCCAGTTTTCCCTGCAGTTCCCCAGTCTCGGGACTTCCCCTACTGAGGGATGACCCGAACCAAGCTGTAGGCCTCAACATCTAGCACATTAGGCTTGCAGCAACTTTTTAGGCACCCAATTCTTTGTATCAGTGGTGGGAAACCTATGGCAGGAGTGTTGTTTTCCTTTGAAGAAAAAAGATGTTAATGTATAATCATTTTTTTCTAAACTAAAACCTCAATATTCAGATTTAATTGCAGTGTTGACAATAAATAAGTGATTTTTATGTTACAATTTAGCACTCAGTCTCTAAAAGGTTCACGGTCACTGATGTATATCAGTATTTTTTTTTTTTTTTTGTGGAACCAGGGATTGAACTCAGGCCTTTGCACTTACCAGGGAAGTGCTTATCCCACTGAGCTATCTCCCTGCCCCCCAAAGTCCTTTCAAATGCAGATAGCTAAGCGATTTCTCCTGCCTTGAACTTGAACAATATAGGCTCTGAAAAGCCCTTCAACATCACCTGTCCAGTAGGAATTTTCCTGAGTGCCTTTCCAGCCCAACCGCACTAGTCAGCAATATTGTGCTTTTTTCTCTTATATAGATGGCAAAATTTCATTGAGTTGCTTAGCAAAGCTTCTTTGGACCTATTTTCTGGCTTACCTACAGGCAAGTACCTTTACTGCTCTTGAGAGGTCTCCTATTTCCAGGTACAACTGCTAACTGCATTGCTTAACAAGACTAGGTTCTTGGGTTTTGATTCATTCTCCCAGAAATGCATGTGATCACTCTAAAGAAAAGAGGAGGGCTGATGAGATGGCTCAGTGGTCTGGAGCACCTACTTGGAACAAGCTTGGCAAAGCACAGGGACCGCGGTTCAATCCCCCAGCACCGCATGCCAGCCAGCCCCGCCCCCAGGTGGGCTGAGCTGGCCACACACACATACACACACATAATAATAATAATAAAATTTAAAAAAAAAAAACCTGCTTCAGTTTCCATCAATAAAGTAAGTCTGCTTTACAAAAAAAAGAAAAAGAAAAAAAGAAAAGAGGAGTGAGAATTGCCTTAAGCTTATTTCTTAAGGTCATTTGGGTGATGAAAAGCATAATTCTCCAACTTTTATTCCATTCCAGGCATTCCCAAAGAAAGGTAGCCCTTGAAGATGAATGCAGCACACTTATTAAATACGTTTGTGCTGTTTATCAGAATCAAGGATGCACAGTCCCTAATGTAGAATTCTGAAGTTAGATATTTAATCTACCAATATCATACCAAAAAATATCCAAAATGTATATGCATGTATGTGTGTATATATATATATATATATATATATATATATCTGTGTTTGATGCAACATTTTTGTAATTTTATGTTTTTTATTTTTTTATATTTTAGGAAAGTGTCTGCAGGGTGTTCAGGGTCTCACTATTAGATCAGACTCTTCGTGATCCTCCTATTTACAGCCTCCCAAGAGCTGGGATTATAGGTGAGCACCACCATGCCCAGTGTCAATTGCTGTCTCAGCATGCCCCAGGGGCAGGGCAAGCAGGGCAGGCCCAGGGATCGAACCCCCCGGCCCCTCTGCCTGCTTGCAGGGACTTTAATCTGCTGAGCTATTTGGCTGGCCCCTGTAAATTTTTTTAAAAAATAAAAACAATAGGCACCAGCCAGATAGCTCAGTGGACTAAAGCACCTGCTTAGGCAATTGCAGGGCCCACGGTTCAATCCTTGATGTGCCAGCCCCACCCCCAGGGCAAATTGAGACTGGGTGTGATGGCACAGCCCTGCAGCATTTGGGAGACTGAAATCAGAAGGATCACTATCAGTCTGATCTGTGTAGTGAGACCCTGTAGACACTGTACTAAATACAGAAAAAAATAAAATAAAATAAAAACAATAAGAATACCCTTCAGGGACCATTTAATTAAATTACAGTACAACCAATTGATTAAACTATGCAGTACTACAATAACATGACTGGGCTGCAACAGGAAGATTTCTAAAATATATAATTAAGTGAAATTATAAAGATGAATTCAATGTAAGTATTTGCCATTTAGCAAGTTTTACATGTCTGATGAATAAATTTGATCTGATTGAGTAATTTCTTTACTGTATCCATCAGTTACTTACTGATTTACCTGCTGAATCAAAATATAGCATACTGAAAATATAAGTGTATATGCATGTGTGAGTTGGGGATGGTGGAATCAGTCTATATACAAATTGACACTAAGAAACCTCACTAGACATTTCAAGTGAGGGGGTTCACTATAAACGAGTGATATTAAGTATTAAAAGGCTGAAGAAATAAAAGAAATGGAGAAAGCATTTGATTTTGAGGGCTTCTGTAACAAATCACCACAATCTTAGTGGTTTACAACAACAAAAACCTTTCTGGCGGGGTTCTGAAGGCTAGGAGATTGGATGAAGGTGTGTCTGGATCATGTCCCCTCTGGGACTCTAAGAATGAGCACTTGCTTGCCTCGTCACGTGCCCAGCAGCCAGACCTCTCCTGCTTGGGCTCCATTGCTGCAGTCTCTGTGTGAACTTCTTTCATGTCTCTTGCATGTCTCTGCATCCAAATCCCTTCTTTTCACCTTTACAAAGACACTAGTCATAGGCTTTGGGGTTGCACTAGTCTCTAATGATCTCAGTCTTAACTTGATTACATCTGCAGACACTATTTCTAATAAGGGCAAACTCATAAGCACAGGAAAAAGGACTTAAAGATGTCTTTTGGGGGACATAATTCAATCCACACTAGTGGGATGATTCAGACCTCAGTATCTGTAGAAAATAGCAACTATTAGGGTGAAAGAAGGCACATTTCAGGAAAAGGTGAGGTTCATCAGCATCTAGGGCCAGTGCACTGCAAAGCTGGATCTACGATCCCTGGAGAAAGCCAAGTAACTGGGGGAGGATGGAGAGGAGCTGCAGCATGTCTGGTGCTGAGAGGGCCCCTGGTTTGGAGCTCATCCCTCTCAGACTGTGGCTGTGCTTGGATGTCCCACTGAGTACCACATGGACCTTGATAGGATGGCTCAAGGAAAGCCCCATGATTGTCCACCCAGTTTCTAAGGCTTAGCATGGGGCTAATGCTGAGACCTGGGAAGCGTGCTGGATAGAGGCTTTCTGTGTCAGTCTGTGTCCAGATTTCCTCTTCTTATAGGACACCAGTTAGATTGGATGGGAACTTTCCCTAATAACTTATTTTAGCTTAATCATTTCTTTTAAAAGTTATGTTCCCCAAATAAGCCATATCTTGGGGTACTAGGAATTAGGGTTAGGAAGGTACCATTCAATTTATAGCATAAGCAGGAGAGAGAGAGAGAGAGAGAATAAAATCCTGTTCTGTTGATCTCACAGGGTATCCATGAATCTGGAAAAAAAGTCTCTTTTTTTTGTCAATAGCTTACTCTCCAGAATAATGTGGTTGTCAGGGTCTTTTTGTTGCTATAGTATATGACAGGTGCTCACTGAGAACTAATGCTTAAGTCTTTGCATTAGTCTATTGTTGTGTCTGTGTTGATTAAGTGTTCCTAAGTACAGAGTGAGCCTGAGCTGTTTTATTAGACTATTCTATGGATCCATAGACAAAGTATGCAAAAGTAGATGGCGACTTATACAGAAAATAAAATTACTCATAATAAATGTGTAGAATTTTGAGTTTTTTCATTCCTGGGATCATTTTGACTCAAAGGTATTGATAAACTGGTTAAATTTATTCATTTTCTGTGGTGTGCCTCTTATTGTAAACTTTATGCCATTTGGAATGATAAAAATCTTATGAATGTGTTCTTTAATGTATATATTGTCTTTACATAAATAGTATCTGTGATTTGTACCAGTGAAAATAACAAATTAGTTCACATTTGACTGCAACTTTTGGCAGCAATAGCTAGAAGACCAGTGAAATACAAAAGAACGGGTCTGGCTCTACTCTAGAATTCAAATTAAACCATCAAAAGAAAGAAGCTTTCTTTGGAAGAAGATAACATAATACAACTCTGGAATTTTCATATGAAACTTCCAGGTTCTATAAAATATTATCAGGAATGATATAGAAAGGACATAGATTTTTAAAATAATTGTTATCAATATATTCAAGAAAATGAATGACAAAATAGAGAAAGTTCAGCCAAGAATTTGAATCTGTCTTTAAATGGTAAAGATAGAGTATCTAGATAGAAAACACAAAAACTAAATTTAGCTCAATGGTGGGTTTAAGAAAATATTGGACATAGTTGAAAAGAGTATTAGTAGACTGAGGTATTGTTCAGTAGAAAATACCGTATTGAATCACTGATGATAAATAAAGATGAAATATACTCCAAGAAGTATATGAGACATATAGAAGATGGTGAAAATATCTAACATATGGGAGAAAAGTCTAAGAAGGGTGGAGGAAGAAAACTGAGTAACAGAGGAACAGAGAAAGAAGAAAAGTGAAGTTGAATAATGGATAGAGGAAGAGAAGTCAAAGAAGGATTACGAAAAGAAGTTGCTGATGTATGGAGAAAGAAGAGAAATAAAGAAATATTAGAAGAAATTAAGAGAAATTCCAAAACTGATGAAAGATTTAAAGCCACAGATACAATAAATACTCTGAACTCCACCAAGACATATAATGGTGAGCATGGGCCCCTACAATCTTGTGCAATCGAAGGTCTGAATTCATATTTTGCAGAAATAAAGAATGATTCCACACGGGAATCTCCTATTGTGGAGACTGTGAATGAGGCAGAGGAGGAAGGAAAGGCAGAAAGCAAGGGACAAAGCTGTGTCATGTCTGCAGATGGAGAATTTGGAGGGAATGGAAAGTACCCTCAAAGGCTTTTGATGCCCTTCAAAACATTTTGTCACTATAAAACACACAGAAAAGTAATGAAGAGTTGGCCTCTCTTTTACTAAGGAAAAATATCCATACTAATTCTTAGTTAGAATTACTTATACTAAAGGGACAGTAATGCCAACTCAGTTGATTTAGACAACAAAGAGAATTTAGTTTATTTGAAAAGTCTGGCAACAGCAAGGGGTATAAACAGTGTTTGATCTAGCTATTTAAATGCCAAAATCAAGATGTGCTTTTGTCCTGGCTCTCGGCTCTGCCTTACTGCCATCAGCATCATCACCAGGCTTTGAGTGACATCTCCTCACTATTCCAGGCCTTCTGGCTACAATAGTAAAGCAGCTAAGGTAGCATAATTGTCACATCTGCATGGCACGCCTATGGAAGATCTTGCCAATAAAAAGAGAATTTTACAACATGACTAACAAACATCTCCTCTCCTATAAAAGGCTCAAGTTAAGTATGATGCCCATCTTTGAAGCAAGATTGTTACTGGGATACCAAGACAGATTGAAGCAGAGACCAGGCTTGGAGCTTGAATTGGAGATCCGCACTGCCAAATCAGAGTCCTTGGATGAGGGAAAGGTGCTCACAAAGCAAATGGTGGCTGCTGTCACCAAAAGGAAGGGTGAAGGGAGAACACTTGGGGATCAATGAACACTGGGCAGCCAGCAAATAGAAGTACACCTCAGTCCCTTGGCCTGGCAGTGAGAGCTCAACTTAGGACATTCTTGGTCTCATGCTCCACACCCACAGGCCTCTCTCTTCCAATGTTGCCTAAAAGAACTAGGCACCCTGCTCTGGGCTGTGACTTTTTCTCTAATGCTTCCCCAAGGATTATCACGGCTTGGTCCTTGCTTCTCCTTTGCTCAGGGCTCTACTTGGCTGTCCCTTCTTCAGAGACTTTGGGGGAATTTCCTGTTGACTCCTAAACATTGGTCAGTTTTAATGCTTCCCAGTGGATCTAACATGCAGCCAGTACTGAGGACCACAGATTTTAGTCATTAGTGGGGGAAAACTGGAGGGCTGGTTCCTAGCTACCAGAATTCACTGAAAGTTCTGTAAAACCTGGCCTTTCCCACACCTGGAAATCTCTAGAGCCAGCTTGGCTTATTGCCTCAAGTATAAATCTCCAACTGGCAGACCAGACAGATGGTTGTTATTTATCCTTCCTGCTGTGTTAGAAGGAGAAAAAGGAGCTCTGCCTCAGGTCTTCCAAGCAGTGTTTACATGTGCAAAGCGTTACCTTTTAATAGGCTGGTAGCTGTTGGGAAGGAGAAGAGAGCCTTAAACCAAGTAAAGCAGCATGTATTTTTCTCCTAATGGACTTTGATAAATACAGAGAATAAAAATTCTCTGGACCAGGACGAGGCCTACATCTAGATCTTATTCTCAAAAGAGAAATTCACTGACCAGTGCCCAGGGAAATTCCTGACTTATTGCAATTAATATTTGGTCTTCTCCAGGGAAACTGGATTTGTTTAAGGTCTTACAGTAGCACAGCACCAAATAATACCATGAAATGAGAATCTTCCCTATATTAGCTTTTTTATAAATAAGTTTATGTCACTGGATTGCTGAAGATTGATGTAATTTTACAAAGGAAAATTTGATCTGAAAACTTATATACCAGTACAGGGAAGAACCAAGGTTGGCATTCAGGTCAGTCTGACATGAAGTTCATATTCCTGACCTTTTGTCACTTGTAGCTTCTAGAAGGTTTTTGACTCTTCATTTCTAGTTTAAAGCCATTTGAACCTTTCCCCTGCAATAAACAGAAAGCTAATCTGTCTTATATTAGATGAAATGGTCAGGAACCAGGGCAGATTAGTAGTGACATATTTCCATGACAAATTTTCAACACATCAAAGAAGACTGATCTGGAAGCACCCATTAAGCTTGCCTGTAAGATGCAGAAAGACAAAGAAATGCAGAGAAAAATTTCTCTTCTCCAAGTACTAGGAAGCAAAGTAGAGAAATGACATGCATACTTAGTGATTATTTTCCAAATTCCAAATAAACAAGGACACAAGTCATTTTTTTCAGCAAGAATGTGTTGAGTGCTCATTCTGGTGCTGGGTGTGGAGTTTCAAAGAAGAATGTAAAATCACACTGTCTTCTCCATCAAGAAACTGAGGGAAGAGATTCATAAAGATTCACAGGTTTGGGGACTGGGGAAATAGCTCAGTGGCATAAGCACTTGCCTGGCAAGCACAAGGTCCTGTGCTTGATTCCTGGTACCGAACAAACAAAAAAACAAATTGTATGTACTCTGTATGCATACAAACTCTTTAAAGGCCAGTCTACTAGCTCAGTGTATTAAAGTGCCTGTAAGCAGGTGCAGGGGTGGAGGGTTTGATCCCTGGACCTGCTGTGCCAGCCCCGCCCCCAGGGCATGCCAAGCAGGTGATTGAGACTGGGTGTGGTGGTGCACGCCTGTAATCCCAGCTCTTGGGAGGCTGTAAACAGGAGAATCACTATGAGTTGGATCTAGTAGTGAGACCCTGAACACCCTGTAGAGCCTTCCTTACAATACAGAAAAATAAATAAATTAATTAATTAAAATAAATAAATAAATAAAAATTAAAGAAAGATTCGCAGGTCCATTGCTAAAACTGTAACTGAGTGCTTTTATACCTGGCATGAGAACATATGCAAACACCCTCGCTTACACAACACTGTTACTTAGCATTTATTAGACACTTACTGTGTTCCAGACATTTCCTTTATACTGACTCTTCTAAGGAGAACCTTATTTCCATTTTCTGAAAGAAAAAAATAGGCACAGTTGGATAACTTGCCCAAGAACACTCAGCAGACAGAGTAGCCTGGATTCAAATCCAAGCTATCTGGCCTCAGGGCCTATTGCCTGTGTTACACTGCTTCCTCCTATGGTTTGATTTTATTTATTGAATTTCTGTCTCTCTCTTTTTTTTTTTTTTTTTTTTTTTGGTAACTTGGTAAGGGTCTATAGGGTCTCACTATGTACATCAGACTCTCAATGATCTGCCTGTGTTCAGCCTCCCAAGAGCTGAGATTACAGGCATGCACCATCACTCCCAGTCTCAGATATAGTCTCAGCATGCCCTGAGGACAGGGCTGGCAGGCAGGCTGGGGATCAAACACTGACCCCTGCATCTGCATAAGCAGACGCTTTAATCTGTTGAGCTATTTGGCTGGCCTGATTTCATTGAATCTTTTAAACTGGAGCACTAAGAACCATTGCAGAAATATATATGCATTTATTAATAATGTATTTGCATTATGCAGCAAAATATTTAAGCTGATGATTCCAGAAGTCAATGCTTCATGGTCATTAAATGGATTTGCAACATATATAGGAAAATCAAAACTATGATGAATGCTAAAATTTACAGTTTTTGAGACTGGGCGTGGTGGTGTGTGTCTGTAATCCCAACTTTTGTGATGCTGTAAACAGGTGGATCACTATGAGTCCAACCTAGCAGTACGATCCTGAACATCCTGTAGACTCTTCCCTAAAATAAAAGACACATTTCCGTTAATCTCCCTTAATTCAGATAATTTATCCCATCCTTCTTGCCACTTTCTGCAGCAGTTCTGGGGTCCTCTTTCCTCAATGTCTTTCCAAGGTGTGGCTCAACAGAAAGGTAGGATGTAAAATTGTGGTTGTGTGTCCTCATCCACTTCATTCACCAGATTTGTCATGTGACTTTGACTCTGCCCCAAAGTCAGAATGACTATGACAGGGGAACCTTTTGAGTCTGTTCAGGACCTGGAGGCAGCCACAACAGCACAAGTAAAGACACTCAGGAAAGAGGACTCTAGAGCTGCTACAGAAGGTGCCCAGGATGGTGGGATGCATGTGCTAGGAGTGAAGAGAAGCATCTGAAGGACATTAAGAGCAGTTTACTTTCCTATAGTAAAATTCTTTAAGTTTAAGCGATCACTGTGTCTTTGATCATACTTCATAAATAAGTCCCTGTGTCAGAGGGAAGGGCTGACGAAAAGGAAGGCTGTCCCAGTGAATGTGGAAGATGCACAGGAGGGTGCACAGGTCTCCCTGCATGGAAGGAAACCTGTCCCATTCACAAGGGCTGGAGCCTCAGCCAGTCACTCCATGACAGCAACACGTCCTGGGTGTGCTGCTGTTCTCACCGCTGCCCCAGAAGGGCTTCCAGTCTCAGCTCCTGTGTAAGGCAGAATACCCCTGGCCTGCTTAGAGGCAGGGCCTGGAGACATCTTCCCTCCCCTGGAGCTGTGCAGACCCAGCTTGCCCAGGACCTGCTGCAGGCTCTAGCCTCAGCTCTCTGGAGCTCTCCTCATTGCTCGGACCTCCAGATTCGTCCATGACATGCTCCACTCTTGCCCCTGCCTCCACATAAATTTAAATGCTTTCTTCTGTCTACATATTTTGCTGTAGTGGCCTTGTGGTAGCTCATAATTTAAGAAGTTTGTTAATGGGCATCTGCTCCTTGGTATGAGGCCCAAAGGGAGGAACAGGCTTCTATTAATTGATGTGTCCCTGTCAATGTGTTGTTGTTAAATGAAGGCACCAAGCTAAACCCTTCCATATCTTCTTTCCTGTGTAGGGAAGAGTGAAAAAGAAGTCTCTGCCTCTCCAGGGGAGCCTGAAGTCTCTGAGGTATCTCAAAACCCGACTGAGCCTGTGCTGCATGCAGAGTGTGGGAGGGCACCTAAGGCCTAGAGGTCTCCTCTCCTGGTGGGTGCTGGGAGTCTCCACCTTGCCCTGATGCAGAGGAGAGGGGGAAGCCTAGAGTGCCAGCTTCCATTCTAGCACTCTGCCACTTGGTGAGGGGTGTGCCTCTGCC
>NW_004524633.1:55442-57248 GCF_000260255.1 Octodon degus | reverse complement strand
TGTAGAACCGAAAAACAGATTGAGTTTTTCCATTGTTGTCATTTTTTATATGCCCGGATTAGAACATAATTTGTCTTAAAATGACGGGAGGCCTCTTCGTGTGCTTCACACGTTGAAATATTTTGGAAAACAGTACCAATTTTGGCAAGCCTCTTGCCATGTAACAAACAACAGCAAATGCTTTTCTCCTTGAGTGTTAAGTCTGTCATGAATAAGATTATAAAATATAGTTTGCTCTTTTATTTTGCTCTTGTTTGAGGATTTTATCACATCTTTGTGATAATTGATTCCTTTCACATTCCTGCATAAGTGGTCTTCATTGTACCTGCTCTTTAAAACAGACCTGAAACCGAACCTGCCCCTAGGTAGACAGGAGGACACATGGGGAACTGTCCCGTGTGCCTGCCTTCCCACCCTCGGGCAGGAGGCACTCTGGAAACACTATATCCAGAAGCAAGTGCCTTGGTGAGCAAAAAGGCTATGATGAGCTTCCTCTTAGGGTCACAGAAAGACGCCCATGAGGAGTACGCGACGGAAAAACAGGGAGGGCAAGCCTAACACTCAAGGAAAAGGTGGCAGGGTGGCTGTTAAAGCGGAGCCAACAATATTATAAGGAGATACAAGCAAAACTAATGCTTAGTTTTCACTTTCTGTATGATTGGAGAAGAGATGCATATGTATGATGGAAAGGAAGTAACTGACAAATAAGTAGGGACGAGAACATAAACGTTCTTCTTGCCAGGATGAGAATCTGGACTTCCTCCTTATGCAGGGGACCAAAACTGGCATGGGGCCTGTTGGTTCCTTCCTTGCTTCCTTCTAGCAGCCAAATTCAGCTCTATACAAATCTACAATCTCCCTTGTCTTTAGTGATCAGAGAGCTTGTTGAAATATCTGAGTAAACATAAAACTATTCCAATTCAGTTGCTCATATCTCTGATTACCTTGCCATCTCTACAAGTAAGCAAAATCTGTGCAAATGCACATAACCTGAGGAGATTTTCCAAAGCTTTCATCATATTTGTAAAAATCTAAAACTCTTAAGATTCACTACTCTAGTATGTGTCAACTTTACACTCTTCCCAAAATCACTTTTATTTAAGAAGAGTTCTTTTGTATTCCCTGACACCTACCAGTCACTTGTCATACAAGCAGGGGCAGTACTTGCTGCATCCTCTTATTTCAAATGGAAGACTTTCCCTGGAGCAGCTAGATCTGTGACTAACTCACAGTTGAGTCTCACTGCAATTACTATTCTTTGGTGCTTTGGGATTTTCACTGCTTATATGTGAGAAGTTTGAGACAAGGAACAAAATTCAGAAATTTGAATTCAACAATTGAAGGTTGTAGGAACACAGATAGCAGACAACAGAGGTGATGAATCTGTGGCAGGTGTGTGGAAGCAGGCATTCAGGGCTCCCTCTGCTGGCATAGAGCCAAGCCACCACAGCATTGCCCCAACAGCAGACCATTTGGGTTATTTTTATTTTATTTTATTTTATTTTATTTATTAATTTTATTGAGAAACAGCAATGAGACAGTTTCAAAACCGATTAGTAGGACAGTTTCAATAATTAATACATTGCGTATTGTTGTCTCATAGTGGTTATTCATAGTATGAGATGCAGACATGATATCCTGTCCAAATACTATTAGTACAAATCTTTCTTCTCATTGAGTTAAGAGAAAGCAGCTGCATATCTATCCTATTTTGTATATACAGATACAAAATGGTCCTTCCAGGGCTGGGGAGATAGCTCAGTAGAATAAGTGCTTGCCTGGCAAGTACCAGGGCCTGAGTTCAAT
>NW_004524633.1:52142-55002 GCF_000260255.1 Octodon degus | reverse complement strand
TGCTGGATTGTTAAGACCAAGATAAAGCAAGACCTATATAACAAGAAATGTATCTTTTGTATCTGACAAGGTCAGTTAAGTCCCCTCAGGATTTACCCTGAAATCCTGTACCACAGTTTGCAGATCCTTTGTCAGCGTCAGTCATGTGGCTGAGTCACAGCCATTGCTTGACCAATGTGCTCTCTGTGAAAGCCTGAGAGAATGTTTTCTCTCCACATGACCCTCCTTAGGCACACTCTACACCATCGATCACATTGCTCTGTGGCCCCATAATCTCCCTGATCAGAAAATTTGGGACCCAACTGAGTTACATAATGTTACAGTATAAGTTCTCCTATGTCCTGAGTCTTCACTATTTGGGCTATTTTTATTAACTTTTAAAAAGTTAATTAAGTTTATTTCTACCTTTTAGATATATAATAATCACATTCATCATAGGGAATTTGTACTTGTGCAGCATTCAGGTTTAATTGTTGGCATTTTGTGATAAATAAGTGGGTTTTGAGTTGCAGTTTGGGCACTTAATCTCTAAAAGATTTATCCCCACTGTTATAGATATTTAAGAGGTATAATTCTATTGTGAATTAGGAATACTTGTACTGCAAAGCCAACTCTGCTACCTTAATGTGTGGAAGGATAGAGAAGCTCATTCTGTTACCAAGGTAGAAATGCTGAGGAACTTAAGCACCAACAGGACTTCTCTCTTTCCTTCTCTCTGCCAGAAGCCTCATTTTCTACCTTGATTTCACAGCAAAGAATCTTTTTTAATGTCCAGTACATAGGCATGAAGCCTGCTATCCTCAACATCTCATGTAGAATAATTGTTTTTTTCCTCCCTCTTTTTGGCTTTCTTACAAATTATGCTAGAATTCCTTGACATGGGTTTTGTTTTTCCATTCCACCTTCTATATAAAACATAGGACACTTTTTCTTCAGTCATGGGTCAACAGGAGGGGCATTCTTGGAGAAGTGAACCTAAGAAAGCCAAACTATAGACCTCATTTTCTCCGGTGGGAGGTGGCAGGGCATCTTCCCTGGCACTGTTGGGGTCATTTGTGTGTTTCATTCTAAACACACCTCTATTTCATACTGAACATGTGGTCAGAACACTGGAAGTAGACATGACCTCTGTCTTGCTTGCATTTCTGGGCATGCCCCAAGATCAGTGCATCTTAGTAAATCATTTGCTTTGAGCCTCTGCTTCATCTCTTGAAATAATAGAACCAGCATTCTGGAGAAATTTTAGTGTTCTTTAAAATAGGCTCAGGAGCCTAAGATAATATAAGCACTGACTCAGTCACAATTTTTTGGTCAAAAACCTTACCCCCAAGACACAGAAATTTTCCTGAGAAGTTAGAAACATTGTCAGACCCCAGTTTGTTCAAATCCTACTAGAACAATTAGAATTCTTGACCATCAGGAAGAGTCTTTGTCATAGAGTCTTTTGTTTTATGCAAGCCAAAAATTAAAACTGCTTAAAAGTTTTAAAAATGATGCTTTAAAAATATGATGATGACTTATCTTTAAAACATACCTCAGGATGTTAGCATCCAGAAAACCTTTGAAGATACAGTCCAGTGGTGCTGCAGATTCCAAGCTCACTTCTGCTTTCCAAACCAAGCACTTCTAATAAATCTTCCTCATGTGTGTGTCCCTTTAGGGCCAAGAGACAAGAAGCTCCGGGTGGTGAATGAACAGCCAGTGAGATACTTGCATTATTTTGGTAGAAAACTTCAGAAGTGGCACTGCAACCAGGAAATGCTCCTGCTGAGACCTCAGCCCTGGAAGGAACTATGAGGCCTTTGAAGATCAGACCAGTTTCGCAGCCTCTTGTGAATTCAGCCACGAAGAATGGATCTGAGGACCCTGAGGAGGCCTGGATAGACAGGTTCAGAAAGCTGGAAAAGGCCCTGTATTTGTATGATCTGAGCAACACAGGTGAAGTATGAACTCCAGAGTTGATGTGCCTTTCTACTGATGTTTTAACCCAAATGTGGATAATTTGTTTTCTTTCATTTCTTGAACAAATAATAAAATTTATATGAACCATGTGTCTGACACTAATCTGCATGGAATCAGGAAATACAAAGATGAATCATGTTGCTTATAATTTCTTCCTCCTCTTATTATTCCTACACTGCTATCAAATAGCAATTCAATCTTATAAAATACTACACGGGCTTTCTGCTGATGAGGTGCAGACTCCGTAGCGAGGAAATGTCCAGTCTCTGACCACCGACCACTCTCTCTTGCTGTTATTGTTCTCTTCGCATAGCCCGCTTTTTCCCGAGGATCTCTGCCTTTCCTAACTCTGTGCCTTTCATCTGAGCTGTCTCATTCTACTAGTTCTATATCAACCCCCAATTCGTCAATGTGGTTAATTAATGCCTAAACATCTATGTTGAAATTTAAGCATTCCTCTGAGAGTCTCTAGACAGCTTTAGGCCAGCCCTTTTTCGGACTTCTCAGGATCTTGAAACATCCATTAGCATATGTACTACATTGTACTTTTTATTTGAAGGCCTACTGCTGTCTCACCAATAGAGCCGGTTGCTTTTCATCCCAGGTACCTACAAAATTCTGTTCATTATTTTGAGAAAAAACTGAAGGCATGTGTATAAATAACTAAATTTAAGAATTGAAAGGAATAAATGCCACAAACAGTGTGCTATGTGGGCATTTGAAAAAAAGAGACTCTCTTCATAGGGTGGACCAGAAAAGTTCTGTTAAGGTTAACTTGATCTTTAAAGATCGAGGCAATTTGAATACAAAATAATGGAATTAAGAAGTCTCTCTGGCAAAAGTGCAAGGTTAGCTAAGAGAAGCTCAAAGGAGAGGTTCCATTAAGACCTAGGGCCAT
>NW_004524633.1:44558-51392 GCF_000260255.1 Octodon degus | reverse complement strand
TATAAATTTCTAAAGCAATATAATTCTAGACTATATGAAGTAAAACTGCCATATAATACTCAAGGATTTTAATACTTATACCTAAGAAAGAAAAAATAATTAAAAACTTTAAGTGAAAGATTCAACTAAATGAATTTAAAATTATTTATTAAAAATCTGTTGCAAGATCAGCATTGGGTTGGAAGCTAGAACAAGAGGAAAATCAAAAGTTGTTTCTGGCATTAAGAAGCTTAGTTTAGGTAAAATGCAGAGTTTGGCAATGGCTCAAAGCCAAAAAAGAAAAAAAGCAAAAGGAAAGGCCTAGCACAGAGTGAAGTCTTAGAGTGGCAGGCACAAGTGAGCATCAGGGAAAGATAACCGCTAGTTGCAGGTCAGCAGGAGGACCCTGTTGATGTGCAAGAGCATAGCAGGCAGGTGACACATGATGACAGCACATCTTGTCTCAGAAGAGTGACAAGAGCAGGTTCTGAATGCTCTTACCAAAAAGAAATGTCAGACATTGAGAAGATGGACACACTTGCCCTGATTTGAACATTACACAAAATGTACTTTTATAAAATATCACATAGAACCCCATAAATGTGGATAGGCCTTGTATGTCAATTAAAAAAAATAAAGAGTTGAATGAAAGAAAAACCAGATGAAAGGAAGCTCACCATCCTATTTGAGCTAGAATAGCAGAGAGGTTCTTGGGAGACAAGGGCTGGAGATGAGAAGGAAGAAAAAGGACTTCAGAAAGTTAGGCAGCATGTTCTGAGGTTGAAACCATTTTCTGCAAAGGTCAGGAGCTGGGAATGGGCAGACAGTCAATGGTGTGGGTCACAGACCTTACTGTGAATCCCCAGGCTCAGAGCAGGAACCACTACCCAGAGCCTCACAAAGGCCCAGTAGAGGAGGACATAACAAAACCAAGAGGGACTGTTTAGGCAAGATTCTAGAGAGAAGGAGATTAAAAGTTTATGTAATTAAACCCAAGTCTAGGTATTCAAGCCAGGGCTATGAAAGTGACAGTGGGATATAAAGTTTAAAAAAAAAAAAAAAAAAGCAGAAAGAAAAAGACCTGAGTAGAGGGGGAAAAAAACATTCCTGAGGAAACAAATACTGAATTGTAACGATGGGTGATGAATCATAAAGTTAGTTGCTAAGGGACTCCCCAAAGATTGGGACCTTTCTCATAGGAACTGAGGAAACAGAATTTTGTTGACTTTAGAGGTAGATTCTGACAGATCTGAAATACTTTTCTCATGGCCTCTTCACTATTTATGCCTGTTTACTGTGTTTCTATGAAGTCAATTAGTTCATGAACAGTCAAGGAATTTGTTAGCCAGATCTGGGAATATCCACCACTGTCATTAATGAGGAAAGGAGTGAGGACTGAGGTCATTCTGTTGGTTTATTAGCCACAGTGTCCAGCAGCCTGTGAAGACTCCCTTCTAGAAGCAGAGCAGAGGACACCATACACTGTCTGCAGATGAATCACTATTCTTTATTACGTGCAAGAAAGCATGTAGGCCATGCTGTTCTTCATCCAGGGTGCAGGGAGACCATCCATCATCAAATCAATGTTTCTGGGAACCTACAGGGCTTATTCTTTAATGAGAGTTTTCGAGAAAGTAGCCTTGAGGAGGAGGGGTAAAGAATGACTAAATAACCCATCCTTTGCTTTAAAGAAAGGAGGTCAGTTGGGATAAATGTCTGAGTAAATGGTGCACTTGGAATTTGCCCAGTAAGCCAAAAGCTACATAGAAAATACTTCAAGTTCAGGGAGGTAGAATGCCTAACAGGATGTCATCTACAGGGCCTGCACTCTGCGTCCACATCTTACTAAAGTCCCACCATAGTCAAACACTGCTGCATTAGCACACTTACCTCCAGTGAGGACCTCAAGCCCCAAGGTAAGGTCATTTGTGCAGTGAATGGAGCCATAATTCCAATCTAGCTTTACTTGCCTTCTCACACAACTCTCAAGACTTGTGAAACAGACACAGGCTTTGCTTTTTCTTAACCAGAAGAATTATATTCAAGTCCAGACTCCACCAATAGTTTAATCTTCAGTCTAGTCACTTAAGGTCTCTGAGTTTGTTTTCTCAACTATAAATGAGAACTAATAATAATAAAACAGACTTCCCAAATTTGATAAAGGACCAAATTTTAAATGTCCTTATAAATAGTAAAACAAAACAATTTCAATGAGGTTCATTTTATTTCTTTCTTTCCCTTCTGGCTAGCTAAGGGCAGGCTTTCCACTCTAGGGTGGATGTAAAGCTGTTGCTGGCAATGGCTGCTGCCTACAGAGGCACGGGGGGGGGGGGGGTAGGTGCATTAGGAACCCACCACCAAGGGCAAAGCTTGGAGGATAGGAAACAGTGTGTGCTCCCTAGGCAAACTTTTAAATATTACTTGTCATGTTTAATTAATACACAAACTAAGCACTATATTTTTAATAATTTCTTTATATTAAATACATCTTTATGGACTTTAAATAATGATTAAACATTTATTATAATTGCATAGCAATACTTGGCATTTATGAGTGCCTAGTGACTGAACACCTTTTCATTTATTGATTTTCATGAATATGATTATCTGTATTTTGAATTTGAGGAAACTAAGGATGAGAAAGTTAATTTAACTTTCTTTTTTCTTCCATCCCTTTTTTTTCATTTTAATGAAAAAAAAATAAAATAGCTATGAAACAGTTTCAAAACAGGTTAGTAGGACAGTTACAATAATTAGTACATTGCATATTGTTGCCTTCATAGTAGTTATTCAGAGGACAAGATACAGACATGATATCTTAGCAATATTAGTACAAACCTTTCTTCTCAACAGCTGACACTGGGCCAGGGAGATGGCTCAGTGGAATAAGCGCTTCCCTGGCAAGTGCAAGGGCCTGAGTTCAATCCCCGTTTCTGGGAAAAAAAAAAAAAAAAAAAAAAAAACTTCAATGGCTGACACTGACAAAAGATCCACAAGGTGCTGAATATGGTTTCAGGGTAAATTCTGAGGGGATTTGACTGACTTTGTCAGGTACAAAAGTCACATTTTTAGTTATTTAGGTCTTGCTTTAACTTGGTCTTAGCCATTCAGCAGAAAACTATAACCATGAGACATAAAAAGTAAAGCTATATTAATATGCTGAGATGTAAAAGGCTCAAGTCAACAACCTCGGACAATTGCCAGTTGTGCTGATAACTCGCTGCTATTATGGACTATTGGACTATATTGAATTATTTTGCTGAATTCAAGTACCTACAATCTTTGAACTGGCATCAAGTATGAAAAGGTCCTTTAAAGACTTCTCCAAATACAGCTTCCCTAACAGCAATGGAACACCCATCTCTGACAAAACAAGACAAAAAAGGGGGATATAAATAAAGGACCATTTTGTTGTTTAAAAAACAAAACAAAAAAATATATATATATGATAGGATAGATATACAGCTATTTCCTCTTAGTTAATTTAACTTTCTTAAAGTCTTCTAGTCATAACTTTACTCCAAAGCCCATGAGCTACATCTCCATAGGAAGGAAGGGGCAGCAGGAATATCCATGGGAACAACATTAGGCAGGACTCAGAGCAGCCATCCAGCCCAGAAGACTAAAGATGTACTTGGCTACTGCTAAAATGAGGTCTATTTGGAGGAAAAGGACATCCTAGTAGGATAAACAGGCAACAGGCAAGCCAAAAGAGAGTACATGCCAAACTAATGGAATGGAAGGATAGGATGCAATGGGATGGAATGCATGAGAATGGAATGAGTCACAGAAAGACACCCACCACCTGTAGCCACTGTTAAGGACACCATCTGAGAGCAGCTCCCTGGGCCCATTGTGCTCCTCAGTCCTTGCACTTATACATAGAGCTTTAGTTACAGGACAGGTATCCACTGCTGCCCACCTTCAGTGGATGAGTAGTGATTCTTTACCAAATGATCCAGCCATTGCCTTTGGATTCTTTGACAAGAATTTTACAATTACTCTTAGAGTGTACACAGGTAAAAGAGAGCAGAAGAGTAATATGTTTATTTTATTTTTATATAAGATATCAGAATCATTTCACTGACATCTGTGGAATAGATTTTCCTAAATTAAGGAAACTTAGGAAGCAACATGACTGGACTGGAAGTGCTTGCTTCTCGCTCTTTCCAGGATGCAGTTCAGAGATTTATCTTGCACAATCTTGGACAAGTGACTGAGCAGCCCAGACCTGGAATGAAATGGGCTGGGATGAGGATTAAATGATTTAATGTTGGTAAAGTATCTTCAACAGTGGTTGGTACATATTAAATTGTATATGTGTCAGTCATTACTGTTATTATTTTTGCACTCTATCAATTTTCTGCATGAGTTTTCTTCCCTGCCAGTCAGGAGAGCTTCCTGAGGTAATAGTACTCTTCTCTAAATTCTCCATATCCACATACGTGTAAGTGCACCAGTAGGCAATTGGGCACAAATTGCTGATCTTTGGTGGTGCTGTGATCTGCACTTAACACCCTTCAGCAACTATCAAAAGTAGCCTCACCTTACTGCAGAAAGCATATTGACACAAGCATATTGGTGTTAGGATGGAAACATGTGGGTACAAGATATATATTACTAGCCCTATTACAGGTTCATATGCTTAGACAATTTACCTGTGAATCACAGAGCAAGCTAGAGAGACACAATAAATGTCCAAAAATGAATTTAAAATGTGTTGTTCAAGCCCTTAGTGTTCAGGAACATTTTTCTGGGTTGTTTGTTTGTTTGTTTGTTTGTATTTTAGGGAAGAGTCTACAGAGTGTTCAGGGTCTCACTACTAGATTAGACTCTCAGTGATCCATCTGTTTACAGCCTCCCAAGACCTGGGATTACAGGCGCGCACCACCACACCCAGTCTCAGCACACCCCGGGGTCAAGGCTGGCACAGGAAACCCAGGGATCAAACCCCCGGCCCTTGTGCCTACTTGCAGGTGCATTAATCTGCTGAGCTATTTGGCCAGCCCCAGGAACATATTTGGATAGTTTAGTAAGATAAAAATAATCCAGAACATTTGGAAATTATTTTTAGCATATAATCCACCTTTTTCAAAATTTGGCTTTAAAAGTTGTATGGCAATCAACCAACAAACAATCAACCAACAAATAAAAAGCCCAAAATAAAATTGCATAAGAACTTATCTAGGGATTTTATTGGAAAGTATTTTGTCCTCTTTCCCCTCAAAAAAAACTTAAAATTCTTCCTGAAATCTATGAGGCATATCCAGGACTGCAAATATTTTGAAGATATCACCTGGTTTTTAAAAGCTCAATGTTTCAAAATATTAGTAATTAGTGCCTACCCTGAAGCCACTCAAGCTAAGATATACTTTTCTCAGCTCTCCCCTTTCCTCTTTAAAAATCCTTCTACACACCCTGTGCAATCACAGGAAATCTGAAGAAAGAATGAGCCAGACACCTCATTGACAACTACAATCTCATCTACAACCTGTCCCTGAGCCCTCAGAAAATCGACCAGGCTTTGCAAAGATTCTGTACTGGAGAAAATCTGCAATTGCATCCAGCACTGCAGTGCTTGAAGGAGCTATGATACCAGCCATTGTAGAGAGAACAGATGTTTCTCTGACCCCTCTCCCTTCCCAGATGCATGTTTCTCCCAAACTGAGGGTGTCGGTAGAGGCCCAGCAGGTTGAGAAAATGCAGTTATCCCAGATGCTTCTGAGGCAGACTTGGACTTGGGCTATGATCTCACTCATGGTCTTTTTTTTTTTTTTCATGGTTTTTCAAAGGACAAGATAAACCAGTTCTTCTCTGATGCAGCAAAACCCAATTATTTAAAGTCTTCATTTATAATAAACTTTTCATTAATAAGCTATGCTTAATATTTTTCCACATTGTTTATCTTCTTTTGCAGACCCCACAATTCAATATAGTAAAAGTCATACTAGCAATTGTGAAGTCTTAAAAAATGCCTTGTACACAGTAGGGCTAAACAGTCTACTTTGAAAGTAACTCCTTTCCTAGTCACTATTCTAGGAAGGTTACAAGTAAATGTATTAACATTATCTTAATACTAAGCATAAGAGTAATTGCAAGAGAGATTTGCTGAACAAGTTCAGTATTCTCTCCATACAAAACTAAACAATGTGACACTGCTTTCAGGAATATTTGCAAGAGTCCTGGGAAGAAATTTGGAGGAAAGACTCTTGGGACAGAAGATTCTCAAAATATATAATACCCTCTGAAATTTTGGAGCAGGAAGATCAGGGGAAATTTCTACCAGTTCCCACAGTTCTCTGCCTTGCATTGGCTGGTCCTAACTTTGATCCTCCCATAAAAGTTACACAAACAACACAAACACTGATGCCCACAGGCTCTTTGAAGGAAAACCAGACTGGAACTTAAAAAACAAGGTACGCCATTTCTGATATTCATATCGGATAGTAGACAAGGTAACTGAATTAGGTCAAGAGGAAAAGCAACCAGAAAACTACCAAACATTCCCTTTTATTCATTTATATAGTAGGTTGGCTTACAAAACATGAAAAAATTTCATAAGTAAAATCATTTCTACCCACTAAAAGTAATTCTGTAGTTTTTGAAGCCCTTGAGTTATCTATAAAATGCATCTTGAAGTAGACTGACTGCTTCCTATCTTCCCCCAAACCACAGACCTGCTCACCAACTTGCCTCTCTCAGGGCCAGAGCACTAGGTGGCTTTGCAGGTGCAGAGCCCTTCCATCCACAAATGGCTGCCAGCTGTGCTCTCCTAGGGAGCAGACTATGTTTCATATTTGTGATTCTCATTTTCTTGCCTGCATTTTCTCCTCACAGCATACAAACAAGGTCGGC
>NW_004524633.1:14759-36393 GCF_000260255.1 Octodon degus | reverse complement strand
AACTCACCAGTGTCCCTCGAGCTGAGAAAGAAGGGTTTCCAGGTACTTTGGAGAGGTCCTCACACTGCCAGAGGACAAGGTGGCTACAGTACAAGTAAGGAGACTAGTAAGAGCTAGATGCTTCTTCAGAAGTCCCAAGATCATTAAGGGGAACAGTGAAGGGGCTGATAATATAGTTAGAATCAGAAACTGGTGGTGTTGGAACTAGCCAGGAAGCTGTGAGCAATCTCCAAGAGCAGACGTGTGCCTTTCTTTCCTCCTCCTGTGACAGCCTTTCAGCCAGTTTTGAGGTTGTTCAGCAACAGAGTGGTTACAAGCCTGAGCCCCAGGAGTGCTCCCCCTCAATGCACTGAGGAGCCCTTGACTGTCTGCACAGTGGGCCTTGGGACCACACAAAAGGCAAAGTGGGCTAGAGGAGTCTCAGTACTTGCCCACTTGCTAGGGAGTGAGAAGTCTGCTTACAGTTTCCAAAGGTCAGGCTTTAGGACATTCAAAGCCGCCAGACTGCTGGAACACAGGCAGCTGTGGCCTGGCCCAGGTTCTTTCCCCTGATTCTGTAAGAGGGCTGGGTGGGAACTCCCCACACACCCAGCCTGGTGGAATGTCTCCTTTCTCCCCTGTCCTGTCCTGTCTTTCTTCAGGTTCTCCAGGCTGAACAATGGGTAGACTCCAGCTCACAATACGCTCCCAGAGGACAGGAATCCATAGAAAGTAAATGGCCAGATAGGAAGACAATCACAAATGGGCAGGACCACTGAAATGGTCTCCAGACAAGCTCACACACTGGGCTCTGATTGAGGCCATGATCCTTGTCTAGTGCAGAGGAGTTGGCTCCTGGCAGCAAGGCCTGCTCAAAACATCACTGCTCCCCCAGGGTTTCTGTGTGCCGGCAGTGAGACCTGGGCCAGCTCTGCCTCACTGGGATATAGGACCTGGTTGGCCTGTAAGAGCAAAGCTTACCCTCAGCATCCCACAGCTGGACGGAGTGCTCTCAGCTTCCTGTGCTTGGATACCTTCAGGGATGAAATCTCCATACTGTCATCCCGCCCAATCCAAATAGCTCTGATTGGCTCTTTTACTTTATTTTATTTATTTATTTATTTATTTATTTGCAAAGTGGAGGACTGAACTCAGGCCCTTGCGCTTGCCAGGCAAGTGCTTATTCAACTGAGCTGTCTCCCTGGCCCTAACGATTGGCTCTTTTAAAATCAACTTGCCTTTTAATTTCCTCTATGCCCTCTCTTGTGGCCATGGAAAACAAAGTTTGACTAACGATTAGAATGCTTACTGTAAGAACATTGCACCTGCCCTTTCTGGGCATCACAGATCAAGTTTTTATAAGAGAAAAGGTAGGAAAGGGGAGCAGAGAAAGGAGAGGGGAGGAAAGTGAAAAGGTGGGTAGAATACACTATCACTTCCGGACTGGATTTATTTTCCCTGCGTTTTTGTAACTGTAATCACATTGTTAAACACATCAGCCCTTTCACCAAGTGACTCGAGGTCCAGAAGATCCTGTCTAGTGAGAACCCATTTTATGTTTCTCAGCTAAACATAACACAAATTCCAATGCACAGCGGGATCTTTCAGAGCCTGAGGTCTGATCCACATGACTCCACTGGAAGCAGCATATGGAATTCATGACTTCCGGTGCCTCCTGGAGGCACCCGATCTGTGACCAGCCCAGTGTGACAGCCTCGCCTTATTTAAGGTAGACCTATGCCCTCAGAACAACACAGCATAAACAAAGTGGGGGATATAGGAGAGCAGTGACTATTTGCATATGAGGGTACTAATATTCAGAGCAGTGTCCTGACTCTGCTAAAGTCACTAGAGAAGTTAGAGACAGTCATGAGGATCAATCTCTTCTCCTCTCTTGGTGGCCATTACTTGCTGGCTCTGCAAGTCCCAGTTTCCTGGCCTGTTATCCAGCTTCCAGCACAGGTCTGCCCCTGGAGGGGACAGGGTGCAATATTCCTTCCAATATTGATCCTCTCCTGGAGCTGGGCTATTGGGAACTTCACCCTTCCTGTGCTCACACACAATGTACAGCTCTTGGGATTGCTTCCTGTTAACTTTTTTCCAAGGTCACTGAATCTAAGGGAATGGGAAAATGAACTACAAGTGTCAGTCACAGCTGGTATCTAATGCCAATCACAGCCATCAGCAGTGTGAATTATGTCCCCAGTATAAGGTGAAGCTCAGCAAAGAATGCAACAGTCATGATGTCACCATGACCCCATCACTGGCTGGGCTGGGGAACTAGTCACTGTCTGAAGACAGCTCTCTCTATACCTTCTATTTGGACCTCTTGTGTTAGAACAGAAAAGAGGGGTTCAGCCTGATAATTCCCTCCTTTTCTTCTTATTATGTACTGAGTACATGCTATGTGACAAGCCTCAGTCAATAGTGTAAGTGGATTTCCAAAGATCAGCCCAGTCTGTGGTAACTCATGGACTTACACATCACTAACTATTCCTTCCAGCATTGATCCTCTCCTGGAGCTGGGCTATTGGGAACTTCCCTTCCTGATGAAGATGCATGCCCATGACTCCATTTCTATCCATCTCTCTCCTGATTCTATCTTCCTTATCCTAAGAATGCCATTCAGCCAACACCATGGTTTTCTTCAGCCCATTTGTGGATCTGAATGAGGCATTGTGACTTTTCCTATCTGTCTAGGTGGTTCACCCTGCAGTCATGCCCAACCAGTCTGAGAAGGACATGTTTGTCATCCTTATCTCTATCCCTTCATTTATTCACTGAGAGTTCAACAGATAGGAGCACCCCTACAGTGAGCACTGGGTTTAGTTCCCATCACCAAGTGATGACAACAAAGCTCCAGGTTAGCGGGTGCAGGCAGGCACAGCAGGTTGAGCACAATCATGTGTCAGTGCAAGGTGAAAGGAAAACTAAGATGCAAGGCCATATCAGAGGGCCACATGGCTCAGCCTAGTAAGAGAAGTATGACTGTAAATGTTGTCAGAGAAAGCTTCTAGTACCTAACTGAGCCAAGACTTGGCGAAAGAAAGACTACAGGCCAGATGGGGGAGGGAAGGCATTTGGTGGCATGGATGGATTTTGTGTGTGGAACAAGTGAAGAGAACAAAGTTCCTGTGATTCAAATCCACTCTATTCTGGGAATTGTGAACCTGGATTACACACACACACACACACACACACACACACACACAAACCATTCCAGAAGAGAATGGTGCAAAGTCAGAGAAAATAGGACTGGACCTTGTAGGCCCTTTGATGCCCTTTGGAGACATAGGATAAAGGGTGTGGTATGGCTAGAAGAGAATTCTACTTACTCAAGGCTACTTGGGAAATATGTTGGAGACACAAGGGCAGAGGGAGAGAAAATCTTGGTACACACTGCTTGTGTCACTTGGGGGAATGACTTAATGTCATCTTCATCTGTGGGATAATCATAGTGCTGGACAGAAAACATGACTGCAGCACACACAGGCTGCCAGGGAGTGGGTCTCACATGGCAGCTATGCATGTTACAGTGCTCACCTTTGTGACAACCTGACACCAACATGGGAGCTTGAGATGAGAACTGTGCTTCTCGAGAAGGGCTGGAGAGGATAAAGCTGTGCAGAACAGCTCCAGGGTTCACTGACACATGGCTAAATAATTTATATATCCAGAACCTTTTTAAAACCCCCATTATTATTCCTTTTCCCTGCCTTACAATGACACTGATAATCACTATGCATTAGCTAATTCCATAGCCCTGTTGTGAATCTTACAATATTTCAACCTCCTAATTCAAAATATTCATTCCAAGTAGTTCCAACTTCAAAAGTAAATAATTCCTGAAGGAAAATGGAGTTTTTCCATCTGCCCAGTCCATTTTCCATCTGTTCATACAAGCTTGTGGTAGGATAGGGCTGGGTCATGAGGCCTGTTATCAGTCTTGATTTAAGGAGGACTGTCTTTATCCCAGATGGACTGTGAGCAAGGGATACAGATTGTTTTCCACTGTTATTAGTTACTATGTGATGAGGCAGTTTCAGAGACTGGGAGTGGATTGGAATGTACACTCCATGAGGAAGGAAAAGAGTCACACCACCTGAGCCCTACCTCCAGGCACTATCCATACTGGAAAGTATCACTCCATACCTGCAGCCATCCAACAGGCAGATGCAGTCATGTTCATGGTGTACGAAGGAAGTGAAAGTCAGGAAGGGGTAAAAACCTGTGTAAGGTCACAAATATTGTGAACAGGGGAGTTAGGACTGCTTTCAAAATCTAGGCTCTTTTCCCAATGCCAGAGATTCAAAACACCACTGTGATGTTTGGGAATTAAACAGCCAAAATATTATGATTAGATTTCTTTCATTAACCATGACATATTACAAAGGAAAATCATCCCATGAAAAAAGGATGATAGCCTGTTGAGTTCTTACACTACTGTGGAGCAAGAGAGATGGAGAGAGCCCTTCCACAGAGGATCAGAACAGAGTCCTGCCCAGACACAGGTACAGATTCATGTCCTGAACCCTGACTTGCTCTCAAAATGGCAAGAACAAATGCCTTTCTGAGTTTGGTTCCCCCAGCAGGAAGATCATAGTTTATGTGTTGTGGGCTTTTCCATGAACACCCCAAATGTGGGCCAGGCATGCTGAGGAGGATGAGGAAAGAATGTAGTGGCTATTGGAGGACAGACTGTCAACAATAGTATGATACACAAGCGTAAATTGCCATTTTCACTTGTATGAACACCTGCAACAAGGTAAGAAGTTTGTGTCTAAGTATATCCAATACTTTTACTGAGAAAGTCTGGTCACAAAAATTACTATCTGAGTAATGAGATACTCAGTGCTTTGGTTGATCTACTTCATTTCTGATACAGTAGGCAGGGTAAAGGCAAATTCTGAGTCTTGCTATTTCTGTAAGTTACAGTTCACCAGATTAACATATTGAATTAATATCTATCATATTTTCAAAGTAGACTCACCAGAGCCACCACAGAGCCAGTGGGAGGATGTTAAACATGGCCAGTGAGCTAGAGGGTCTGTAGGACCCAGGCAAGGTAGCGACTTGCCTGGAGCGACTCTCTCAGGACTCTGGAGCGACTGCAGAGTCCTGATGGCAGAAAGCCAAAGGTACCACAGTGGAAGGCTGATAGAGCTAAGCCAGAAGGCTGAAGGGTCTGTGCTAAAAGGTTAAACAGTCAGCACTGTAGCCTGGAGAAGAACTCCAAAGGAGATGGTGAAATCTGAAGCTCCTCCAAAGAAGCAGAACTTAGACCTCTTCCTTCTTTCTCTTTTTATTCCATTCAGGCTACAGCCTATTGGTTGGTGCCACCTACCCCAAAGGCAGATCCTCCCTCTCCAACAAACCTATTATCCAAACACATCCAAAATTGTGGTAATCCAGTCAGCATGAGGTTTCCTGTTCAGGTTTACACCACAGTTAACTATCACACCTTCTATGCCACATAATGACTCGTCCCGCGAGTCAACACGTGGGATAGGGCTGGTGAGATGACTCAGTGGTCTGAAGCACCTACTTAGAACAAGCTTGGCAGAGCACAGGGACCGCGGTTCAATCCCCCAGCACTACATGCCAGCCAGCCCCGCCCCCTGGTGGGCTGAGCTGGCCACACACACACAAACACACATAAATAAATGAATAAAATTTAAAATTACAAAAAAAAAAAAAAAAAACCACGTGGGATAGTGACCTGGAGGAGGAACGGGGATGAACAGTACAGGGCAAGAGACACAAGAGACGGAGACAAGACAGACTTTCTGATCAAGTCTCGTTTATTGAGGAAGTGAGTGGGGTCTAAATAGCAGTGTAGCGGAAGTAGTTGGGCAGGACTGGCTGCTGATTGGTAGTTGAGGTCCAGGACCACAGGAAGAGGCCGAGGCAAGCAGGGATTGGTGCTGCAGCACTTCTTGCCCAAATAAGGGAAAATATAACAGGACTGTTCTATCGCCTCGCCCCCCACAACAAAAGTGGCATAAATGTGGACAAGTGGCTAAGGGGTCAGTGTGAGTATTCAACCCAAAAACTTGAGGTGTTCTCCACTCCCTGCTCATGAGAGTTTGCTCAAGTTACAAAATCTGTTTCATCTATGAAATAGGGTTAAAATGTCAAATTCATGTTAGCCTGAAATATTTGAATGCTTAGAATACAGATCTGGAGATAACAATCTTTGGGAATCTACTGTTATTCCATCATCCCCATTATCACTGTCCCTTTGATGGGCTGTAGTCTATACTCTTACAGTTAGTGTATATGTCTCCTTACAACTCCAGGATCTCTACCACTGGTCTAGGCAGAAGCCACCATGGATGGCTGTACACTTTCTCCATCCTTAGGGCATCACTCAGCGCAGAATCATGGAGTCCAACACCAGCTGTGCCAAAGGGGAACACTATGCAGTACAGAGCCATTCTTTCAGGCTGCGTGAAGTCCCTGGCCACCACATCAAGACTTAACTGAGATTTCAGGCTCATTTTCACTTGTTGTTTTATTCAGTGCTAATCTCCAGAGATGGCTTTGATATCACATGGCCCAAGTATCTGTTTTACTGAAAATAAACCCAGAGGTCCCAAGCCTGCTCTCACTGAGTGGCAAACATGGTCTTTCTGTGTCTGCTGTCACTTACTCTTGCCTCTGAAAAGCACCTTCTCCAGCCTGACTGTACCTGGGCTCCAGGGCTCCAGGATACCAAGGGACAGCAACTTGGGTGTACCATGCCTGGTTCCAGCCTGGAGGACTTATGGGCTGTAAGGAGGGAGGAGGCTGCAGGAAACAGGAGTAGTTTGAATCACACCTTCTACCATTTGTGGCACTGGCCCTTCAGAGGGAGCACAGGACCTGAATGTCAGCCAGGGGGAGTGCAGGGTCATGTAGAACTACCTGTGAAGACAGCATGTCCTCCCCTCCCTCCCTTCCCTTATTCTCCTCTCTTCTACTTCCCTTCCCCACTTTCCATTCCTCTTTTCCCCTTTCCTTTGAACTCCTCTGCCCTGCCCTCACCTCTCTCCCCTACTTTCTCTTCTCCCTCTACTAAGAAGCACTGGTAGTCAGCATACTAAAACACACACCTATCTCTTCAATTGAAGCAAACCATTGAGAGTACAAATGTCAGCTGGCTCTCCTACTTTAGAATTCAGACTTTGGAACCACACAGCTTGCATTCAAATCCCACCTCTTCCAAATGATAGTTGTGTGGCCTTGGGGAAGAGTCTAGTTCTCACTGTGACTCAGTGTTGTCATCTCAAATGGTTTGGTGACATTATTGCCCATCCTGTGCTGTGAAGGGCAGACTCCAAGGTGCTGCTCCCAGCAAGTCCTGTTCACACTGCTGGTTCTCAGTATCCCTGTCCAGCCCCTCTCTCCCCTCCATTTCTTCCTAGTGAAGTACAGTTCTGCTGAGGAAATCACAAAAGTGTGCAGTTCCCCTGAATTCTAAGGAGGCTGAGCTTTTCCTCCAAATTCTAAAGATCAGGATATGACAGCTCCCCCTGCTACCTCAAGCTGGAACCATACCCTGCTGCCCCCTGGTACCCAGAAACTTGGATGCTGCTAGCATCTGAGGATCTGTGTCCTGAAAGGGAGATTCAGTTTAGACTGAGGTCACCACTGTCACAATTTTATCTAGGTGGAGGAAGCATCCTTCCCATGATGTGCTCTGAAGGCAGGTTGGGAGGCACCAGACTGTTTTCAACTTAACTCAGTGGTCCTGTTGAACAGATAGGGGATAGGGCTGAAGCCTTGGCACCTCTGATTCCCTACAGAAATATCCAACCAGATGCCAAGCTGAGCCATCAGGATTTTGACCAGGAGGGGTCAGAGACTGGGAAGATGGGCACCCTCTGTCTTTAGAAAGAGAACCATGCCTCCTGGGACAGGGACAGGGACAGAGTGCAGATGTGGAAAAATGACTCTGCAGCACTTGTAAGGTAAACACAGTTGAGGACAGCTCACTGAGCATATCTAAATACATGCTATAGAGGAGGCTGAAGGCTCCCAAAACAAAATACCGTACCCTGATCTGACACTGCACAATTGTGTAGCCTATATGAAATTATTAGGCTGTACCCCAAAACTAATTGTAATTGCTATGTGGCAATTAAAATTTTTTAAAATCATTTGAAAACCTCTTTAAGTTACAAAGCACTGGTTGTGGTGTTATATGCCTGTAATTCTAGCACTCTGAGAGGCTGAGGTGGGAGGATTCACAGTTTGACCCCATCCTGTCTTAAAAGAAATGGTGTGAAAAAGGGCTTGGGATGTGGCTTCCTGCAAAGGCCCTAAATTCAGTCCCTACCATTGCAAAGAAAAACCAAAAGGGAAAGTAGAAGAAGGAGGAAGGGAAGCCTGTGCGCCTGTGAACCTTAGCTTGTCCCGCCCTATGGCTGCCTTGGAGTTCAGATGCTCTGTGCCCAGTTGTCACTAGAGGACACAGAGGAGTCTTGCTCCACAGGGATTCCTTTGTCCCCAAGGGACTGAAACTTTCATGTTTCTGGAAAACTTCCATGAGATGGAGAGAGGCCAGGCAAGGCTTGTCCACAGCTTTAAGAGCCCTGCTCACCTGGGTGATGCCCTGAGGTCAAGTCACACCTTACCAGGACACTGAAGCCAAGGCCTAACAATGAAACCTACACAGTGACAACATTCTGGAGTGTACAGTAACCCTAAACCCTACAAACTGAACCCAGCAATACATAAAAACAATCCCATGTGAGACTGTCCTGAGAATACAAGGCTGGCTAACCATTTCAGAATCAAAAGACACAATCAATTTATGGTGTCAGCCAGCTAAAAGGGAAGCATCACCTTCACCTACAAAACTCCCACATCTACCCGACATAACTGAGTAGAAGCTGGGGCACCAGACCTCCTGGTATTCCAAGTGGTGACACGCCACAGCAGAGCTGCCACATCCAGTGGGGCCACACGAGCCAGTGCGGAGGAGGTGCAGCCTCGTTTTCCATGCCCAGACTCCCAGACCCTGCACCTCTGCCAGATGGGCACACCGAGCACCAGGGTGGAAAGGGGGTGGGTGCCCTGCAGCAGCTTCCCAGGAGGTGTGAGCTGTTCACATGATAAATGTACAGCACAGTTGGAGCAAAACTTTTGAAGCAGTTTTGTTTAATTCTACAATTTTCACTAATATGGCAGAGAACAAAAGGTGACAGATACCTGAGTGTAGCTGTTCTGAGTGCTCCTGAGTGATCAGAACCTCAGTCCCCCACCCCGACCAGCTAGGGTAGTGGAGGCCACCAGAGACTCCCCCCACCAATCATTTGCTTCCCATTTTCTACTCCTTTTTTAGTAATTTGATTTCTATTTTATCATAATTTATTTATTTCCAGGTAACATTACCTGATAATTTATTTAATCTTAGTTGTGACTACTGCAAAATAGTTTTAGAAGTACAGTATCCCTTTCTCCAAGTCCAGTCAAGGCCAGAGTTCAACTCTTAGAAACATGGTCTCCATCTGTACTTCTCATCACACACATACCTGCACACACATGTGCCACTGCCCTGCCTCTCCCTTGCTTGGTTCACCAGCTCTGGGGTGTGTATAAAATTCAGTGTCTTGGTGTAGTGACAATGGCACACCAATCTCAGCCTCAGCATGTAGAAAGGGAAGAAAGAACTGAGTGTGCCTTTCCCATTATATCCCATTAGAATGGGCCTTTAATTTTGGCTCAGGTTGTTTTGAGGTGTGTTGTTAATTTTTTTTTAGAACTTGTACTCATTTATTGGAGACAGGGTCTCACTACAGTTATGAATGATAGTAACCCTCCTGTCCCAACCTCCCAGCACTAGGGTTACATATTGTGCCACTACACTCAGTTTCAGTGCTGCACAGCACACCTGTGGCTCTGGAGCTGGCATGACATGTTGTGCCAGGGGTAGAACTTGGGTTCTTGAGCTTGCCAGGCAGGCACTTAGACTGCTAAGCTATCTCCTCAGCTTTGTTGTTTAAAAGGCTCCCAGAATGTCAATGGGACAAGGAGGTAAAAGGACAGGGTAGAAGAGGAGAAGGGAGCCTAAGGAGGAAAAGGTGAGTGGTGCATGCCTACGAGCTTCCCTCGAGGAACGTCATCATCATGTACTGGGAGCATTGTCAATGAAAACTTCTGAGGAAAGCATTCTGATATGTAATGCCCCATTAGGTCATATTCTCACATTTATAGGTAAGGAAGCTGGAGCTTAGTGAGTGGAACGAGCTCCCTAACTTACCCAGTTGTCCCAGAGAGGAGCTATGGCCCAGCCAGGCTGCAGGGAGCATGAAGGCACTGTCATGCTGATAGCATCTTGCAAATGTGTGACTTGTGAGTCAATAGCAGCAACTATACACAAGCTCTTACTTCTCCTGTGCATGGAGCTGTGTGTTTTCTCCCTAGCACCTCATTCAATCCATACAATTGTCCTGTGGAGTCTGTGTGCTTCTCCACATTTTACTAAAAGCTGATGCTGAGAGAGTTGTTTAGGGTGGCTCAAGGGACACATGCCCAGGCGTCAGTAGATGTGGGATGGGATGTAGGCACTTGACTGCATGCCAAGAAGTTAGGGATGTGTAGAGTTGTATGTGTGTGTGCTGGACGGTGGTAAGCAATGGATGGTGATCTTATGCACTCCTTGGAGAGTAATCTGGGAAGACTAAGTAGCTGAGTCCCCAGATCCATAAGCAGAAGGTTTCCAGACCCACATGTTTGGAAGGTTCTTGTGTGAAGATGGCAATAATCTTATCTAGAGGGAAAATCTGGCCTCCTGCTGTGAGGACCAATTGTGAGATGCTTGAAACAAATATAATATACCCTATCATTATCCATGTTAATTAAACTCAAGACTTCTGGTATACATGTCATGTTTTCTACACTCAAGAAACTTGCATCTCATTGACAAGATGAGCAGTCCACAGGCCACTGCAGCACAGTGGTGTGCATTCTAGAATAGGCAGGCAGAAAGGTTCTGCTGCTGAGATAGTGGAGGGGGAAGGGTGGCAGGAAAACCAGTGCCATGCAGCAAGGTTGTCCCAGAATATAGGACAGGTTCTGGATAGAGGACAGCTTGGGCTGAAACTCACAAAGGGGACACCACACAGCCTGATTGGGAGGCTGCAGCTGTTGTGTATGGTAGAGGAAGAATGAGCAGGTAGGACAATAGGGCAGGAGGCCATGAGCACATGGTCAGTCCCCAGGACACTGTGGCCCTTGGGGGAGGGAGGAGTGTGGGAAGTTGTGGTCTGCTGGGAAAGGACTGTGTGGGGAGGTGGCTGGCTTCCACTGCAGACAGCAGATCCACAGCCACCACCCATGGAGCTTGTCTGCCAGACGTCTGCCATGGCGCAACAGTACTGCCACACCAACCATGGTGGAGGAGCACCACAGCTGCGTGAACCCAGGAGCCAGATGGTGGGTAGCAGGGAGGACCCAGGTGACTCTGGACTCCCCACACATCTGTGAATCAATTAAGTGCACCCTATGATGCCAGGACACATGCACTGGCTGTAGGGATGCTGCAGGGACATGGAGGAACATAAGGACCTAGAAAGGGACACAGAGAGGATACAAAAGACAGAGGAGGGACATAGGAAGGGAGCTGGGGACCCAGTAAAGGACACAAAAAGTAACTGAAGTGGACACAGTAAGAGACCCAGGAGAAGACACAGGAGGATACACAAGGGAACACAAGAGGCTTGGTACCTGGTAAGGAACTCAGGAAGGGACACAAGAGGG
This sequence comes from Octodon degus, assembly GCF_000260255.1. Classification (NCBI taxonomy): domain Eukaryota; kingdom Metazoa; phylum Chordata; class Mammalia; order Rodentia; family Octodontidae; genus Octodon; species Octodon degus. The sequence continues at coordinate 24,669 of NW_004524633.1, read as the reverse complement.
ATCCTGGAAGGAGCTGTAGTAGAAGGCACATGGATACAGGGAGGGACAAAGGAGGGGACACAGAAGGGGACTCAGGAGGTTACCAGCCTCAGCTATGAGTATATCAGTATGGGGTTCCCCAGGCCTCTTAGCCTTGCTTTCTCCAGGGTTATGGGTTAGGGACATGGAGGGGACACAACATCTCCAGGGAACATCCTCTGAGGGGAGTCACTGTGATTCTCTTTTTAACTGGGCTATCATAAAAAGAAAGAGAAAGAAAGAAAGAAAGAAAGAAAGAAAGAAAGAAAGAAGAAAGAAAACAAACACCTGGTGGCCCCTAAGCTGAACACTTTCTTCTGACTTCTGAGTCCCCCAGTTGTAGGGACAGCACTGCCACACCTCATAGCTCAGGGAACTCAGGAATGGCCTCTAGAGCCCAGAGAAGGCACTCTATTCCTATAAACAGGACCTAGAAAGTTGTCCCCTACCTCATCTTCTCCCCTTTGGGACAGTTCTGGGTCCCAGGATGGGCCTTTTCAGAAGTAGTCCTGTACTAGGCTGCTCCCAGGGCACTGTGTGACCCCAGAACTACACTTCCATAGTCCCTCCCTATTCTTTCCCTTTCCCCTCACATGGGCAGGAGGGATACCTGCATGACAGGTATGTGGTGGTTCAGGTGGAAGGAAGGGGAGACAGTCATGGGGCATGAGCCCATACACTACAGCCCCTGTTTCCTGTCACATGGGAGGTTGGGAGTTGGGGACAATCCTGTAGGCATCTTGAGCTCATCCATAGTGTCCCCGGCTATACTCGGACTCTGCCTGGAGAAATGCCTTGGAGAGAGAGTCAGAAGCCCACTGACCTACACACCACCCTGAACCCTGAGTTCACAGGTTCTACAACAGGTGCCTCTGCTGGGAGGGCCCAGTCGCCTGTTTGTGGGGAGAATTGAAACCAAGAGGGGAAAAAAGGGGACAGAGCAGTTCCTAGACAAGTAAGTGACATGAGATGGAAAGTAATAAGTGAGAAATGAAAGGCAATGCAGTAGAAAGACTATTATAAAGTAATTCTAAATCTTTTCATTGGATTCCACTGAAATGACTCTGTCTCTTTGAAATTCGTAGAGATCTTCTTTGAACTAACATTTGGAAGCATAAGAGGATCAGGCACCACAACCTTTTTATTTTGAGATATAATTGGTTTCAGATAAGCTATTTTTATTCATCTGTTTTCCTTAACATTGTCACCTGCAGGTGAGAACCCAGGGCAGGTGGCCCAGGTCACACCTGGTTCATGTCCCACCAGTTGTGCAGAACAGAGTGGAGCTGTTGTTGCCACAGAAGTTGGTGACCAACTCTGGCCTCCTGGGTATATGACATCTGCAGACAAGACTGCCTGAGAAATTATTTGGCAGTTAGTCAATGATTGATCTCAAGACACAATTGATTAGATTTCAGATTTATAGGCACACAGTAAATCAATTTCCCAAGTTTATTAAAAGATCAAACTTTTGGTGTTTAAGAAATGAATAATGAGACCATGTCCCCCCAGCACAGCTCCTTACTTCTGATGCCACAGGAACAAGAAAGAACTTTACCCCATGACTTAGACACAGCACCAGAGCTGCCCTGTGTGTGCTTTCATCTTATTCTGAATCAGAGCCTGCATGGTGTTGCCTTGCTCACAGATACACATTTAGACCTGTCACACACAGAGGCAAGTACCATCTGCAGAGGGCAGATAACAAGGCAAATGCTAGCCAGCACCTTGATAAAGTCCCATGTCTGCTGCTCCTGGCAGCCCTCACTAATACAGTTTAAGGACTGTTTTCTTCTTTAAAGAATAGGTCATGCTTTAAAACCTCTTCTTCTTCCAGACAACAGGCTTACACTTTGCCAACATCCATTAAACACTGGTTTATTGGAAAGGAATGGCCTTTTCCCAAGAAGAAATTGGATGTATATAAGTATAAACCACCTCAAAGAGGTTTCCATAAACCACTTGTGATTACACAGCCTAGAGATTTGTTCCTGGCTTTGTAGATCCTCCAATGAGAGATTAAAAAAACAAGTTATCTCATTTCATTCTTAAAAATTCACATAAGCTTTTGTATTTAGAGCTCTCAACCTAAGACATAAACTACATCTGCTCAAAGTCTAGCTCATTTGGAGACAGAAGCCAAAGTAATATTTCAAGGGTAGAAAGAAGACAACCTTGGCTATGTATTGCAAAGCAAAGAGCCTGGTATGGAAAGTAGTTTTTGCTGAAGAGCTTAGATTTCCTTAATCTGAATATCTTGTGCCTTTCAACCACTAACACCACTACTGTTGGAGGCAAAACCTGTGACCTCCTAAAGAATAAATAACCACTGATAAAATAAAAAAATTAACCAAAAATTTTAGGTTTGGTGCTGTGGATGGAAGGACACACTGATTATATTTTTCTTTCAAAATGTTCTCTCCATGTAAGTGTCATAAAGTGTTACTTCTCCATTAAAATTCCTTCACTTGCCTTTTGTGAAATTCAGAATGGAAGCACTTAATCAGAAAATGGTTTTTAAAATTGAATTCATACTATGATATATTAATCCTCATTTTCCAGAAGAAAGACACCAAGACTGCAGTAGAAACTAGTCCAGTTGGTGGTCAACCAAGAACTTTAGATACATTTTCTATATTTGAAAAATCTTCATGCTGTTTTCACAAAATGGAAGTTAGATTTTAATTTTCCAGTCTGTCTCACAATGAGAATATGAATGTGTATCTTCTCTATGCTCAGAACTCGGGGGCCTGGCCTTAGCTCAGTTTTTTTTTTTTATTTTTTTTGTCAATTTTCCAATTTTAATCATATAATGAGATTTTTGGTTATATAATGCAAAATTTAAAACAAATCAGAGACTTGTATATAGAACACCACCTCCTCAGTATGTCAATTGTAGCTTCAGGGGAAAAAGTATAAAAGAATTTAAGGGAAAATAAAGAAAAGGTAGAGATTAGAAATAAGGCTGAAGGACAAAGGAGGATTTTGGAAAAATGGTGCAGAAGACAAGAGGAAAAGAAAGAAGGAATAAATAAGTACTGAGCAGAACAACAACTACACAAAAGGTAAACAAAGTCATACTCATGTAAAAGATCAAACAATGGATACACTATCCAATCAAACAAACAAATGAACAAAAACAAAAAGAGAGAGAAAGAAAAAATCCACTTCAGATTTGTCTCTGCTATCACTAGTACACAACACGTGGAAACAGTCTAGACTTGTTCTGATTTATCCCAGGAAGTGGGCAGTGCCTTTATGATGGAGTAGGTAGTAAACTTGCTCCTTTATTTTCCCTGAAGTTCAGGCTGGCTTCTGGCTGAGGAGCAGGACTGAGACCTGTTCAGCCTGCAGTGGTCAGCAGACCTGTGGGCTTGAGCTCAGCTGGGAGCATTCTGGTAGAGTAACATGCAGCTGTGTTAAGTGGCTGCTTCCACAAAGCTGTCAGCCTCAGGTTGCTGGAGTTCGATCCCCACAACACTCCAGCCAGCCAAACCACACCTTAGGGCATTTAGAGAAAAAAAAAAAAAAAACTTATGCTCAGAACTAGTTGCACCTTTGTAAGACTTTCATTTCTACCACAAGATATGATGATGCAGGCTTGGCTGAAGCCACTGCTGGAGTGTAGGTAAGGAAGAACAAAGAGGCGAGCTTCTGAGAGCATCAGTCAAGACACCACAGTGGTTGTGCTTGCTCAGTCAAACTCCACGCCATCAGTGCCTGGCAAAGGGAAGTCCCCAACTCAAGGCATCCCATCAAGGTGATTGCCTCTTGCTCTGGCTGTTCATGCTCTAACTTGAATCTGTAACTAATTTGGAGTTTCTCTGAACTATCTGATACTATTTTCTGCATGCTGTTTAAACCAACCCAGATGAATATTTTTCCTTGCCATGGTTGACATAAGACCTCTATGAATACTGAAAAATTTAGAAGATTGTTGTGGAGAACCACCTGAGCAGCTCTCCTTGAAAGAAGAGTGACTGTTTCCATTTTGACTGAGCCTGACCCTATTTCCTCATATTGTTATGTACACAGCTGGCTGGGGCTTCTGTTTAGCCTTCAATTGGCCTTAAGCAATGTGTACTGGTCTAGCTGAGGTGCTGGTGACAGTCTTTGAAGGTGGTGTGCATGTTTCTCTGGTAACCTACACCTGTTGCTCTTTAATGTGAGCCTGGTTGAGACAGGACTGTAGAGCTAAAGCTCCACTCCACCAGATGGGATCGAGCCTCAAGACAGAGGCTATGACTTCCCTGGGGCTTGAAAGACTGCATCAAAGCTGAAGCACCAGAACCCCCCCAAAAACATTAGGTGCTATCTCCACAGCATAATACTGTAATGCAGATTACTCTCTCTGCATATGGTGGAGGTAAATGTAGGCCACCCACCTAGCTCAGCTCATAACGGTCACCTTCTTCCCACAATTGTCAGTCAATCCTCCTCAAGCCACTTACCCACTGAATAAAACTGGGTGAAGCCCAGAGTCACTCTCTTGGTTCCAGAAAGCCATCTTTGTGGCTGGACTTAGAGGCCCTTGACTCCCTGATGATTGAAAATATAACTTAGTGTCTTTATTTTCACCGTTGGTTGCATTGTAAATGGTAGATTGGAATCAACTTGATGGGATTCCAATAATGTAACTTTGGGATTATAAATATTGGCTTCTTGGACCGAGACGAAAACCCATAAGTGTCTCCTACAGATTGTCATGTGTTTTCAAAAAGAGATATACTAGCCAGGCATGATGGTCCACATCCGTAATACTACATAATACCACCATTTTTGGAGACTGAGGCATGAGCTTTTTTTTTTTTTTTTTTTTTTTTTTTTTTTTTTTTTTTTTTTTCAGAACCGGGGATTGAACTCAGGCTTTTGCGCTTGCCAGGGAAGCACTTATTTCACTGAGCCATCTCCCGGCTCCAGAGCATTTTTAATTCTAGGCTTGCCCAGGCAATTTAGTCAAGGTCTATCAGGTGAGGACCTGACTCAAAAAATAATCTGGGGATGAAAGGTCAGTGTGAAGGCTCTCGTTTCAAACCCTAGTACTAGAAAGATAAAAATAAAAAAAAGACACATTGATGAACTAGATAGAAATAAATTATAGTCTGTAGTATATGATTTCCTATGTTAAGTATCAAAATGTTAGCATACATGATGGTCATTGTTTTTGTTTTATATACTTCTATTACAACTTTGAATTTATAAAATATATCTGTACTAACAGAATATGACAGGTTTTCTTTCAAAATCCTATGTTCAACCTTCAATATCTAAAATACTCCAATAAAAATTTTGAAGCTGCTTACAGATGGGAAACAGAGCCCAGAGGGAATGTCATCTGTCCAGGACCACAGCTTGTTGCAGACATAGCCAACACTAGACTGGAGGCATCTGACTCCCAGTAACATAGTTTGTGTGCAAGACCCATCTCAGCTGAAGTGGAAGGGACACTTGAATGTGCACATCATATCAGAGTTTGTAACAGCACTGGTCATAGTAGCCAAAGGTGGAAACAACCCAGACCAATAGCTGCATAAGTCTACAAAACATGACATTTGTACAGTGAATTTTATTCAACTACAAACAATGCCATTATGACCTATGCTGTAACCTGAATCTTGAAAACATTATAATAAGTGAAATACACCAGATATAAATTATAAATACATGATTTCCTTTCTATAAAATGCTTAAAATAGGCAAAAATTTAAAAACAGACAGTAGATTAGAGGTTACCAGGGGAGAGCTATTGTTTAGTGGACAGAGACTTGTTTGGGGTGATGTGAAGTTTTGGAATTCGGTAATGGTTTTAGTGCCACAATGGTATTGGTTTAATTAATACCACTGAATTACACACTGAAAATGACTGAAATGGAAAATGTTATGCTATATACACATTGCCACAATTTGAAAACTTAATAATATAGTATTAAAACTTCATAGAATTATATATTTTAAATATCTGAATTTTATATCTCAGTGAGATTATAGATCTATAGGTATGTGAATGGTACAATGTTTGTCTAAAATCAAAATGTTCTTATAAACTATAGTGATATTAAAGACAACTGAAACAGAAAAAAATGGTTTTTCATCAGTTCTCATTTAGAGAAGCCACTTGTCTATTCATTAAGAAAAATGAGAATATTCAGGAACCAAGTGGTTGTCAAGAACTGGGTGGATTATTCTCACACCAATGAAATCATTAGTTGGATTGTGCCCTACAGTACAGCTAAAGGCCACATGCTATTTAGTCACTTTAGTTATTGCTGCAGACCTTGTGAGACAGGAAGATAAGGCATAGCTTAAATTAGCCAGAAGAGAGATGTAGCAAGACCCCAGAACACCTGTGCAGAGCCAGCTTCTCCAAACCCTGCATGTGGACTTCTTGGAAGAACTCAGAATGGAATGATCTAATAGTGATGTCAGCTTGGAAAATTCAGAATGTAATAGAAAGGAGACTATTGCTGTTAAGAGCTCACTGGCACCATGCCTCACAGCAGCCTGCCCTGTATTTTAGGGTATACATCTTTTTAAATTTTCCTTGTATTTACTTGGCCCAAACTAGCTTGGTACAATCATTTTATTTCTTTACCTTTTCTTTTATTTTTCTTATTTGTAATAAACAAGAAATTTTGACTTTATTTCCCTTTTCATTTGATTCTTTAGTCAAGACAAAATATCTAGAAACCATCCCCACACAGACTCGAGCACCCCAGAATCTGATAACACTTAGGACTGAGCTCAGGGCCTTTATGCTTAGCTACATTCCCAGTCTTTTTTTATTTTGAGACAAAGTTTCACTAAGTTGCTATATTCCCCAGTTTGAACTCCAAACTGTGGTCCTCCTGCCTTAGCTTCCCAGAGTGTTGGACAACTGCACCTTTACTCTTGTGAAATCTTTGGCAATGTGGTGCTCAACTGTGTTGCTCTCAGAGACCCTTAGCTGGATTTCAATACCAGCAGTGTCATTTGGGGTGAGTTGCATAGTGAGTGGTCCACTGCATCACTATTTCAATGGTTTTATGGTGTGAATGTTTGTTCTCTCTCACTATCTTTCTGGCTCTCTTCTTTTTTGTTGTTTTTATTTTATTAGTATGCAAGTGCTACACATAATGATCCATTGTAGGAAGTTGGTGCAGTTATATAACACATATTAATTCTTTGCATGTTTTCTTCCCCTCCTTCCCACACCCTCCATTCATCTCTGGGTCCCCTTACCTTTCACAAAAGATCTCTCTCCATTTTCCTAGTGATATAGGAGAAATATATCTCACAATTTGCTAGATGTCAGGTACACTAAATTTATGTTCTCCAAAACTGAAGAAGGAATCCCAGATAACAACAAAGGTTAACCATAGGAAAGATTTATTAATAGATAGCTCCAGGGAGACAGGAGGGCATCCCAAAAGTGGGTTATCACAGAGGTCACTTTTCTAAGAATGTTTTATTGAGCAAAATCATTACTGGTAAAAATCACTAGGTGTGTACAATCTGGGTCACTATGCAAATATTGATCCAATAGAGAAGCAAGTCTTGTAGCATGGGTACATGGAAAGAACAAAGGAATTTTGGGGAAGAAGTGGATCCTGAGTCTTTGGTCATCCACCTGGATTAGTGATGTCTATCTGAACTTTACTGGGCCAAGTAATACCAATTATAATATATTATCAAGTTATTGCCTGTGCCTCAGGGAGGTCTGTAGGCCTAGTCATTCCATCTTTATCTTGAGGTCTAGCATTCAACAGATGCTCCTACAGTCATGATTGTGATGTGTTCTCATCTTCAGCACTGACTCCCTTGAGGACTTAGCCCTGGCAGACTACTTAGAATATTTTTACTGAATTCCAAGACCTGTGTAGCTCTCAATGTTCCTGGAGAAAAATGGTGAGGAGATGAAGAAAATATGACAAAAGACAAAAGCTGAGGCTAGGTAGAGTCCTCTCTTCTGATTGTAGAAGAGAAAATGGACAACCATGGCATGTGGCACTTATTTAAACTTTTGACAAACTTAGTATCACATGACACAGGGCTGACTAGTGAGTGACTAATGATGGAATTGTCTCAGGCAGGATGCTTTTCTCAGGACTGAAGTATTTCCAGCTTCAGCTGTTCCCTACAACCTAACTTGGCTGTCTGTAATATTATTACCTAGCTTTCATTTTTCTCTTTATTGTATTTATACTTTGAGTTTCTCATATAAAAATTTGCCACTCAAGCTTGTATGTCTGATATATTTTATTTAATACTTAATTCTAAGGTGTACCTTTTTTCCTACAAATGATTTTATTCTTCTTTAAGGTACAAGAGTATTCCACTGTGTATAAATATCATAGTTCTTTTATCCACTTGTTGGAGGCCATTCTATTCCCCTGCTGAGTCAAGTTTATGGCCCTTCTCACCTTGCCTATTCCCTGTGAATCACGTGCTATGCCCCAGGGGTTGCACCCTCCCCATTGCCTAGATACCTGCTGACCCCAAGAGCTGAGACTTCCTCATTCCATCACCCCCTATATATACCCAGAACTTCCCCTAAATAAACGAGGCTTGATCAGAATCTTTGTCTCACCTCCATTTCTCGTGTCGCCTGTCCTTTGTCCCCTCTTCAGTTCCCCGCTCCTCCCCCAGGTGACCTTTGTTGACTGACCTGCTGGTCCAGGACATCCACTTATCTTTTGATGGATATATAGGTCATTTCCAATATTTAGCTATTATGAGTCATGCTGCAATAAACATTGGGATCTATGTATCACTGTAATATGATATATTTAATTCATTTGGGACATTACTTAAAAGAGGAATAATTAGTGTTGTAGGCAACTAAGTAAGATAGAAATATTACAGGCAGTCAGACAGGGCCAGGCCCTAGAAGGAGATAACACAGAAGGCAAAGACAACTATGGGAGGGAAAGATGCTCCTGCTGTGAATCAGACCTAAAGGCCAAACAAATGTTAAAAGAATAGCACCTGGGGTTGATATTCTAAATAGGTATCAATCACCTGGAAAGAGCCCAAGTGAGTCACTACCCAACCTTCAACAGGAAGAGACCCTGTCCCATATTTATGCCTGCTTGCTGCATGACTCGCTTCCTCATTTGGTCCTGGATTTAATCAATTTTACCTGAGCAATGGTGCTTGTAATCTCATTGCTTGACCATAGTTTTGTCCCACCCCACATCCACGTAAGTAAGTTCCCCCTTTCTCTACCTTAGCCCCGCATGGTTTTATACTATAAAAGTCCTTGGAAGAGAAAGCTTACTGGGAACTACCCGCTCAGGCCCCTCTCCTGTCCCTCTCTTGGACAGGGGCTTTCTTTCTCTCAATATATTCTGCTCATAACCTCTGTTTGTTCCTAAAATTCATTGTTCAGTTTTAGAGAACACAAACTTGTCCAGGTCAGGTTGGGAGATCATTTTTCCCCTGTGTCATTTGGAGGTTCCCCATATCCTTTGGAGGTCACCCATCTGAGACCAGTTTTTCTCCCTGTATCATCAGGTCCAGTGAAATTTTTGTTCTTAGGTCTTTTAGTAAACTCCATATGAATTGCCATAGTGGTTGTACTAGTTCATATTCCCACAAACAATGTGGATGGATTCATTTTCTTTTTGCAGCCTTGCCTGACCTACTTATTATTGTTTGATTTCTTGATGCCACTCTTTGTGGACTAAAATAGAATCTAAGCATTGTTTTAATTTCCATTTCTTTAATGGCTAGAGATACTGAACCTTCTTTTCACATGTTTTTGGCCACCTGTAGTTCTGAGAAATGTCTACTTATTGTAGTCAGCATTCTTGATTGCATCTTTTATTTTGGAGTGTCCAAATATTTTTATCACTTTATACATTCCAGATATTAGTCCTTTATCTGAAGTGTAGCTGGCAAAATATTTTCCCAT